>NW_027491654.1:0-600000 GCF_021521415.1 Bidens hawaiensis
TGAAAAGTTAGGAATAACTAACTTATTAACTTAATAGGTTTGATTTACCTATTACACCATTCTAACCCTCAAAACTCATTACACTCTTTTTTTTTAAATGTCTTTTTTAGTCATTTTGATTTTTCCAAACACATAAGCTAATCAAAATATTTTTTAAAAACTGTTTTAAAAAATTCATAAGTTAATAAATCCTTTTAACAAAAAGTCATTCTTCACTTAAATAAGTAATCTCAAACACACCCTCATTATAAAAAATTACCGAACTACACGCAGAACAACCCGACAAATAACTTAAAAGTATGAACTAAACCTTGATATTCATCACCATCACAAAATCCATCACACATCCATTCCTCACCAAGTCAATTTCTCCCTCCTTCCTTTATTTTCGGCCGTAACATACATACGCTCACACCAACTCCATGGATTTTGTCCAAGATGCACTCCACATCTGAATCTAAACCTTAGATATTTTATTACATTATATATGTTTTACCCCTTGCTAAACAAAGCATACACGTATCCGTCTTTTCGTACCTGCCAAACAAAACAATATAATAGTTTGTTATATTCTCATTTGATAACCAAACATCACAATAACAATTAACGATTCATTCCTTTACCTCGTTCATTCAAATTTTCTCATCCATTTATTCCTTTATCTATTCTATTATCTTATACCAAACATACCCTTAAAGTTTGTAAAAAAAATTATGGTTTTTGTAAAAAGTTAAAAAGTACTATGAAGATATTTAAAGTCGTATAATTTATAGGAAGACACGTATATTTAAGATTTGAAATTTTACTAAATATAAGGCCATGGTGTATACATTCATGCTCCTTAATGTCACGTAGACACCAGATCACCTACTTTACCCCATTTCACTCCATCACACTTAAAGAAAATTGTTTAACCCCCCCCCCCCCCCCCCCCCCCACACACACACATCTCTTTATTTAATGTAAATTCATTCTTAATTTATTGTGTATATATAGGATTTCAAAGCACGTTAACATTTTTACTCACCTTTCATTTAAAACCACTTAACCCATGAAGGGAGTGGTTTACCACTCGTTAACCCTTACCAACTTAGCCTAACGCCCCTAGACGTTAAGGCATACCCATAAGCCTAACTTTCAAAAGGATTAACAACACGTTTTACAAATAATAAAGTGAAAAGATAGTTAATGTTAGAAAGAAATCATATATAAAACTTATTATTTGTAAAACTCTTTTATCATCAAACTCTAATATAATTTCTCTTTCTCTACATAATCTTTATCGTCCGTCTGTCCTCTTCATCACCGGTTAACTTTTGATTATCACCCTCCATCATCAACCTCCCCTCTCATGCATTAACCACCAATGTCACATACATCAACTCCCCCCCCCCCCTTCATAAGACATATTTGTTTCATGTTGTTCATTTATAAAAAATCAAAATGTTCGTGTTCGTTTATGTCCGTCGGTTAGAAATCTAAAAAAACTTACACATCTCAATTGAAAGAGGCCAAACGTTAGAAAATATAATGAACGTAACAAAGTAATACATGTGTATTAACTCAAAAGAAAACTATCTTAAAAAATAAAACACATCACTACAAAAATAAATTAGGAAAACGATGGACTCAAGCTAGTAATTATATATATAGTTAGGGAAAACAGTTTTGGGCAAAGCATGCATTATGTGATACCAACTTTTGAACATCTCATTTTATAAACAAAACATGCTTTGAGACTTTGAGTCATCTAGTAAAGGTTTATAACTTTGTAAAATGATTTAATTAAATTAGTATATTCATTACCTTTAAGTGTTTACTTAAACAATTGCCATGAAAACCATGAACTCCACGTTCCCGTGATTTGTCTTGTCTTGGTGTAAAACAATGCTTATTCCATAACGGTCATCTAACTTATAACTTTGTCTTCGCTGAAGTTTCGACCGGTACCTTATCGGCCCCGCTTTCTCATCTTTTTCATTTTTGAAGGTTCGGGGTGAGTTTCTAGCACAACCACTTGTATATCATCTAACGCTAGAGGTATTTGTTTTGATCGAGAATACATTTGTTGTTGTATCTATTGTCGGCACCATAGATAATATTGATACACTAAAGCCGCAACTTCTGTTATATTCCGGTTTGCGAAATTATTCGGGTTGAGGTCCATTTGGTAGGGAGCACTTCTGTTTGGGTTAATGATTGAATATATATGACAGAGAATTATTGTGATCGTGTGTAAAAAAGAATTGGGTAAATATGTTTTATATTTGGTAAAAACATATTTTTTTAACTAAAAGGGGGTGTGGGTGGGGGGGGGGGGGGGGTTCACTAAACGACTAGAAATTTTGAAGGATGGAGAATGGTTTGTGTAACAGTGTAAGCTAGGGCTAGAAAACTGTCTTAACATGTTTTGCAGGTTAGAGACGGCGTGATTAACACAAGTATCAAATGAAAACAACTCGTTTAGCACTTGGATTTATAAGGTCAAAACCCGAGCACCTTACTTTAGCTGGATTACACATGAACAATGTCTGACATAAGAGTTTTACACTTTCTAACTACAACGGAAATAAAAACTTTTACATAAATACATCATCTTCTTCTCAAAAGTTCAATATGGATAGCCTTGTACAGACTCCAAGCTCGCTACATCATCTATAGTACCTGCATGCATACTAAAATTCAGCTACACGCTGAGTGAGTTTTAGTTTACATAATCATTCGGTTATCTTTACACATACAATGTATGATTCTTCCTTGTGACTGATCTATCTACGTTTGCTCATAATAGAGTCGTCTATACTTGCTCATAACTGATCCATCTATGCTTGCTGACAACTGTTGATACATTTGAAGATTCTTCCTAGAGTTGCTTACTTTAAGGGGGAGATCTGATATGAGAAGCTACAAGTTATTGGTTTGTTGAAAAGACTTAGAGATTGTCTATTTGCACAAGTCGGTGAATGATCAGTCTAGGGGGGAGTTTGTTGTCTCATATTTATTATGACTGATGATTTGCAGTTAAAGGTATTCGAAGTTAAAGTATTTGATGTTAAAGTATTCGACAGCTACGGAAAAGGGGGAATATGTTAATGCATGACTCGTTGTCTGTAGCTGTCGAATAAGCTAGGGTATTTTAGTCATTATGCTATCATTTGATGTGACCCATTCTCTATAAATTGTATAGTGTATGAGGTTCATTCGTTAGCCTAAGTAGCCCATTCGTTAAGGTATGAGCTCATACGCTAAGGATGTAGCATATGAGGCTCATTCGTTATTTAAGGATGCTCGTTCACTATGGAATGTAGCGAATGGGAGCTCATTCTTTAACGGGAATACCCCATTCTTTAGTGATGATTAACGAATGGGATTGGGATTATAAATTGGCAATTCATGTTCATTGGGCATAGAGATCTATGCCTTATTTGTTCCTCAAGTAAGTTATGTTGCTGGATTCTCTTTAAGATCGAGCTTAACCGTATACATGCATTAATGTATGAATCCATAACGTTAACAATAAAGTAATCATTCGGGTCGATATCATTCAATGTTATTTATCATCTCGTGGTCACTGATGTATCCAATTATGACTAGATCTTGACTCGTATAACGTTTTCTCAATAACCGAGCCATTTGAAGCTCTAGGGATTTGTCATCCTAACTTCTTGTGTTATGTTCTCAACCAACATACCAATGTATACTAATAAATTAATATATAAACCCTTTCTTACAAGATACACATTATTAATTAAAAACATGTATATAATTTCTTTCACATACGAGTATGCATACAATCCAAAAACGTATAAGAGTATAAAAAAAGGGTTTCAAGAAACTCACTTGAATCCTGTTGCATTCTAAATTGAATGTTACCCCTTTCTTTAGTTAATCCGGATAACTGTTTTAAGGTACACACATTACTTAACCAAGCTAACGAAATTAATTCAACTTATCGGGACTAGCCTAGTTAACAAACTTAACTTGTTTAACTGAATTAATGAAGTTAAACTAGTTAAATTAGCAGGACTAACAGACTAACTATTATTTTTGGTTATTTTTAATCTAATATCCAAATGGACCTCAGCACATTTGACCTCGTATTCGCAACTTTGGTTTTGGCTCAGGCCCATTTTCAAATTGTATTTGCAACTGGTATTTACAAGTTGCATTTGCAACTGGCATTTACAACTTCCATTTGCAACTGGTATTTGCAATTGAAATTTGCAACCTGTATTTCCAATGTCCATATGCAAAGAGTATTCCCATTTTCAAATGAGTTTTCGCAAAGTGCATTTGCAAAAAGTTTTCCCATTTACAAATGAGTATTCCCAAGGTCCACTTGCAAAGATTATTCCCAATCTTTTTATGAACCAAACCTTACTCTCTTAACACAAACTAGTCCAAATTGCTCGTTTATTAAAAAGTTTGAGGCTTTACCATGCGTTTATGCCAATCTAGTGGCATACTAAATTGCATGTGAAACCGATTTCATTTGCCCATCCTTTTTTACAAACCAAACTTTACTCATTTACCACAAACCAAACCAGTTAGCTCGTTAATGATCAAGTTGGCAACTTTAATACTTTTTATAACTCGGTCTCACATCCTACCAATTTTTATGGCAAACCAACATTAAATGCATTACCTTTTTAATTAAAACATACCTTAATCGAGTGAGATCCAAAAACTTATATGGTATTTGATGACGGCTCCTTCACAATTTTTCTTAATCTAGGACTGATCCATGCTTTGCAGAAGTTCGTTCATGATTCCGAGTTAAATCAAAACTTGTTGTTTTGAGAGCTTTTGTTAGTTTGTGCGTGTTTAGATGTGGGTGAAAATGGAGGGAAAAATGGGGTTTAGTTAGTTTTATACCCGTGTGCTCATGCACCTTATCTAAACTTTAGTATAGTTCATAATATTCTTGAGCTCGACTTTCATTAATTATTAACTAAAATAAAATAATTTTCCTTACCACAAAATAATAATATTACATATTATTTGTTTAAATTTCTCGATGTTACAATTTTGTTGGTTTGAGTGTAACAAATATATGTTTTATATATTAAGAAGGAGAAATGATGAATCTTAGCATTCTAATTTTAATTATTTTTAAAATAATATAAAATTGTTTTGGATTATGTTAGGTGTAGTGGCAGCACCTCCTTCTTTGTGTGCTCGTGACGTGCACGCGGGCTGATGCCCACTTGTCACACCCCGACCAAAGGCATGCCGTGGTGTACGGATTGCCCAAGAACACAAGACACTATTAAAGAGACAATATTTAATCAACTCATTTAAATTCATAAAATACAAAGAGTTATATAACTTGTTCATACAATAACCGAATTCAATCATAGAAAATAATATAAAGTTCGTTTTGCTAATATCCTAATAGTCTTGATTACGTTTTCTTCACGTCCTCGAGTCAACCTAAAATCAAACCTGTAACATTGCATAAAATAGAATTTGTCAACACAAAGGTTGGTGAGCAATTTCGTAGTTTTAAACAATAAGTATATAATTGGAAATTCCACAAGTTGTATACAAAACAATAAATAATAGCAACAATTTAGATAATGAAATCGTTAATAAGAATACATTAACGACACATTTCTATAAGGGGATGCCAAATAGACTCGGGTTTTTGTGAAATCTTTAATAAGAATACATTAACGACACCTTTCTATAAGGGGATGCCAAATATACTCGTATTTATGAATCAATCAACCAAAAGCAGTAAACACATTAGCAATTAAGCATGTACGCATATAACACCAAATCGAGCATTTATTTAAGTAAGGTATATAGTAAAGTTTGTGGTCTAAGACTCAAGTATAAAACATTTAGTTTGAATAGGTATGCAATATCACCCCCAAACCAAAAGATGAAAGATGGGGGATGAAAAGTACTCACATTCAAGTAATAAACTTGATTGGTAAAATAACGAGTAACTGGAAGGATGAGATTTAACAAGAAAAGCCTAGATGAAAGGAAATCTTGTATTAGAAAGGTCGTCTAGGAAGTCTTTAAATAAAATAAATGATAAGAAATGCAAACACTTTAAAATTTAAGGTTGAAAATGTAATTACTATAATAATAGTCCTTTAAAAATATAAGTTTGCTCGAAACCGGGTTAAAGTATCTAGCCATTAATTTTACTCAACCTATGTTAAGTAATAAGGTGGGTAAAAATTCAAGAATGGAAGTCCCTTAATAATATAGATACTAAAACGGGTTTTAACGAGTGTTAGGGTTGTTGATTAGGGTTTTGGTAATTGGTCAAACCCAAAGTCAACTTTCCAAAATAATGAATGTTATGAGATAGCTCAATAAAATTTAATAAGACCTAACAATGTATGTAGTTCTATTGTTTTAGAACTAACAACATTCGTTAAGTGAGTGTTCGGTTTCGTTGGTCCAAACTTTGTTATAAGATCAAGTTGGATTCAACATTCCAAGTACTTCAAGAAAATAATTAAAATCAGTTTATAAAATATTTTTAAAGAAATATACAAGTCTTGATAGCTAGAAACACACTTGTGAGTCTTAAGCGAGTGAAATCGGTTTAGTTCGGTTGGGTTCGGTTTTTATCTTGTAATAAGGTCAAGAATGGCTACCATATGCCAAAACATCAAAGAACTTGTATAGTAATTTATAAATGATGATACTTAAGTTTTACAACCAAAAAGTCAACAATAAAGTCTTTAAACAAAAGTTCGGTTTTCGGTTCTAATCTTGTTTCGGGTCAAGACCGAGGTTAGATTCTACAAACCCATAACTACGGAACTCATAAAAATGATTTTAGAAACTTAAATCTAACATAAAACATGTTTATACAATTACCTAACAAAACTAGTAAACAAAGTTTGGTTTACGGTTTGAAGCTATTTACGGTTAAACCGAGGCTAGTCTCTACAAACCCATAATCATGGAACTCAAAAAATATGAAATACAAACTAAAATGAGCATAATTTAAGCATGGTTAGTAAGCATAAATAAGTTATATATATATATATATATATATATATATATATATATATATATATATATATATATATATATATATATATATCAAGGACCACGTGAGTCCTCCATGAAGCCTTGCCTTACGAGGCCCGACACTCCACCGACCGAGACCGTAGAAGTGACCACCAAAGGTAACAAGGGGTGTATATTATATATATGTTGTATAACAAGCTTCAGTATTAATAAGAGCTAACAAGTTGATTAAAATGAAAGACTATGGTCAGTTTGACTTTTGAGAGTCAAACTTCCACGAACAATGAAAACAAACTTTAAAATCTTGAATTTGAGAGAGAAGATGAAGTATGAGCAGGGATTAATGATTATGCGGGTGTGCATAAATAGGATAAGTGTGACATCCGTCAAATTTGAGTCTCAAGTTGTAACCGTTTTGTAAACTTTTATTACGTAAACCCGACTCAACATTTTTTTAAAACTTTATTTAATTATTATATAGTATTATTATATATCTCGATCACCAATAAATCGGTGTTTGTCATATTATAGAGACGTTAAGAGAAACATAAGGAGTTCAAATGATTATCGTAAGGTTCGTTATGAGTTTCTTTTTACAAACCTTTAGACTGATATTCAACATTGATTAAAACTTGAAGGGCCTTTTTGAAAATATGTTATACATATATAATCACCTAAACCCTAACCCTAACATATTATTACCACACACACAACACACAACCGCCACCCCCCCTGGCCGATTTCCGGCAACCCTTTTCCGGCTCTAGCGACCTCCATCTCTGACGCAGCACCCACCTCCCTCGTATTTTTCCGGCAAGCACAACACCACCGAACCCCTCCTACCCTCCCTCGCGTTTCCGGCAGCCCTTCCCCTTCCCCTCCGGATCGTATTTCCGGCGACCGAAAAGCCGGCCGCTGTGGTCCCGTGCTCTCCCTCTCCTTCCGTTTTCTCCCTCTCTCGCCATCACTCTTTCTCTCTCTCGCCGCCCTCTCTCTCTCACCGGTTTCTCTCTCTATCTCTCTATCTCTCTCGCGCTGTCTCTCTCTCTGCTCTCTCTCTCTCTCTCTCTCTCAGTCGCACTCTCTCCCTCTCCGGCTGTTGTCTTCAAATCTCCGGCAGTTTCGGCCCGGTCCTTCCCGGTATAGAGCCACGACTCGTGAACAATCTAATAGGTAAATTAATTTGGGTTTTGGTGTTATTAATTTTCATATATTGATTATCGGATTTAAATTGTTAATAATTGGTTTGGTAGTATTGGTTAAATACTTTGAAACGAATTGAATGTGTATAGATTGTTTTGGAATTTGGGGAAAGGATAAACGATCGGGTAATGGATATATTAAGTTCTTATGGGTTTAATTATTTTGGTTCGGTTGGTTTGTACATAAGTTGTTGAACAAGAGGTCTCGGGTTCGGGTCTCCTCCTAGATCGGTTTTGGTTCTTTTTATACATAATAAATTTATTATTACTATTAGTATTAACATCAATACATAAAGATTATTATTAGTATTATTACATATAACTTACTATTATATTTGTTTAACATTAATATTATCATTATTATTATAAATATTAAAGTTGTTATTAATATTATTAAAGGTCATATTATTATTATCTATTAAAATCATATTTTATCATTAATTACTGTAAGGCCCCATTCCCGGTAGCCCTACTTTAGCGTCAGATTTACTCATAAACACAGTTCTTACAAATCAGAGTTAATTAAAACTTTTCGCGGAATATAAAACATCAACCATTCGTTACAAAACATTAAATCTTTTCTTTGATACCATAACACAAAACATTATATTTAAAACATCTTTACTTCTATCTTCAGATGCCAGCCGTTCAATCCATGCCATGTGCCGTCCTCATGCTAACTCTATAATCAGCTCACCTGCGTGCATACTAAAAGTCAGCTATGCTGAGTGAGTTCTAGTTAATCAAGCAACTTATCATACAACCACTACATATATCATATACGTATCTGAAGACACGTAGTCCACTACCTAACCTGCTCACCTTACCACTTAACCTCTTACTTATCCCTACCACTTAATCACTTTAATAACAAATGATGTTATGCCACTTTGCCACTTTAATAACGTATAACTTAATGCCACTTTGCCACTTTAATAACGAAGTCACGTATAGGCTTACCCTACCACGTACTATCGTCATGCCACTAACACTCTTACTAGACTCTTTCCACTTCTAACACACTCTACCTCTACTTGTCTACAACACACTTCATATCATTACATCATTTACATAATAAACAAGTCACATCATAGCATTCATACACACTAACAACCTCTTGGAAACCACTATCCTTGGCGATACGTGCAATATCCGAAGATCGTTCACGCACCGACAAGCATTATATAATAACTACCTCGTATGACTTTTATAGCATACACTTACCACATAAGGCAAGTGTATTCACACTTCACATCGAGTATGCACATAGCCCCGAAAATATAACAAGGAAATGGGGCTAGAAACTCACCTGAACTCGGTTACGTTCACTGTTAATAGTTATTCCCTTCTTGAGCTGTGCACGGCAAACTGTAAAACAATTACACATATCAATTAACTATTTCTATCCATATCGTATTTTCTAGTTCAACTACAACCCACAATGAATGGGGGTCCGGGGGCAGCGCCCTTGGCAGCGGGGTCTAGGGGCGGCAGCCCCTAGCAAGGTCCAAGGGGCAGAGCCCCTGGTTGGGGTCGAGCTATTAATCGTCTTTACACATTTTCCACTAGGATTTTAAATTATTATTTTATTCACCATCTCATTTTTCTATAACAAATTAAGCCTAATTCGTTATCAGATCATAGTCTAATTCGTTATCTGGCACATGATCTAATTCATTAGCTGGTTCTAGTTCGTCATCCTTCATAACGAATTGGACCTTTATAACGAACTGGTCCTTTAACAAACTGAACCCTAAACCCTTAACGAATTGGGGTTCATTCGTTAGTTCTTCCTTAACGAACTACTTAACGAAATGGAGCTTCTTCGTTACTTATCCTTAACGAACGACTTAACGAACTGCTTCTAGTTCGTTACTTCCTCTTAACGAAATGGATTAACGAATTACCTTCTAATTCGTCAAGTCGCCGCTAAAGAACTAGGGTTAGGTCAAAATGTCAAAGAACATTCTCTAAAATCCTTACCTCGTACACCCAGCTCTGGCGCCGCCTTTCCGGCGCCGCCTTCGCTGGAAAGCCGGGATATCGCCGGAAAAACGATATCTCAGCCGTTTCACCACCGTTTTCACCGTTTTTTGTCCCGTTCGATCCAGATCTGAGCTAGGGTGACCCCTAAGCTCATCTTAGGTTCGGTTTATACCTGATTCCACCTGGATCTCGTGACTTTAACTGTTTAAAGGTATCGGCTCGTCATTTCATGACTAGATCTAGCGATTTCGAGTTCATACGACATCATACTAATCTTACCTCGGATCGAAAACCGATTCTCCTTCTTCTTCTTGGTTTCGGCTTAGAGAGAGAGTAGGATGAGAGTGAGCTAAGTGTGTGTTTTGTGTGGTGTATGGAATATGTTAAATGAAAGGATTAAAGGGTGATTTAAGGCTTAAATATTATGGATCATGGGCTTGAGCCCATGGTCCATCTTCCTTCCTTATTAAACCAAGTCCATAACCCATATCCATTACCAAACACTAGCCCGACCCATGCTTACTCCTACTCTATTTATTATTTCTCCGCTAACCCGAGTAAACTTTCTCACAAAAAATAAATAGTATAATTAATATTAATTTAGAAATTTCGGGATGTTACAAGTCTTCCCCCCTTAAAGAGGTTTCGCCCCTGAAACCTAACTTATTCCTTGAAAAAGGAACACTTCTTATATTTACACACTTTATCGAATCGCCTTCGATTTCTGGGTTATCCTTCTTACTACTGACTTGCAGTCATCGAGCGGTGATCATGTGTTTTAGCTATTAAGGTAGCTTGTCCATGAGGCCCTCGAGGTACCAAGTCTCGTCTCGTCTTCCCCAGAAACATTGTCTTATATAATCACGCTAACTTCTAAGGCGACGCTTTACCACTACACAACTATTTATCATAACCAACATGCATTCAAGATAATTAATAAGTCATTCATACAAAACCACAAGAAGTCGCAAGTAGTTCATAAAACACAAAAAGGAAATCATACATAGGTTCAACTGTAACATAAACACTCCTTAACAACACTAACATAAAACGACTGTGACAAGCCACCTATTCTCCTGCAACCATCTCAGTAGCTAGTAGACCATCCTTTAACGCGTCTCCCCTTCTTCCCTCCACTGCCACGGCTTCTCCACATTCTCTGGCTATGTGACCTGACTTACCACAATTGTAACATTTCTTGTCCTCGGTGCATTCACGAGAGATGTGTCCCTTCTTCCCGCACCGGTAGCACTGGTTTGGACCAGCCTTGCATTCTCCCAAGTGCATTTTCCCGCATAGCTTGCACGCTTCCTTGCCTGCAATCTTCTGTGTCTTCTTCTCTGCATACACCCCGGCATCTGCAGTCCGTTTGGTTCCTTTTCCTCCCTCCTTATCTTCCACTTCAACATCCTCCACTGCCAAATCATCATAAACTGCCTCTGCTAACTCAACCGCAGACTCAAAGGTAGTAGGTTTGTTAGTCCTGACTAACATGCGGACCTTCTGGGGAAGTCCCCTGATGTAGCACTTGATCCGTTTCGCCTCAGTGTTCACCATGTCAGAAACCAGCCTAGACATGCGGTTGAATTCAGTGGTGTACTCACGATGTGTCATCTTGCCCACCTTCAGATTCAGAAACTTCATTTCCGCCCTCTCAACCTCTGCATCAGCACAGAACCTTTTCATCACTAGCTCCTTCAGGTCGTCCCACCTCATTGCCTTAATCTCCTCTCGGGTCTTCCTTTGTTCCACAGTTTCCCACCAGTACATAGCCTCATCTTCAAATAATTGAGTGGCATAACCCACTGCTTGGTCGGGACGGCACTCGCTAATTCGAATAATCTTGTCCATTGTGGTTATCCATTGGAGAGTAGCGATTGCGTCTCCTAACCAGTCAGCTTCGGCGGGTCACAACCCTTGAAGGACTTGTAATTACACCCACCTCGGCCTTTCTTTCCATCATCAACTTTCACAGACCTCACCACGATCGAAGCCTCCCTTTCTCCTTCATCATCTTTCCTACCATATCCTTCCGCCCTTTCAGCAGTCCTTTCACGGTCTCCAGAAGACCTCTCCTGATTCATGTTCTTTATAGCAGTGGCTACGGCTTGAACGATAGCTGCTTGGATTAAGGGATCTAGCTGAACCCCTTCTTTGTTGTTAGGGTTTCCCCCAGCTGCGCTTCCTTATTCTCCTGTGTTAGAAGCTGCTTCTACCGAAGGTTGTCGGACCAGACGAGGACTGCCATGAGGTTCAGTGCGACCTCCAGTTCCAGCAATTTCTCCAGCTCCAGCCATCGTATTCTAAAGGGAAAACACAAACGTCATCACTCAAGGAATTAGTTAGCACATGACTCGTAAGGTAAGTAGTTAATGACGTTGATCAAGTGTAATTAACTATTTGCATTACTCCTCAGGTTCTACATATTTCCCTTTATGATTTCACTTGTGCTAGTTTCTACTTTTAAACAGTTAATCAATCAGAATCAATTAATCCTATCCCTAACGTACACACATCTTTCCTTTAACAATTATGCTAACATTATCATTCATTAACTATATACTTTACCGTTACTGAGCTTCCTTGACTGACACATGGCTATCTTGAACTGACATCTTCTTTCTTTTCTTACTTAACTCCCAATCTCTGTTCGAGTCTAAGCATGTAGGATGCTTAAATCTCTCGAACTTTGCTCTGATACCAACTTGTAAGGCCCCGTTCCCGGTAGCCCTACTTTAGCGCCGGATTTACTCATAAACACAGTTCTTACAAATCAGAGTTAATTAAAACTTTTCGCAGAATATATAACTTCAATTATTCGTTACAAAACATTAAATCTTTTCTTTGATACCATAACACAAAACATTATATTTAAAACATCTTTACTTCTATCTTCAGATGCCAGTCATTCAATCCATGTCATGTGCTGTCCTCATGCTAACTCTATAATCAGCTCAACTGTGTGCATACTAAAAGTCAGCTACGCTGAGTGAGTTCTAGTTAATCAAGCAACTTATCATACAACCACTACATATATCATATACGTATCCGAAGACACGTAGTCCACTACCTGACCTGCTCACCTTACCACTTAACCTCTTATTTATCCCTACCACTTAACCACTTCAATAACGAATGACATTATGCCACTTTGCCACTTTAATAACGTATAACGTTATGCCACTTTGCCACTTTAATAACGAAGTCACGTATAGGCTTACCCTACCACGTATTACCAACATGCCACTAACACTCTTACCAGATTCTTGCCACTTCTAACACACTCTACCTCTACTTGTCTACAACACACTTCATATCATTACATCATTTACATAATAAACAAGTCACATCATAGCATTCATACACACTAACAACCTCTTGGAAATCACTATCCTTGGCGATACGTGCAATATCCGAAGATCGTTCATGCACCGACAAGAATTATATAATAAAAACCTCGTATGACTTCTATAGCATACACTTACCACTTAAGGTAAGTGTATTCACACATCACATCGAGTATGCACACATCCCCGAAAACATAACAAGCAAATGGGGCTAGAAACTCACCTGAACTCGGTTACATTAACTGTTAATAGTTATTCCCTTCTTGATCAGCGCACGGCTAACTGTATAAGAATCACACATATCAATTAACTATTTCTATCCATTTCGTATTTCTAGTTCAACTACAACCTACAATGAACGGGGGTCTGGGGGCAGCAGCCCCTAGTAGGGTCCAAGGGGCAGAGCCCCTGGCTGGGGTCGAGCTATTAATCGTCTTTACACATTTTCCACTAGGATTTTAAATTATTATTTTATTCACCATCTCATTTTCTATAACGAATTAAGCCTAATTAGTTATCAGATCACAGTCTAATTCGTTATCTGGCACATGATCTGATTCGTTAGCTGGTTCTAGTTCGTCATCCTTCATAACGAATTGGACCTTTATAACGAACCGGTCCTTTAACAAACTGAACCTTGAACCCTTAACGAACTGGGGTTCATTCGATAGTTCTTCCTTAACGAACTACTTAATGAAATGGAGCCTCTTCGTTACTTATCCTTAATGAACGACTTAACGAACTGCTTCTAGTTCGTTACGTACTCTTAACGAAATGGATTAACGAATTACCTTCTAATTCGTCAAGTCGCCACCAACGAACTAGGGTTAGGTCAGAATGTCAGATAACATTCTTTGACATCCTTACCTCGTACACCCAACTCCGGCGCCACCATTCCGGCGCCGCCTTCGCCGGAAAGCCAGGATATCGCCGAAAAAACGATATCTCAGCCGTTTCACCACCGTTTTCACCGTTTTTCGTCCCGTTCGATCCAGATCTGTGCTAGGGTGACCCCTAAGCTCATCTTAGGTTCGGTTTATAGTCGAATCCCCCCGGATCTCGCGAATTTAACGGTTTAAAGGTGTCGGCACGTAATTTCGTGACTAGATCTAGCGATTTCGAGTTCATACGACATCATACTAATCTTACCTCAGGTCGAAAACCGATTCTCCTTCTTCTTCTTCTTCTTGGTTTCGGCTTAGAGAGAGAGTAAGATGAGAGTGAGCTAAGTGTGTGTTTTGTGTGGTGTATGGAATATGTGAAATGAAAGGATTAAAGGGTGATTTAAGGCTTAAATATTATGGATCATGGGCTTGAGCCCATGGTCCATCTTCCTTCCTTTTTAACCCAAGTCCATAACCCATATCCATTACCAAACACTAGCCCGACCCATGCTAACTCCTACTCTATTTATTATTTCTCCGCTAACCCGAGTAAACTTTCTCACCAAAAATAAATAGTATAATTAATATTAATTTAGAAATTTCGGGATGTTACAATTACTAGCAATAATATTAATATAGTTATTTTGTGAACTCGTTTAGAAATCGAACCAACATCGAGTATGGTATCATCATTTACTATAAATATTATTTATTATTATTATTATTATTATTATTATTTTATTAAAAACGCTTTAATTAATACTTGGATTTTTATTCTTTAACTATTATTATTAGTATCATACCATATTGGTATTATTAATAATAATTATTGTTATTATTATTATCATCGTTATCTTATACATCTATATATATATATATAACATATTTTTCAGAATTATTATTATCATTTCTAGCATTATCATTAATAATATTATTATAAACTTTATTATCTATTCATTTTCATAAAACCGAACTCTTGATTTAAACCCGTCTTGTTTCTTTTAATATTGGTTTAACTATTTAAAAGCCCAATAAAATAATATTGTTTTATTTTAATTATCAATTTAGTATGAGTCCCTAATCATTAACAAATTAACCGATAATCAGATTAACAACCGACCTTCTTGTCCAATGTTTCAAATGTAGTTTCAACTAAAGTTCAAGTTCATTAATATTTTATTTATTCGTTTTCAATTAGCTTTCAAGTCGGATTCGTTCGTTTCGTTCACAAGCTTTTTATATGTCGATCATTTATTATTTCCCGATTCGTCAACCGAGGTGAGTACTTTCATACCCCTTTTTCCATCTTCCGTTTTGGGGTGACATTTCATACTTATCTAACTAAACGCTTTATTTACTTGAATCTTTGAACCCACAAACATGACTGTATACTTTACTTAAATAAATGCTCGATTTGGTGTTATATGCTTACATGCTTAAATGTTTATTGCTTTGGCAGGTAGCCACACTTGAATGCTAAACTTTGAATGCTAAGGCTGGCTGGCCTCACAAAATCCGATCTATTTGGTATCCCCTTATAGACGGTATCGCGATCCGAATCGAAATCCCGAATCCATTTGGTATTCTCTTATGGAGGGTGTCGTTAATGTATTCTTATTAACGATAACTATTTAGCATGAGGCTGGTAGCTTCATGGACACTATGATCCTAGTATACTTGGTTGTTACCATTTAGAAAGTGTCCGAACTATTTATCTTCTGCATATCTAAATTGTTGCTATTATTTATTGTTTTGTATACAAGTTTTATGGCTTTTTTTATTACTATATACTTATATGCTCAAACTTATGAATTGCTCACCAACCTTTGTGTTGACAAACTGTATTTTATGAAATGTTACAGGTTTGACTTTTATTGACTCGAGAACTTGACGAAAAACATTACCAAGACCATTAGGATATTAGTAAAACAAACAATATAAATGTTACTTGTATTCAATTTGTTGGTGTGAACGAGATGTGTTGATTATTGATTTATGAAATAAACGAGTTGATTAAATATTATCACTTTAAATAGTGTCTTGTGTATTTGTCCAATCACGTTGCAACCCGGCATGTTCCGCCGCCTTTGGTCGGGGTGTGACAGATTGGTATCAGAGCCACAATACTATAGGATAGGTGGTTAGACGTAACGACCTACTATAGTCTTTACTTTAGGGTTCTTATATGTGTTGTCTATACGTGTTTACCCTACTTGATTGTTCAATACACTTGTTTATTTATATACTTATTTATCTTATCAAATCATAAATATACACATACACAAGCTTTCATAGTACTCCAAGGTATCCTTACCTTAAAACGCAAAAACATTAGTTTTTATTATGTTTTATGGATCACGAGCTTAACCTGGATCCCGTTGTTTCAAATCTTCTTAAAGATTGTCTCATATGAGATGACCACTTTAAGTTGTTGAATGCGAGCGTTCCGGTCGCCTTCCAAATATTTGGTGTCGAAAACATAAAAGCCTCGGTGGTACGTGGACTAGTGTTTTGACGTCCCGCTACATATCGATTTATTGCTTTTGTCATTATCGTTATTTAAGTCGAAAACATGAAAAAGACACTGTGGTACGTGCACTTGTTTAGACTCCGACATGGTATTTTAGAAAAAAGGTTTTTAGTGTCAGAATATCAAGTCATGGTGGTTCATGCACGATTTTTCCACCTTTAAATCTTAAAACATTATTATAACGTTTCAAGAATTTAAACCATTTTTCTTACATTTTGTTATAAATTCTTATCACGAGTCTTCATTTATAAACTTTATAATTTTTTTCTTATTGTTGATAATTCCTTTATATCTCGATTTTATATGGTAAAATTTTACACCAATTTTCTCATTTTGATTTCACAATGATTTTTATTGCAATTTCGTTCATTAAAATCTCTTCGTTATAAAAAGGAAAATAAATAAATAAATATATGTATATAGAGAGTTTGATCTATTCATAATAATTTTTAATATGTCATTTATTTTCATTAAGACGATTTACAAACGAAAATCTTATTATATAAATTTCATCATATTAAGAAGGGTTTATGATAAATTTCACCTTAACTTTTCAAGTAAATCTTCTATTATATAAACTTTAAATTTCTTTAAAGTCCTTGTACAAAAAAATTTGTATAAAATTTCATTTTTATAACTATTCCGTCTATTTTGAACGATCCTTTCATAATATTAATTATTTAAACTTTTCACGACGTTGTAATTATATTACATAATACCCATGGTAAATTCTCATTACCTAAAATCTATTTTACAACAACTTTCATTATTCATTTTTGCTTCATTATAAATTTTCACCAATAAAACTTCCATCTTATGATACAACTCGTTTTAAATTTCTTATGGTAGTTTCGCTTTGATTTTTCCAGAAAATTCACAAACTTATAGTTTGTAACTTTCTTGAAATCCTCACGCAAAACTTCATGGAATTTTATTTTAAAGACGAAAAAATCGTTTACTTGTGATTTCTCGATTTACAATGCCGGTCATTTTAACTTACCATGATATTCTTCATTACACGATATAAAATAACGAACTTGGTAAAAAAAAGGATTTCATTTCGCAACTTTGTATTTCCAAAACGACACTCATCATTCAATATTGAGACCTCATAACAAATTTTAACATTAAACTTACGTTTTTTTAATTCCCTCATAAGCAAAAAAAATAAATTATGTTAATCTTTATAAAAAAATAATAAAAAAAATTTGTGTGATTCACACGCTCGGATCTCAAAAAAAATCTATTCATATATATATTAACTTGTAATTTTTATTATCAAAATCTTCGTGGATGCTTCAAACACTATTTATAAATTTTGATATTTTCAATTTAATACATATTATTAATAAAAAAAAATCTCCCTAGACGCAACCACAAATTCCCAAACACCCGTAATCCATTTCAAACTACTGCCTTAATTCAAACCACCTTTCCACTTCAAAAGCTTCCCGAGCTCTCAAATCCTCCCTCGATATGAACGAAACCTAACACATCAACGTTATATCCTCGCCTACTCAAATCCCATGAAAAATCCAAGATGTACAACATTAACCCAACAAAAAGCCTTAAATACCAACACCTTTACGCCACGAACACCTATCAAACTCACTATCCAAACACTTCAAAGACACCGACAAACACACCCACAAAATACCTTGAACATACAATAACCAAAGCTTACCCAACTATGACTCAAATCCTTCGACCCATGCTATGTCAATTCACCAAACCGTATCGCCACACCGTTCACATCCAACCATAGAGTTTGATATCAAAATAGAAACCCAAACACTCCTTACTAAATATATGTATAAACTGAATTCAAACCCAAACTAGTCAAGGTCGATTTACCCAACCCATCAACTTACCCGAACTCAAATAAGCAAGCATCATCCTAATAGCCCAACCACTACTCACACAAATTGTCCAAGCTTAACCTACTCAAAAGACCTAAACTCAACAAACCACATTGATTTAACTTAAGAAAACTCAACTACCCAAGCCTACCTAAACACTCTCACATACTACTAAAATTTCCAACTCATTCACCGTACGAAGCCTAAGACCCCTCTATACACACACGAGCTTCATTTTTTCCTAAAATGTTTTTATGTGTATATATATATATATATATATACACAACTAGTGTACGTATAAAAATCTTATGTGTTCAAATAATCACTTTTAAATTATATAATAATAATAATAATAATAATAATAATAATGATAATGGTTTACGTGCCATGCTCGTATTTTATGAAGAATTTTTTTTAATATATATATATATATACAAATATATGGTATTGTCATGACAACAAATTTTATAATGAGGATTTGTATTCAAAGGTTATTAAACGATTATATGTATGATTTCAAGATTTAAATATTGTCACCTAAGGTGATAAATCTCTTAATAACTTTATAAATACGAGGTTTCATTTGACTGTTGAATGAGGGAATTATTTAGTAATAAATTACAATTTTCACCATATTGTATAAACTCAATGACCATGGCTTTGCAAATCTTTTGGGACGCATTTATAAATACCTATTATTGTTACACAAATTTTTGCTCAATTACGAATTATGCAAACTATTACTTCTTATTATCGCAAGCATCATCACTTTATAAAATTTATTTTCATCACAATAACTTTATGTATATAAACTCCCTTAACAATTTGTTTACAAAATTTACATTCAGTAATGATTTAAATAGTTTCCCTAGCAATGCGTTACCGCGATGCTTCGTTATTTTGTACATTTCTTAGAAACAATAAAACGGCCTTACTTAAGACCTCACAATTATTGCGATTTTATTTTCATTTGATGAGATGTTTCGATGACAATATTATGCACATGAGATTTCATTTTTGTGTTTTGATTTTCGTGACCGAATGCAAACTATTCAATAGCAATTTGTGTAATACTTTCAAAACCATAACTTCTCCAAAATCTCGTTTATCTTTTAAACGATATCATCATGACTATGTTATTTATATTTAAGCATTTATGTAAACACGATCCTATACATTATTCTATATCATTTCATCTAATCTATTAACGGCTTATGTGTGGCTGTCTACAAGTTTTGGTACTATTAGAAACCGTTATTATAATGACGATTATATAAATGGTTTCACAATAGTGGCCGTATTCATGTTTTATCACATTTCATCAATTGTTTTGGTTAATCAAATGCTATTTTAATTATGTTAATACACGTATACGTCACCCCAAAGAAACTCACCTCAACCTCGTGATTTCACGCAATCGAATTCTCAATTTCTTTTAACCTCAAGTTTGTTCACGTATGAAACTCATCGTACGCTATTATTAATTGTAACGTTGTTTACCCCGACCTAATGTACTCACTTTTTTGGGTTCCTCATTTACACCTATGAGATTTCTCATTTTCACTTTTTGGATTCTCGTTTCCTTTATTGGGTTTCTCATTTCCTTCTATCAGAGTTCTCATTATTAAAATTCAACAGATTTATGCACGTTTCAAATGTTTAAGTTTTCAACCAAAAATAAAATAAAGAAATATGTCTTTTAAACCACACAATGGGACGAACCATGTGGACCATAAGACAATCGAAATAATTATGGGTGCACAGTTAATTATTGAAATCCTCGTATGGAAGCCATGGTAAGTGCGGTTGTGTGCGATAACTCAGACCCGAGAATGATAGCGGAAAAACGATGGAAATGCGAATCGTGATAAAGGCATGGTGGATACGCCGCCGGCACATCCTATATATAAGTGCCTTTATTATGTTTCTCATTTGTAGCGTTTTTCAAGTCATACTAGGATTTGACGTTATTCTTTTGCTTAAAATTTGTTCATGCAATTATTTTACTAAAGACAACATTCGTTAATAATTACTATTCTTTAAGTTTCTTTTAATTTCGGGACGAAATTTCCAAAAAGTTGGGGATACTGTGACATCCGTCAAATTTGAGTCTCATGTTGTAACCGTTTTGTAAACTTTTATTACATAAACCCGACTCAACATTTTTTTAGAACTTTATTTAATTATTATATAATATTATTATATATCTCGATCACCAATAAGTCGATGTTTGCCATATTATAGAGACGTTAAGAGAAACATAAGGAGTTCAAATGATTATCGTAAGGTCCGTTATAAGTTTCTTTTTACAAACCTTTAGACTCATATTCAACATTGATTAAGAATTGGAGGGCCTTTTTGAAAATATGTTATACATATATAATCACCTAAACCCTAACCCTAACATATTATTACCACACACACAACACACAGCCGCCACCCCCCTATGGCCGATTTCCGGCGACCCTTTTCGGCTCCGGCGACCTCCATCTCCGACGCAGAACCCACCTCCCTCGTATTTTTCTGGCAAGCACAGCACCACCGAACTCCTCCTACCCTCCCTCGCGTTTTCGGCAGCCCTTCCCCTTCCCCTTCCCCTCCGGATCGTATTTCCGGCGACCGGCTTTCCGATGCTCTCTCTCTCTCCTGCCATGTTCTCCCTCTCTCGCCGTCACTCTTTCTCTCTCTCGCCACCCTCTCTCTCACCGGTTTCTCTCTCTATCTCTCGCCACCCTCTCTCTCTCACCGGTTTCTCTCTCTACCTCTCTATCTCTCTCTGCTCTCTCTCTCTCTGCTCTCTCTCTCTCCCTCTCCGGCTGTTGTCTTCAAATCTCCGGCAGTTTCGGCTCGGTCCTTCCCGGTATAGAGCCACGACTCGTGAACAATCTAATAGGTAAATTAATTTGGGTTAAATACTTTGTTAATAATTGGTTTGGTAGTATCGGTTATATTTTTGGTTAAATACTTTGAAACGAATTGACTGTGTATAGATTGTTTTGGAATTTGGGGAAAAGATAAACGATTGAGTAATGGATATATTAAGTTCTTATGGGTTTAATTATTTTGGTTCGGTTGGTTTGTACATAAGTTGTTGAACGAGAGGTCTCGGGTTCTGGTCTCAGCCTAAATCGGTTTTGGTTCTTTTTATACTTAATAAATTTATTACTACTATTAGCATTAACATCAATACATAAAGATTATTATTAGTATTATTACATATAACTTACTATTATATTATTTATCATTAATATTATTATTATTATAAATATTAAAGTTGTTATTAATATTATTAAAGGTCATATTATTATTATTATCTATTAAAATCATATTTTATCATTAATTACTAGCAATAATATTAATATAGTTATTTTGTGAACTCGTTTAGAAATCGAACCAACATTGAGTATGGTATCATCATTTACTATCAATATTATTTATTATTATTATTTTATTAACAACGTTTTAATTAATACTTGGATTTTTATTCTTTAACTATTATTATTAGTATCATAACACATTGGTGTTATTAATAATAATTATTGTTATTATTATTATCATCTTTCTCTTATTCATCTATATATATATATAACATATTTTTTTAGAATTATTATTATCATTTCTTGCATTATCATTAATAATATTATTATAAACTTTATTATCTATTCATTTTCATAAATCCGAACTCTTGATTTAAACCCGTCTTGTTTCTTTTAATATTGGTTTAACTATTTAAAAGCCCAATAAAATAATATTGTTTTATTTTAATTATTAATTTAGTATGAGTCCCTAATCATTAACAAATTAACCGGTAATCCGATTAACAACCGAACCTTCTTGTCCAATATTTCAAATGTAGTTTCAACTAAAGTTCAAGTTCATTAATATTTTATTTATTCGTTTTCAATTTGCTTTCAAGTCAGATTCGTTCATTTCGTTCACAAGCTTTTTATATGTCGATCATTTATTATTTCCCGATTCGTCAATTGAGGTATGTACTTTTATACCCCTTTTTCCATCTTCCGTTTTGGGGTGACATTTCATACTTATCAAACTAAACGCTTTATTTACTTGAATCTTTGAACCCACAAACATGATTGTATACTTTACTTAAATAAATGCTCGACTTTGTGTTATATGCTTACATGCTTAAATGTTTATTGCTTTGGCGGGTAGCCACACTTGAATGCTAAACTTTGAATGCTAAGGCTGGCTGGCCTCACAAAATCAGATCTATTTGGTATCCCCTTATAGACGGTATCGCGATCCGAATCGAAATCCCGAATCCATTTGGTATTCTCTTATGGAGGGTGTCGTTAACGTATTCTTATTAACGATAACTATTTAGCATTATGCGGGTAGCTTCATGGACACTATGATCCGAGTATACTTGGTTGTTACCATTTAGAAAGGGTCCGAACTATTTATCTTATGCATATCTATATTGTTGCTATTATTTATTGTTTTGTATACAAGTTTTGTGGCTTTTTTTATTACTATATACTTATATGCTCAAACTTATGAATTGCTCACCAACCTTTGTGTTGACAAACTGTATTTTATGAAATGTTATAGGTTTGACTTTTGTTGACTCGAGGACTTGACGAAAAACATTACCAAGACCATTAGTATATTAGTAAAACGAACAATATATATTTACTTGTATTTAATTTGTTGGTGTGAATGGGATGTGTTGATTATTAATTTATGAAATAAACGAGTTGATTAAATATTGTCACTTTAAATAGTGTCTTATGTATTTGTCCAATCATGTTGCATCCCGGCATGTTCCGCCGCCGTTGGTCGGGGTTTGACAATAAGCTTGAAAGGGTCTTGCATGAGGTCTAATGCATAAAAATTCGGATTGGATAATAGGATGTAAAGCATAAACACAAACAACAATATGTTACAGACCTTATGGTCTTCGTGCTACTTGACCACAGAGGTCCACACCCTTTGCGTAGCGCGATGGGTGGTCGGTCAAGATTATTAAGTTTCAAATGTTGGCAGATTTGGACACGGGAGTTGTTTTAAAGCGTTTTAAATGCATTTTAGGGACCAAAAAGGATGTTTTTGAGACCCGGCAAGTATAAAACAATATTCTAACATAAAATCCATTATTCTGATTATACCGAAGGTTTCAGTTTACAAAACGGGTCGGTTTACATGATAAACGAATATAAAAACGAATACAAATAGGACCCGAAATTGACGAATGTCACACCACTGTTCCCGCCTTCAATTAGTGGCGTGTCAGTTCGTGGTTGGTCCACATATATTTCGAGAGCTTATTCCTCTCTATTCCATCATTTCAAGCGTATATTCGTCCATGAATAGGTGGTCTTATGCGATTTCTAAGTAATCGTTCTTTACTCCATTCCCTTCCATGTTTTCCAGTTATCTTATAACTTTTTCTAGCCTTTAATTGGGTTGTGCCACTGGAAGTAATTAAGGTGGTTTATAAGTGCTTTCTTGATAGGGATATCGGTTGGTACAATGTAATTACTTGTTGTGTCTATCACGTTATTGAGTGACGACATCGAACCATGCTTCATTCCGGTCAGGGGTTTTATGTGTGTCCTTCCATGATGTTCCGCCGGACTTATTCTTGGCAGTTTGGTTTTATTTTGTTTTGGATGTTTAATTTATTATTATTTTTTTAACTTGAATAGTACGTTTTGTTGGATGGAAGCGTGCTCGTAGACTTAGGTCAGTCAGATTATGACTTCTGTTGCGGCGTAGACTGTTTGTCTTGTTCCTAGGCGCGTGTATTTCAGACGCGCAGCTGGAAATCACATTTGCTTTTTCTTGCCTGACGAGTCGTCCGTCTATAGGTCCACCTGTAGCGGTTTCTTGTTCCATTTATTTTAATGAGTATATAAGTTGTCGATAAGGTTTGTTTCACTCCATTATTTCTTTGATCTAAATATTCTGAATCTCTGAGTCTCTACTTATCTCAACTTTCTGTCAATGACAATACCTTTGTTACCATGCTTATGTCGTTTTCGCATGTTTCTGCCGCAAAAGGTCTACCATGAATCTGATTTTGATTGAATGGCGACCTTGTAACGTCAAGGTTCTCATTAAGGCTTATTGGATTTTCCTAGAATGGGTGCCATAACTTTTGGCCGAAGGCATGACAGCTGACAAGCCTCTTGCCGATAAAGTTGCCCTGTATTCTGAATTTTTTCTTTCTGGTAACTTCTGGCTCCCACTTACCCGTTTTGTCGATGACCTTTTGTTCACGGGATAGGTATGATCTACCTACTTCTTTTTGAGTTTTTTTGTCGCGCTCAAGACGTCGAAACTACTTTGGAAATGGTCAATGTGTTTTACAAGGTTGTTTCGTGAGACAGCTGGTATGTCGTGCATCCTCGCGACACCTCCAGAACAATATGTGTTGAGGCTCCATGGAGTCTTCATGAATGGCGGAGAAAGTTTTTCTATGTTCTTGTTGACGTCATTCCTTTTTTTGATGATTTCCCCTGGTGCTAAGAGCAAGCTTCTGAAAATTGAAGTGAGCCCCTATTCTAACCATCTGTCGTATGCAACATTGAGGTGGATAGTAACTTCTTTATGCACCATGTTCGAGATGGGTCTTATATCAGTTGGCATGAGTAGAATATGGCTGAACACGGATGAAATATCGTTTTACCAAAATGGAAATGGAGGTAAGTGTCTACATTTATCTTTGTTTATATATACACATAGCTTTATCATTTAAGTGTAACTACAATATTTAGTAAGTTGGCAAAAATGAAATGTTATCGTGTCTCTGAAACCTTTATAGTATAAACTGCGAGTGAGACCTCGGTTAGGATAATGAGAATGGTTAAGGATTACAAGATAGAGCTAGAGGGACGTGAGTTCCCTGTTACTCAATATGTTAGGACCTTTTGTGTGGGACGCTTGTAAAATAGGGTCTTAAAATTTATTTAATAGGACACATGAACATTTGGGGTCCTTTTACATTATACGCTACAGAATCGGTGTCCTAAAAAGTTATTTAATATGATGGATGATTCTTTGGGGTCGTATTATCATATAACTTAATAAGACACTTAAAATGTAAGACATGTATCTGTTGGTGTCCCGTTATGTGGTAATATAATAGGACACTTTATCACTGGAGGTCTTATTATAACATAACTTAATAGGACACTTTGTAGTTAAGTCATAAATGTATAGTACCCTTTCTAGTCGAAGTCATATAAGAACATAACTTAATAGGAAATTTTACACTATAATCATATAACTTTAACCTTTATAAGATGCATAATCATTGTGATGTTATTATAATACACCGTAATAGGACATTTGATATTTTAGTCATAAAACATCTGGTTTATAGGACGCTTGTTCGCTAGAGTTTTATTATAACATAACTTAACAGGACACTTGACACTTGAGTCTTATAACTTTAACCTTTGTAGGACGTTTAATCATAGTGGTGTTATTATAATACACCGTAATAGGACACTTGATATTGTATTCATAAAACATATGTTTTATATGACGCTTATTCGTTATAGTATTTTTATAACATAACTTAATATGACACTTGACACTTGGGTCTTATAATTTTAACATTTACATGAAGTTTAGCTAGTGCGGTGTTGTCGCCCCTATCGCCCAAATTTCTCGGGAAGAGGTCGCTCACTACGGGTGGCCTTAGCCTCACTCTCTCTCTCTCTCTCTTAGGCCACCGTAGTGGGCGCCATCTTTGGGCGAGTTCGGGCGATGGCCGGCGACCACACCGCCCACCCCCGGGCATTTTTTGGGCGATAAGGGAGGGGGGCTACTGTTTATCGCCTTCTTCCCTTTTCTTTTTATTATTATTATTATATTCGTGTGTGTGGTATCTAACTATATATCACTGCTACAAAAACATGTATTTGCTACAGACATAATCAGTAGCAAATTTTGCTACGAAATAGCTATGATTTATGTCACACCCCGACCAAAGGCGGCAGAACATGTCGGGGTGCAACTGATGGCCCAAATACACAAGACACTATTTAATGTGGCAATATTCATTCAACTCATTTTATTTCAACGAACCAATAAACAACACATCACGTCCAAACAAACAAGTTGAATACAAGTAACAATTATATTATTCGTTTTACTAATACCCTAATAGTCTTGGTAACGTTTTCGTCAAGTCCTCGAGTCAACAAAAGTCAAACCTGTAACATTTCATAAAATAAAGTTTGTCAACACAAAGGTTGGTGAGCAATTCATAAGTTTGAGCATATAAATATATAGTAATAAAAAGCCACAAAACTTGTATACAAAACAATAAATAATAGCAACAATTTAGATATGCAAAAGATAAATAGTTCAGACCCTTTCTAAATGGTAACAACCAAGTATACTCGGATCATAGTGTCCATGAGGCTACCCGCCTCATGCTAAATAGTTATCATTAATAAGAATACATTAACGACACCCTCCATAAGAGAATACCAAATGGATTCGGGATTTCGATTCGGATCACGATACCGTTTATAAGGGGATACCAAATAGATCGGATTTTGTGAGGCCAACCTGCCTTAGCATTCAAAGTTTAGCATTCAAGTGTGGCTACCTGCCAAAGCAATAAACATTTAAGCATGTAAGCATATAACACCAAATCGAGCATTTATTTAAGTAAAGTATACAATCACGTTTGTGGGTTTAAAAATTCTAGTAAATAAAGCATTTAGTTTGATAAGTATGAAATGTCACCCCAAAATGGAAGATTGAGAAAGGGGTATGAAAGTACTCACCTCGATTGATGAACCGAGAAATAAATAGATAAATAAATGAAGCTCGAACGGTAAACGAACAGATCCGAGTTGAAATGATAAACATCTTAGCTAAAATAAATAATATAATATATATTAATGAACTTGAAACCATAATGAAACTATAGTTGAAATCGTAAATGAAAACCTTAACGTGGGGTTCGGTTTCTAATCGGGTTACCGGTTATTAGTTAACGATTAGGGACTCGTAGTTAATTGATAATTTAAAATAAAATAATATTATTTTAATGGGTTTTTAAATAACTAAACAATATTAAATAGAAACAAGACGGGTTTAATTCAAGAGTTCAGTTTTATAAAAATAAATAGAGAATAAAGTTTATAATGATGTTATTAATGATAAAGATAGTAATGATAAGAATAATTTTAAAATATGTTATATATATAAAAATATATATATATATATATATATATATATATATATAAGATCATGATGATAATAACATATATAAATATACTACCACTTGAGAATTGTTTTTAAAACTAATAATAGTACTAGTAATAGAAAATATAATAATTATTACTTTTGTTGTTGAATATATCATTAATAGATTTATAAGTTTTAATAATAATAACAATTATTATTATTATTATTATTATTATTATTATTATTATTATTATTATTATTATTATTATTATTATATGTGCCATAATAATAATAACTAATACTTATAACATTTTAATAATAGTAGTATTAGTGATAAAAAGATATAACTCGAGTGATGATAATTTTAAATGATAACTAGGCCCGACATGGGTTTCGGTTTAATAAAACAAGTGGATAATATTCAAAATAATATAATTTAATAATATTACTTAATAATTATAATAATAATAATGATAATAATAATAATAATAATAATAATAATAATAATCTATTGTTATGAAATAATGATAACAACAATTGATTTGTTAAACAATATAATAATGATAATAATAATAATAATAATAATAATAATAATAATAATAATAATAATTAATATTAATAATAATAATAACAACAATAACAATAAATAAAATCTAGATAATACGTATAATGTTAATAAAAATAGTGATATTAACTTGAGTAACCCGTTAACAAAAACAAACCGAGGTTGGTCACGGAGAGAATCGAACCCGTGACCTCAAGCTTATAACTAGCGTACAAGCCGAACGAACCAAGATAACATTTGTAAATTAAACCCAATATTAAATACCTTTTAGATGTTTTTGAGGTCGTGACTCTACACCGAGAAAAACCCAAACCGAGACCACCGGAGATTTATGACAGCGGCCGGAGAGTGAGGGAGAGAGAGAGAGCCGACGAGAGAGAGAGAAGAAGGGAGAAAGAGAGAGACAGTGAGAGAGAGAGGCAGAGATGGTGGTGCATGGCGGCCAGTTCAGCGGTCGCCGGAAAAACGAGCCGGAGATAAAGGGGTTTGCCGGAAAAACGATTGAGGGGAAAAGGGTGGTCGGCGTCGGGTTTACGGACCAAGGGAGGGAGAGAAGTGGTGGTGGTGAGGTGGGGAGGTGGTGGTTGTGGCCGAATCGGCATCGCCGGAAAACGGCGCCGGCAGAGGGCGGCGGCCGGATTAGAGAGAAAGAGATGGGGTGGGTTAGATAATATGGGTTAGGGTTAGGGTTTTTTTCTTTTTATATGTATAATACATATTTTCAAAAATGGCCCATCAAGTTTAGTATTTAGTTTACAAAGATTTAAAACTTATATAACTTTAAATAAATCCACTTTAGTCCCTAACGTTTACTTAACCGAGCTTATAAATTATAAATAACTGTATTTGACAAACCCCACACACGCTATAGTTATAACATCAAAAATTTGATAAAAATGCCGGTTCGGGTTTACAAGCTTAACCACAACTACGATGTATAATTTATTAAAATAAAACGCGAAAGAAAATTCAAAACCCGAATTTTGACGAATGTCACAATTTAGCTACGAACAAATTTTGCTACACTTTAGCTATGAATTTTCCGTCGCCAACGAAAAACGTAGCGAAATCTGTGGCAAAACCGAGAAAATATATACCTAATAAAAACTTTAAAAGAAATTCGGTAGCAAAATCCGTAGCAAATTTTAAAAATAGTTATTTAAAAGGTAAGTTAATAAAACATGTAGCAAAATCCGTGACAAAATCCATAAAATAATAATCTAAAAAATAATTTAACAAAATTTATAGCAAAATTCGTAGAAAAAATCTAGAAAAAAAAACATTAAAGCGTAACGAGAAAATAATTTATGCATTCCATAACAAAATCAGTAGCAAATAGATAAAAAAATATTAATTCTAATTGGTTACTAAATCAATAGCTAAATCCGTAGCAATGCACCTAACATAAGTGGAAAATAATTATTAAGGTAAATAATTAAAAAGATATGTAACAAAATCTTTTAAGAGTTATGATAACATTAAAGATTCAAGTTGGCTCTTCAATATGACTTATTACTATTTATGTTGTCTCTTTATTATAGGCGAATTAGATTTTAGTAATCCCAACTTAATACAGTTAGCTGATAACAATCTCAATTTAAAAAAATAATTGTCTCCGATCCCAACTTCTACATAATTTGTTTTTATTGAATCTCTGTTAGAAAAAACTTATCGACGTTTCATGAAAAGTTTAATCATGGTAGCCTGACTTTACATAAAAATGTCAATTATACATAGATATATAATAAACTGAAGCATCTACTTTTCCTCTTATATGGTGTGTTTTTATGTCGCGAACATGACGATTTGACATTTCTTTTTTGTTTATATAACCATTTGATATGTTTTGGTTTAATGCTTGTTTTATTTGACATCTTCTACTTAATACATTTGTTGGCTGCAAACAAATGATCATATTGGGGTTTTTATATATGACTTTTTATGTTCTGATGAATATCATGTTAAGTTAAATTATAATATATGCATTTCAACCTGTACCGATAAACTCTTATACTGATGAACCCGACCCGAAACCAAATAACTTAAAACCTATTTAGCCGAATCTTTTTGGGTCGGTAAATGGTAAGATTCCTATAACATAATACCCAAAAAGCCTGAAACCCGATAAAATAACTTAGAACCACATCCGTAATCAAAGGCCAATATAGACCATTAATACACATGCAAGATTAAGGTGGGCTAAATATTAGTTAATGACCCCACATGTGGGTATGAAACATGTTTTGCTTCCTTAAAATCGTACCTCGAACCGGTTCCACCTCTACTGGTCAACACTCGGGTACGGCCCGGCCAAAACCTGACAAACTCACTCAAATACTCGACCACACCCAAAAATAGTTCCTACCTGATTTCAGTTGCAAAAAGTACTCGATTTATGCAAAGTTTGTGTAACAACTCAATCTAACTCATTAAAACCTGCTATACTTATTGCATATTGTAATTTAGTATGAATCACTATAACTATTAATGGACATATTATAATTGCATATATATAATTACATTTTAATTTTTATTAAGTTTCGAGTTATGGAATTACATATTCACAAAAACTTAGAATTTTTAACTTTAAATGTGGTTTTAAATCCTCGGTTACATTTCCCAAAAGAAATTTCCCCCCCCCCACCCACCAAAAAAAAATAATCATCTCCCTCCCAGTTTAAACCTAATCGGCTATCAACCCTCCCCCAATTCGATTCCCATGGATATCTCCCTCCTCTAAAACGCACATCTCCATCTCCACTGCCGTGCTGTTGTTCATCGCAACATAACTTATCATCTTCTTCACATACTACTTGTATCAGGTTAGCCCAAAAGATTAGTTTATATTTATGCACTTTTCTGAACACTGATGTGTTGCGTATAGCTTGTATAAATATGATAGATTGGATATTTAGCTTTTGCACAAGATCATGTTTTAAATTTATAAAAGTGATTTCTACAAAGACTAAACACACACAAAATAGGCAAGTGTACCTATCGTATGTGTAGAATAGTATTGGTAAGAACCAAGTATCGATCCGTGGACACAAAGTTTTCTAATAATAAATCGTTGTTTTGCTTTAATCGGAGGTTTTAATCATTTTGGGGTTAATTTTGAACTTTTTATAAAATGTAAATACTTATATATAATATATAGGTGACCAAGTCAAGAAATTCTAAATGAGTTATTCAATTATGCGAAGGTTACCATCTAAGATCAAGAATCCACTCCATTTTAACATTGATAATTAATATTTAGACATATGATAAACATGCGCAATATATAATCGATAACTCCTTAAACCTTAAGTGAGCATCTTTGACACTAAGGAGATAGCATGCGCATTTGAAAGTCCACCCTTTCCTAATGCCATTCCATCTCAATGATGTCAATTTAAGTTGGCAAGTAGTTTCGTAAAGTAGAAAGATTAGGATTGACTTTGATTTCTCAAACACCAATTCTAACAACTTCGGGTGGTTGTAGTTCATCACACAACCTCCCCTTGGTTGATTTATGTAGGTTATAATTACACATTCCGTTAACATATGATTTCTTTAACTAATTTGATATCCTAAGCAAAGCCATTTTCGGATTACCAAGGTTTAGAGAAATACATCATAACTTATATCTCATCATTTCTAAGTACAATATAAGGATCAATGTTTCGATAATGTATCAAAGTATTTCTATCTTTCAAGAACATGAATCGATCATGAACAATTGCCAATAGAATTGACAACCACCAACTTTGAATTAGTGATTTAAGATGGTGAAACATATCTCATCAAAAGATAATTGTAATATAACCATGTACTTTACTAGACTACATCATATGTCTTGATTAATTATTAAGTAAAACAAAGCTTCTTCATAGATTTTAGATGGTAAAAGGAGTTTAGCTCATAATGAGCATGATGATAAACATTAAGATGAATGATGATAACAAATACATGATTAAACTTGGAACAATCTAACCAATTGTAGATGAATCTTCCTTCTTAATGATGGTTGATGATGATGGTTGATGGTGGTGACCTCCAAGCCATCAAACTCTTCACTAGATCTTCAATGTGAGTGTTAGTGTGTGTTTTTATAAGTGAAAATCGGATAGAACTCTTTTCAAGGCACACCAAATGAGTGAAACATGAGCCACTATTTATAGGCAATCTGGAGTGTGAGGCACGGCCCCGTGGTTAGTGGGCACGCCCCTGTGCATTTTTATGAATGTGCCAGATTTGTTTTGTTTTTTTTGCAAGGTGGCAACGGCCCCGTGGTTGATAGGCACGGCTCCGTGGTTTTTTGTGACATGTGCTAATTCTTCTTTGTCTTTTCTGTGTTCTCGTCCACGGCCCCGTGTTTGGTAGGCACGGCCCCGTGCATTTGCTTCCAGATTTTGTCTTTTCTTGTGTTTAGAAGCATGGGGGCGTATTTCTTGAGGCATGGGGGCGTGTTTCTTTGTTTTCTTCTGTTTTTCTTCGTCTTTTTGCTTGTTTCTTCGTTTGGGGCTTGGTTTCACCTGAAATTATGTTTTGTTATGATAAGTAGCCTCTTATGCTATATTATTAGATAGAATTGCAGTTTTTAGAGATAATTTGATGCCGAAAAGATGTATATTTTTATGTACATCAAACATCCCCGCACTTAAACATTGCTTGTCCTCAAGCAATCTTCTTATAAATATCCTCTAAAAATAGCAAGCTTAGATTATAACCATTCCTTAAGTGTGCTCCAAGAAGATGAAACAAAATAACCAATTTTTATGTTAGTGATAATTAAGAAGGAACTTTTGTTTTTATGAGCTTCTGTTTATGCAAAACGTCACATTCTCACAATGTTCACTCACACTTGGTTTTATATCTGCTCATACCTGTGATGTATGTATGTGAACGCTCTTAGTCAAGATGCAATCTGTGATAAATAAGCTTGTAACAAGTTCAAATCTCCACCTTTTAAAGGGTTGCATAGATCAGAAGGTAAAATGGTTTGGTTTTGTGTGAGTAGGGATTTGGTATTTTGTGGTGGTTAAAGGGTTTAAGTTAATGAGGATGGTAAATACGACTTCCACTGATTATCGGCAGTCTTGAGATGTCTTCAATGGTTAGCTCCTTTTTTCCGAATATATATATATATATATATATATATATATATATATATATATATATTTATTTATTTATTTATTTATATACCTAATGACTCTTTTAAGGTCAGATCATCAAGACCAGTTTTATCGAGGATGTGGATCAATTCTTCCTCAATCCTGTTCTGAATATAGCTTCCAACTATAATGGATCGTTCGGCTTCGAGCCTAATAGCCCCCACCCTTATTAGTTCGGTATATTCATGCTAAGACTGAGTTTGACTTTTTCTACGTCTTCCTTCGTGGGACTAGTTTCCGCAACCTAAGCATCGTTCATATCTTTTTGCTCTTCTCTTCATTGCGTTTTTGGAAATTCCACAGAATGGTGGTTTTTGTTCATCTTGGCGCCACTTTTTCCTCACCTCATTGATAAAGAGAAATATTCTCTCCCTAAGTTCTGGAGGCAACCTAGGTTTTGTGAAGTGTATGCAGCAAAGGAAATTGAAGTCGAAAGAATGCATTTCCAGTTCTTTAGGGTTTGCCGGTAAAAGACCAATGTTGTATTTTACCGGTGAGAGGGATAAAATGATAGGGTTTTTGGTTAAGGTTTTTGGGTTTTGTAATTTGGTAATGGGTTTGATGGAATTGTGTCAATGTTACCTTCTTCCTTATACAACGCTTCGTGCGGTCTTGAAATGAATAATTGCGACAAGTTCTAAATCACACGAAACATATGACTCACTCAAAGCTTCCGAAAAAATATTTATATATCATGAGGTTTATCTCACAGTAACGGAGGAATTGGGTATTAACGCCATATTTTGCATAAATTTATTCCCACTATTACAAAACTTCTTTTTACTTTTTCACTTTTTTGTAATGATTGGTTATTTGCAAAAAAATTTCTTGGTTTTCTCTTAAGATTTTAAAATAATCTTTGTTTGCTGCAAAAATATTTGTTATCTTAGAGAATTTTTATAAATAATTTGAACAAACAATTGGTCAAGTATTCCCCTCCCCACACTTGAATCTTACATTGTCCTCAATGTGAAAAGATTCATGAAAATATAAAAATTCTAATTGAGTTTCATGGTTAAAATGGAGAGTTACTTCCCTACGGGTAACGAAATTTCGACAGAGCGTCCCCTGTTTATCGTCCGTTTTCCAGTTTTTGTACCTGTATAATATAAAACTGCAAACAACCACAAACAACCAAGCATAAACTACTGAAAATTGGGTATGGAATCATCCATCCCTTGCCCTATCGGGAAATATTAGTACCTAACATAATGTCTTTGGCACCTACGGCCATAAAAGTATCCAAACCAACAAAAAAACAAACAAACAAGTACGAAAGAAAGTAAATTGTTTAAAACACAAATAAGAATTAATGTCATAAGATACTACCAACCCCATGCCTGTGCCCGACCTACCAGTGTCGCCAGTTATCAGTTACCCATGTCCGGGTCAAATGGTCCCCACTGCCTGTCCATGCGATAACCCAATCGTTCAATCTCTCGCCTCGTTTCTTCATACTCGGCTGCTCACTGTGCATCGGAGGCAGCCATCTGATTGGTGATCCTGTTAAATGAGGCGGTAGTGTTAGTTGAGAATTGATCGATAAGTCCATAAATACCCTCCAAAGAGTATCGGCTGTCGTGTGACGAGCTGGGGCCGACCCCTGATGAAGATGGGCCTCCTCTCGGACGGTAAGTTTGGCGGCGGCTTTGTCTGGGTCGTGATTCTCGTCTCTCGGGCACATCCTGTATCATCATCTCGGCTGGGTCTTCCGGATCCCAAACCTGGTTGTACTTGTCACAAAACCTCCACACATTCGGGCTGATTTGCTGAACCATCTGCATGCTTTCACAGTAATCAAAGTTGAGAGCTATTGGGTATGGGCTTCGAGTTTCTTCTGTATCTGCATTTTAGGCCCTGTAAAGGTTGTAGATCCAAGGACCACCGAAGATCGGGGTAGTTCCTTGAGCACTTTCTTTTGTCACGAAGAGTTTGCAGAATAGCATCGTGATATTACATGCTATTTCATTTTTCATGCAGTATAATGCCCAAAGATCCTTCAGGTTGACAACCCCTTCACTCTGACCTCGAGTTGTGACGGTGTGACTGAGTAAATGGTTAATGTACCTCATGAGTGGGTCACGCAGTGCTGTGCTTTTTGAAACACTTGGTTTATACTCTGTTGTACCATAGCTCAACTGTTCCCAAGCTTCTGCCCTTGTGTCACCTGCTTCAGCTTCATCATCACCTTCATCTATAAATGTTGTTTTAGCGTCAAACCAGATGTCTGAGTCTGTTTCCTCAGTTGTATAAATTCCCAGATCGATTCCGAGTTGGGTGACAGAGGTTGTACGCCATGTACCTCCACATCGAAACTCGATTGCCTCTTCATCCCACATGTCAAACTTTTTCTTTTTTATATTGAACGAGGCTAAGAATTCCTTTATAAGTTCCGTCACCGCTTCCCCTGTTTGACCAAAACCCGTCTCCAAGGTCCCCTCACAATGTTCTCATAACGGTTCCATTGGTTGACATGTCTCAAAGTGTTTTCACATGCGTATAAGTTGGCTTCTGGATACCTGTTGTTAAGATAAGTTAATCTTGTGGTTGCTTGTCTGTCCCTTGTTTTGTGGTTTGGGAAGACTAGAAATGCATGAACTTCTTCTCCATACTCGGCCATCTGCAATTTAAACCCGAATTAGTCAAAATTCGTGAAAAATTTTCAATTTGCTGGAACATAGAGAAAAGAACGGCGACGTGCTTTCAGAACCACGGCCCCGTGCTGTTGCTTCTGGTTCAGTTATCCTTTGATGTTTAACTTTTGGTTGACCACGATTCGTATTGTTTTGGGCATGGCTCGTGTTTTTAATATTGATTTCTACCTTACTCAGACTCGAACCCTCGCTTCTAACTGGATATATCAATTAGGTTTAATGGTGAGTCGGGTATTTATGCTAACACCCAAAACCCGAATTGTCCCTTTCAATTAAATCCTAACCATCAAACATTCAACAATTTATTCATCTTATACTAGCAAAATAACCCATATCCTTTTCGGGTTTTGACCCAATTTGGTCGATTTGAGTGATTTAGGGTTAAACTAAACCTTGAATGATGAATTTGACCAATGCAATTGTTAAATTAACATACCTTAGGTTTTGAATTGAAGATTTGATGAAGATACTAGTGAACTATTGGATGGTCGACGGTTTTCGGTCCAGAAACGTAGTGAATGTTAGGATTGGTGGTTGGAAAAAGTTATTTAATAATTTAAAACTCGTAACTGTTCTGGGACCAAAAGCACAGCCTCGTGCTTTTAAGAGCATGGTACCGTGCTGCATAATGCAGACAATATTTGTTTGAATTTTTTTTATTTGTCGAGCTGGTTCATTTTTAACTGGGTTTTATTTTCTGGTTAGTTTAACATAGTAATTAAATATCCTAAACTTCATTAAAACATGAAACTAAAGACATTATTAAACATAGGTAAAATGAAAAGTACAACAACAACTCTCGGATCCTAACACATAGTACTAGCGGGAACAACTTCAACACGAAACAAAGTCAGAACTTCAACGACCACCGCTTCCGAACAAGTCCTGGATGTGTGGTGGTCCTCGTTTAGCTTCCAAAAGTTCGTCAAGCTTTTTGTTGAGCGTAACGATTTCTCGGTTGAGAAAGTTAAGTTTGGAAGTCACATCTTTGTGGTGGCCATCCACAACATGGAAGTTCCCGAACCTAAGCAGGTCAACTTTGTTAATTAACTTGACTACCCGAGCTCCGGTTTGCATGTTGCTCTCAGCTTGATCTCTTATGATGCATTGGAGTCTCATGACCTCCTCCTCAAGGTGTGAGGAGGATTCATGTTGTTTCCCCTTTCTTACTGGCCTCCATTCAACCCTTTTTCCTTCCATTTAGGTAAGTTGTGTTTGGTGTGAATGGAATAGTGAGTTTATGCATGCATTATATAGAGACTGGAGAGTTGAACACGACACCGTGCTTTCAAAAGCACGGCTCCATGCTGCTAGAGGAATAAATGTTTCTGATTCAAAGAATTGTACGGAGTCAGCGCGTATCATGCTGAAGATTCTGGGGTGACCACGGCCTCGTGCTTAGGAAAGCATGGCCCGTGCTTTTTGTCACAGTGAATTTTCTTGTAATTTTCAGCAAGATGAAAGATCTGCAATTCTTAGAATGACGTTTATTATGATAATTTAGAAGTTTGGTCATCTAAAAATTACTTTTCATTAAAATAAAGTCCTAAAACAATTACGGGATAAGCCCGGTTTCCATAGAAATAGAAAATATTCGGGTTAAGCCCGAAGTCGTAACACTTTGTGCTTAACGCACTTGTTTACACATCAAAACAGAAAGTTAAGTTTCCTAGAGTTCCCCGAAAGGCTCTCCTCCTCTAAACGGTCCTGGTGGTGAAAAAACGTGAAACCGAGAACTTGAAACTAGAGTTGTTCATTGATTTCTCGGAGTTCCATTTTCATGTTTTCCACTAATTCGGTGAGTTAAACGAGACGCATCTCAACAAGGAGATTCATTTCGGTGAGTTCTTTAACGAGTTCTTGAAGTTTCAAGAGGAGCTCAGTTTTGGAAACATGGCGGGCATCGTTTCTCGGGTGTCGGGAAACGGGGATTGCTTCACTCATCTCAGTTGGCATGTTGACTTTTTAGAGGTTATTGGTTTGGTTTTGGTTGGTGCAAGGAATGCAATGACACAAGGTGCCTTTTATAACCAAACAGCAAGCAAAGTACGGCCCCGTGCTTTTGGAAGCACGGCCCCGTGTTATTGCTCTGACAATTCTGTTACAAACCAGTCGGACTGAGATTTTTGCAGCGAAGATGTCGGTCCGCAATTTTTGGCACGGGACCGCGCTTTTGAGAGCACGCCCCGTCGTTTTATTTTTATTATATTTATTTTATATATATATATATATATATATATATATATTTATAATTTATTATAATTTATTTACAAGGCTTAGTTTTGTGAAGGTTTAGGCCAGACCTTGTTTCCTTGATTTCTTTTTCAGGGAGTTGGAGGGTTAATACCTCTAGAACTTCTTCAAGTGGACCGTCGATATATGGCTTTAATCGATGTCCATTTACTTTGAACTTTTGGCCATTTGAATTTGAAATTTCGATTGTCCTATAGTCAAAAACTGATTCAACTATGTATGGACCTGTCCATCGGGATTTTAGTTTTCCTGGGAAAAGACGTAAACGAGCGTTGTATAACAGTACACGATCGCCATTTTGAAATTTTTTGTTTCCTTTTAAATGAGCGTCGTATATGTGTTTAGTCTTTTCCTTGTAAGACTAGGAATTTTCATAGCCCAATGTCCTCAGTTCCTCGAGCTCACGAATTTGATCTTCCCGGTTTGCTCCGGCGGACGTTTGATCAAAGTTTACTGCTCTGAGGGCCCAGTAGGCTTTGTGTTTTAATTCTACTGGTAGATGACATGCCTTCCCATAAACGAGCTTGAAGGGTGTCATTCCTATGGGAGTTTTGTAGGCCATTCTGAGGGCCCACAGAGCGTCATCTAACTTTTCTGCCCAATTTTTGCGATTCATTCCTACAGTTCTTTCTAAAATTCTCTTGATTCCTCGATTCGAGACCTCTACTTGCCCACTAGTCTGAGGGTGATATGGTGTTGCCAGTCGGTGATGAACCTCATATCGTGCTAAGACTTTGTCCATCAGAGTGTTGCAGAAGTGGGCACCTCTATCTCTAATTAGGGCTTTCGGAGTACCGAATCGTGAAAATAACCTTTTTAGAAATCTTACTACAACCCGAGCATCATTAGTGGGAAGAGCTTGTGCTTCTACCCATTTAGATACATATTCGATTGCTACAAGGATGTATTTATTTCCGAATGAGTTAGGAAATGGGCCCATGAAATCTATTCCCCATACATCAAAGATCTCACAAATTTGAATGCTCTTTTGAGCCATCTCATTTTTTGATGAGATGTTCCTGGCTCTTTGACAAGCATCGCATGCTTGGATCAAAGTATGTGTATCTTTATATATGGTGGGCCAGAAAAATCCTGCATCAAACACTTTCCTGACTGTAGTGGCGGTACCATGGTGTCCACCTGTTGGTCCTTCATGGCAGTGTTTGAGAATGTCTAAGGCCTCCTTTCCTGCTACGCACCTACGAATAACTTGATCCACACCTATCCTAAAAACGTATGGATCTTCCCAGAAGTAAAACTTAAGACTGGAGAAGAATTTATTCCGCTGTTGATGGGTAAGCCCTTTTCTTAGGATTCTACAAGCTAGGTAATTTGCGAAGTCAGCATACCAAGGACTTTCATCTTTTTCCTCTATGACTGCTTGAATGTGCATGAGAATTTCATGTGGGAAATTATCGTTGATAATTTCTTTGTGAAGTTCTTCAGGAGTTGGACATTCTAAGCGCGAAAGGTGGTCTGCGACGACATTCTTTGCTCCCTTTTTGTCCTTGACTTCAATGTCAAATTCTTGGAGCAATAGGATCCATCGGATGAGTCTGGGTTTGGCATCTTGTTTGTTGAAGATGTAACATATTGCGGCATGGTCGGTGTAAACTATGGTTTTGGAAAGAACTAGATAGGATCTAAATTTTTCAAAGGCAAATACTACTGCTAGTAACTCTTTTTCTGTTGTGGTGTAATTTTCTTGTGCATCGTTCAGAGTTTTAATTGCATAGTAAATTGGGTGAAAGTGTTTTTCTTTGCGTTGTCCGAATACGGCTCCAACTGCAAAGTCACTTTCATCGCACATGATTTCGAATGGAAGGGTCCAATCGGGTGTAGTCATGATTGGTGCGTTGACAAGTTTGTCTTTTAATGTGTTGAATGATTCAACACATTCTTCAAAGAAGACGAATGTTGCGTCTTTTTCCAGAAATTTGGTCATAGGTCTAGATATTTTTGAAAAGTCTTTTAGGAATCAGCGGTAGAAACTGCGTGACCTAAAAAACTTCTAATGGCTTTAACTGAAGTTGGTGGTGGAAGTTTGGATATGGTTTCTATTTTGGCTCTATCAACTTCTAGTCCGTCTTGAGAAATCTTGTGACCGAGAACAATGCCTTCTTTTACCATAAAGTGGCATTTTTCCCAGTTGAGCACTAGATTCACTTCTTCACACCTAACTAACGTTTTGTCTAGGTTTTTCAGACAATGATCGAAGGAGTCTCCGAAGACTGAGAAGTCATCCATGAAGACTTCCATAGAGTTTTCGATCATTTCGTGAAAGATGGCCACCATGCACCGTTGGAAGGTGGCTGGAGCATTACATAGTCCAAATGGCATTCTTCGGTAGGCGAAGGTTCCGTATGGACATGTAAAAGTGGTTTTCTCCTGATCCTCAGGAGCAATGGGAATTTGGAAATATCCGGAGAATCCGTCAAGAAAACAGTAGAAAATTTTTCCAGATAATCGCTCAAGCATTTGATCTATGAAAGGAGGTGTAAAATAATCTTTTCTTGTGGCGTCATTAAGCTTCCGATAATCAATGCAAACTCGCCAGACTGTGATGGTTCTCATTGGTATTAACTCGTCCTTCTCGTTCATTACAACAGTCATTCCTCCCTTCTTGGGTACAACTTGAACGAGACTAACCCAAGGTGAATCCGAGATTGGGTGGATTAATCCGGCATCAAGCAGTTTGATTACTTCTTTCTTCACCACATCTTGCATGTTGGGATTGAGACGTCTTTGATGTTGGACCACGGGTTTGTATTCTTCCACCATGAGAATTTTGTGAGAACAAAAGGAGGGACTGATGCCCTTGATATCCATGATCTTCCATGCGATAGCCTTCTTATGGTTTTTGAGAACCTTAAGAAGTTCGTCTTTCTCCTCTTTAAAAATGTGAGATGAAATAATTACTAGGAGTTGAGAGTCTTTTTCTAGAAAGGCGTATTTGAGATGTTTTGGTAGTTCTTTTAACTCTAAGGCTGGTAGTTCTTCGATTGATGATTTTGATTTTTCATTATTTTTAGTGATTTCATATATCATTTTTGATTCTTCGTGGTAGTCATTATTGAGTTCTTCATTTTCTAAAATGGGTTTATTGAGTGTTTTGTCTAAGACTTGTGTTTCTAGGGGAGTATTGATGGAGGGATCTCGCATATAGCAACTTACGATGGAATCTATGATGTCAACACAGTATAACGTGTTATCGTGCTGTTGCGGATATTGCATTGATTTTCCTATGTCAAAAGTGATTACCTCGTCATTGACCCTGAGAGTGAGTTTTCCGGTGAAAACATCAATAATAGCCTTTGCGGTGGCTAAAAAGGGTCTTCCTAAAATCAGAGGTACACTTTTGTCTTCCTCCATGTCTAGAATTACAAAATCTACTGGGAAAACAAACTTGTCAATTTTGACAAGCATGTTTTCAACAATGCCCCGAGGATATTTAACAGATCGGTCAGCTAATTGAATGCTCATGCGGGTGGGCTTTGGTTCTCCTATCCCTAGTTTTGCAAATACCGCATAAGGCATTAAATTAATACTAGCTCCTAGGTCAGCCAGGGCATTGCTAACAGACAAATTTCCTATGAGACAAGGGATAGTAAAGCTCCCTAGATCGGTCATCTTTGTTGGTAGCTTGCTTTGGAGGACATCTGAACATTCTTCACTTAGGGTGACATGCGAGAACTCCTCCAGCTTCCTTTTGTTTGTCAGCACTTCTTTGAGAAACTTGACATATTTTGGTATCTGAGCAATAGCCTCGATAAAAGTGATGTTGATAGGGAGTTGCTTAAAGAGTTCAAGAAACCTCCTATACTGAGCTTCCAATCACTCTTTCTTCAATCTTCCGGGGTATGGAATAGATGAAACATAAGTTCGAACTGGCTCCTTGGGCTGCACTGTGCTTGTTGGGGTCAGCCTCTCCTGTGTTTCATCAGGAGACTTTTTCTCCATAACTGGTTCTGAAGTTGGTGAGACAACAGTGGTCGTACCGCTTCTGAGTGTAACGGCGTTAGCTGTTGCATTCGGGTTGGTGATTCTGTTGCTTGGAAGAGTGTGAGGTGGTCTTTCGGATAATTATCGGGCAATTTGTCCGATTTGAGTTTCTAGGTTCTGAAGTGATGCTTGTTGACTTTTGAGATCGGCTTCATGCTTTAATAATACTCCGCTGATATCAACAGCTCTTGAGTCGACTTTCTTTTCTGCTTCATTTGTTTTGGTCATCAGTTGGATTAGCATTTCTTCGATCTTAGAGTAGCTTGGGTTTTGAGGGCTACTAGAACTCTGATCTTGAAATTGAGGTTTAGGCTGGAAGTGTTGATTCATCGGTCTCTTTTCGAATCCAGGTAAAGGTTGAGTGTTACCTCCGTCTTTCCAGCTGAAATTCGGGTGATTTCTCCATCCTGGATTGTAGTTATTGCTGAAAGCGTTGTTCTGTCGAGCGATGAAATCAACTTCTTCCATGGCCTTGATGACTTGTTTACAGCCACTCGTCTTATGATTCCCTCCATAGGTGTCACAGGTGAGTTTGGTTTTTGATAACTCGGCTTGAAGTTGTTAGAATTTTTTAGAAAGGGCTTCAAGTTGTGTTGTGACAAGATTGTTTGAATTGACGTGGTGTATTCCTTTATGGGTAGGTGTAGATCTTGGTGGGTTGTAAGCGAAACTCTTCTTTGCGGCCTTCTCCAGGACTTCAAATGCTTCGTTATGTGATTTGGATCCCAGGTTTCCACAAGCGATCTAGTCGATGGCCTGTTTGTTTTGACTGGATTGTACGTCAAAGAAAGTTTGAACTTGTAACCATACGCTCAGTCCATGGTGTGTACATCTTCTTATAAGACTTTTGTATCTTTCCCATGCTGCGTGTAACGACTCATCATCATCGGTCCGGCATCCGATAATGCAAGCTCGGTATATGGCAGTTTTATCGGGCGGAAAATATTGAAGAGAAACTATTCAACCACCTGGTACCAAGTGGTGATGGAACCAGAGGAAATAGATTCTATCCATTCTAGGGCTTGGCCCCTTAGAGAGAAAGGAAATATGTTGAGTTTAATTTGATCGTCTGAACAGTTTTGGATTTTAAAGGTTTCGCATATTCGTAAGAATCGAGATATGTGAGAAAGAGGGTCTTCGTCGAGGAGACCATGAAATTGAACTGAATTTTCTACCATATGAATGGTGCTTGATTTTATTTCGAAATTTTCGGAGATTTCGGGTGGAGCCACTCCATTGTCGTAGCCTTCGAGAGTTGGCTTGGCATATTGGCTCATGTTCGGCTCATTGTTTTGGGCCGCCATCATTTCTTCGATTTGATTTTCTCCTGATGTGGTGGCGTCTACTGATTCGTCTTTGATTGCTTCAGTGGTTTCTGCTGTCCATTTACGTGCTCGTCGACGAAAGAGTCGTTCCGGTTCAGAAATTGGAGAAACATGCTCAGGCTCAAAAGTAGAGGACATACATGGGACTAACTCAAAATTAAACACTAAAGTAAAAGTTAGCTAAGGTTAATCTAAAGGTTAGTCTAAGTTAAACTATAAGTTAAGCTAAGCTATTTTAAACTAAACTAAGGTCTAAGTTAATTAAGCTAAAGTAAGGTAAGGTAAATAAAGGTAAAAAGTAGGCTAGCCGTAAAATTATATATTTTTGTATTTAGTAAAAAAAAGGTAAAACAAAATAAAATAGAAGTTAAAAATTTGTACAATTATAGACAATGATTAAATTAAAACTTGGATCGTTCTTAGAAACGTACCGTGTCCCCGCAACGGCGCCAAAAAACTTGATGTGTTGCGTATAGCTTGTATAAATATGATAGATTGGATATTTAGCTTTTGCACAAGATCGTGTTTTAAATTTATAAAAGTGACTTCTACAAAGACTAAACACACACAAAATAGGCAAGTGTACCTATCGTATATGTAGAATAGTATTGGTAAGAACCAAGTATCGATCCGTGGACACAAAGGTTTCTAATAATAAATCGTTGTTTTGCTTTAATCAGAGGTTTTAATCATTTTGGGGTTAATTTTGAACTTTTTATAAAATGTAAATACTTTTATATAATATATAGGTGACCAAGTCAAGAAATTCTAAATGAGTTATTCAATTATGCGATGGTTACCATCTAAGATCAAGAATCCACTCCATTTTAACATTGATAATTAATATTTAGACATATGATAAACTTGTCATAGCAATATATGATAGATAGCTCCTTAAACCTTAAGTGAGAATATTTGGAACTAAGGAGATAGCATGCGCATTAAAAAGTCCACCATTTCCTAATGCCATGCCATCTCAATGATGTCAATTTAAGTTGGCAAGTAGTTTCGTAAAGTAGAAAGATTAGGATTGACTTCGATTTATCAAACACCAATTCTAACAACTTCGGGTGGTTGTAGTTCATCACACAACCTCCCCTTGGTTGATTTATATAGGTTATAATTACACATTCCGTTAACATATGATTTGTTTAACTAATTTGATATCCTAAGCAAAGCCATTTTTGGATTATCAAGGTTTAGAGAAATACATCATAACTTATATCTCATCATTTCTAAGTACAATATAAGGATCCATGTTTCGATAATGTATCAAAGTATTTCTATCTTTCAAGAACATGAATCGATCATGAACGATTGCCAATAGAATTGACAACCACCAACTTTGAATTAGTGATTTAAGATAGTGAAACATTTCTCATCAAAAGATAATTGTAATATAACCATGTACTTTAGTAAACTACATCATATGTCATGATTAATTATCAAGTAAAACAATGCTTCTTCATAGATTTTAGTGGTAAAAGGAGTTTAGCTCATAATGAGCATGATGATAAACATTAAGATGAATGATGATAACAAGTACATGATTAAACTTGGAACAATCTAACCAATTGTAGATGAATCTTCCTTCTTAATGATGGTAATGATGGTTGATGATGATGGTTGATGGTGGTGACCTCTAAGCCTTCAAACACTAGATCTTCAATGTGAGTTTTAGTGTGTGTTTTTATAATTGAAAACGGATAGAACTCCTTTCAAGGCACACCAAATGAGTGCAACATGAGCCACTATTTATAGGCAATCTGGAGTGTGAGGCACGGCCCTGTGGTTGGTGGGCACGCCCCCAAGCATTTTAATGACATGTGCCAGATTTGCTTTGTCTTTTTTGCAAGGTGGTCACGGCCCCGTGGTTGATAGGCACGGCCCCGTGGTTTTTAGTGATATGTGCTAACTCTTCTTTGTCTTTTCTGTGTTCTCGTCCACGGCCCCATGTTTGGTAGGCACGACCCCGTGCTTTTGCTTCCAGATTTTGTCTTTTCTTGTGTTCAGAAGCATGGGGGCGTGTTTCTTGAGGCATGGGGGCGTGTTTCTTTGTTTTCTTCTGTTTTTCTTAGTCTTTTTGCTTGTTTCTTTGTTTGGGGCTTGGTTTCACCTGAAATTATGTTTTATTATGATAAGTAGCCTCTTATGCTATGTTATTAGATAGAAATTGCAGTTTTTAGAGATTATTTGATGCCGAAAAGATGTATATTTTTATGTTCATCAAAAACTTCCTAAACTTTCACTGATTATCGATCAATCTGTCAATTTGCACGTTTCAACTTTAAATTTTGGGTTATAGCATATTTAGATGAACCTGAGATTGGTGGTGTGAACCATAATCTTTCTAGTTTAAATCTGTTACTTTGTGTCAAATTAGTCTATAACACTAATAAACACAAGATTAGTTTTTATCTACAAGCATCTTTCTATTCCACTTGGCTAGTGTAGAACTTTTTGTATTTCATGCATGGTTGATGGGTTTTATTTGATTTAAGTTTTTGGAAAATGATTAAAAAAACATTGATTAACAAGGATAGCATAATTTAGTGAAAACTTTAGTAGGTAATTCTTAAGGATTTTAGTGTTTGATGCCTTTTATTTAGTTTTTTGATTGTAGTGTGATATCAAAATTTACAAAACTAACACAATTTGATTTCTTTCTCCAAGATAGGAAGGGCTAATATGTTGCAACTTGCTATTCATATATTATATAAAAGGATCCAAATACAATAGAGAGGTGGGTAACCAGGAAACTTGCTACTAATCTTGCAATTTTTTTTCTTGATGGTGTTACAAAATAATAGTAATTAATCGTAGTGTCGCCAACCTTTCTTTATTTGCTCAAAAGAAACATTTATGTATTAAAGTTTACAAGTACACATAGTAACATTTTATGGTTCTGGTGTTGGAAGTAATTTCATACTCTAAGTCACAAGTGGGTGAACTTGAGGGGCCAAGGATGACAAGTAGGTTATAGTGGTTATGTTCCTTAATTGTATTGTAATTATAATAGGTAATGTCTTTGATAAAAAGTTAGGTTAGTCCTATATAAACATGTCATGGTTAGACATTATAGATGTGGTGGTGTGAGGTGTAACCGAGTTAAGGGTTCATCTAGAGACACACACGAGATGTAACCAGGTTAGGGTTCATCTAGATGCAACCGAGTTAGGGTTCATCAAGAGTCAAACCAAGTTAGGGCTTGAGAGTTTGTAATCAGTTTTTTGAGTTATATTTTCTGATTAATATAAACGAGAGTTAGTCGTTTATTTCATGTTTGATTATCGATCCTGGACTAGAATTCGGATCAGAGCGGTTACGCTCTTGTGTTTATCGATCAAAGTCATGTTTGATAAGGAGGAGGCTGAAGACTCGAGACATCGATCAAAGTTGTGACTGGTAAGGAAGGTTAGGTTAAGTTGTGAGATTTGGTAAGGGTCGGAGATCGAGACAAGGGTTAGCGACTCACCAAGATTTGGTAACCGCGATACAGATAGAAACAGCAGGCGGCTGTTACGGTGCCGAGTCGAAGTTAAGTCTGTTATCAGAAGTTTGATTACTGTGGAGCATGTTCGGCTTAGTCAAAGACGTGATAGAAAAGAAAGGCTTGATCGCTGCCAATTATTTTCGTTTCTTGGTATTGCGATCTAATCATGCATAATTCCCTTTGATTGGCTGTTTGGTTACCAAAGAAAAACAAAAGGAGTTGTTTTTATTCTTGGTGGTGATGGGATGTTCAAGAAGTGAAAAAAGTTGATTTGATTTTGTTTCTTTAATAATTGACTGTTGAGGTTGTCTCGAGGGTAAAGGTTTTCGCTTGGGAAGTACGAGTAGAGATTTGACTCATGGGTGTTGTTTTGGCATGGGTTGGGATAACAGAGACAGTGGGAGCTGAGCATAGTTTGACTTGGTGGGGCTGCATGAAGGTGTGGGACATTCTTTAGAGTCAGTGTCCATAGATGGTAAATTCTGCTTTTGAGACTGTGTTGGTGGTGATGCATTGGGACTCGGTGAAGGCAGTGAAGACTCTTGTGTTCGAGATTCTATTATGTTTTGTTTTGTTTTCTTGTGACCTACTTCAACAAAGCATTGGTGAATCTGTCATTGAAGACGTTTTTAGAGTTGGAAAAGTCTTGGCTCGCTGCGTCGAGTAGAGCTAAGTGGGTTCGTATAGCAAGCATGAATCCTGGAGCCACATGGATGTCAGCTTGAGCGATTCGGAGGTCTAAACTTTGACGGGGATTTGGTAACAGTGGGAGCACAGGGTGTTCAAGTATAGTTACACAGTGAAGTTGGGGTTTCGAGTCCGGAATTCCGAATAGAAATTCTCTCATTGGTGTTTGCTCTATTAGGATAGTGTTCTTTCTTCTGGAAGTCTCTAGAGCCGGTTATATGAGTAAGTAGGTTCCGGTTGAGATTGAAGATGAGTCATTGGCGGGTTTTGCCATGACTGGGTCTGTGATGACCATATTGGAGTTAGGGCGCTTCAATGGGCCTTTCGGGAAACTGATGCAAAGGCCAGTCGCTGCAACTAGGCAGATTGTATTGCTGAAGTCTTAACTTGTTCATAAAGAACCGGAGGTTTGGAGAACTTCCATTGTTGAAGTTTTAGCTTGTTCTTGGAACTGGAGGTTTGGTGATTTCGGTTATTAAAGATTACTAGAGTTACTGGGTATAGGGTTTTCTTTGGATGGCTACTGCGGTTTGTGCAAAGCCTTCAAGTGGGAGATTGTTAAGATTTGTGAAGGCTTTGAGCTAGTTTTAGGCTTGGGCTCAAATTGGTGACAAGAAGAACAAGGACTTGGCCCGTTATTGTTTCTTGTTGATTAGCCTTTAACCCTAGTTTATATCTTATAAATAACCCTGATATGTAATTGTAATCTTTGCACCTTAATAATGAAATAACCTAATCATCACCCCCCTAATTTCTGACTCAAAAAACGTGGCTCTTCACCTCTGAGCATGTCTCTTTTGCCCTGTTTGATTTGACCCATGAACTTGACCTTCTCGATTTAGTCACAATTTTTTTTATTTGCATTGGACGAGCCGGTTCAATTGGTTTGTGTTTTTATACGGGTTGAACGAGTTATGTTTTGCCAAGGTTTTGATTTAGAGGATGTGCTTGTGTTTTGATTCGGGAACAAAAGAAGATCAAGGAAGATTGATGAACTCTTGCCTCCTAGTGACTAATAATTGTGTCTTTTGGTTGTAGAAATAATGGCATGCATCAAGAGGTAGAAGGTGTTGGGGTAGCGCTTACAATAGCACATACAAAGGTGGACGACTAACTTTACATGCCTATTTGAGAGTTTTCAGGTGTGAATACTTATGGCGAATTTGTGTATGAATAACATGGTTCTTCACAAACATTAACTAAAGTCTATCTAATTAATTAAACAAGACTACTAAAGAAGTTAATAAACTGATTTGTGCTTGTTCCAAGCGACTAACTCCACAAGCTACATATATTACGGAACAAAGAAAGTCACACTCAAAACCATTTTAGATTCATATAAGTAATGCACTATATATGGATGTATTGACTTATATTAAGTTGTATTATGTTATCAATTGAGATACCAGGTCTTAATGGGCCTTTTTTCTTGTGCATTGGGGTGTATTGGCTTAGATTTGGTTTTGAAGGGTGTTAATGGGTTATTTTTGTTTTAAATGTATCATAAGGGGTATACATTGTTTATATTTTAATGTAGCTTGCCATGAGTGATATTTGCTTGTATGTTGTGAAAATGGGTGATAAGAGGTTTTTGTGATTTTGGTATTAGTGTGCTATTAAGGTGGATGAGCTAATTATTTATGTTATAGGTGCACTGGTTGAAAGAACAAAGAGCGGAGTTGGAACAAGAAAAGCAGAGAAAAATGTTATGATAGGTATTTGATACGATCAAGCTACTAGATCACAGATCAAGGTATGCTAGATTCAAATCAATCATTATCATAGACTAATGTATATTTGTTTCAAGAATATTAAACCCTAATTTTATTCAATTGGGTATAAATTGATTCTAATTATGTAATTAATAGCTAAACTATAGAACAGTTTAGTGTATATGATCAAAATTAGTTGGTATAAATTGATTTTAATTTATTCTAATACCAGAAAGTTAAACCACATACATGACTTTTATCCCACTGCCCTTTTGCGTCCCATTATTTTCTTTTTAAGCAGTATGCTCTCACTCTGGATACATTTCATACCTGAAATCAAGCTACCGATGGTTCACAAGTAGTTTCAGGTTAAATTAATATTTTATAATGGACATAAAAACAACCTTAATTTTGTTCACTTTTAGTTAATCATATCTAGCAACTTAGTACAATCCATTATTATTTATACTTGAATATGAAATATTATGTGTATATGTGATGACAAAAAAGCATGGCAATGTTGACAACATTTTGCAGTTGCGAGTGAACTCTACAAAATCGATGATCGGTCACCTTCTCGGAGCAGCTGGTGCTGTAGAAGCCGTTGCAACTGTACAGGTAATACTTTGTTTATGTCATAGTGTGATGGCAAGGATTAGGAGGATGGATGAAGGTTAGTATATTAGTTTTCTACTCTTTTATAAGTGTTACTTTTTTTTTCATTTTCTATAAATTATTTGTTTAGTACACTTGAGAATGAGACTCGGCCCTCGGGAAACAGTTTACTTATTGTATTGAGAGTTAATTACAAAGATGGTTAAGTCACTTTGACACATTCATCCACTTTGACCTGTCGTTCATTTGACCTCAAGGCCTACACGCACTAAAGGGCTTTTGACAACACATATCACACATTATTACGGGTTTTTTTATTAGCACCAAAGGGCTTTGTATTATTGTTGACTCTATTATGACTTATTTATTTCAATTGCTTCCTTATTTTAACAAGGGATCTTGCATTATATTAATCTTTTATGGTGACTAACAAACATTTTTTTGTATTTTGATCAGTGGCAAAGAATTCTAGCTTACGCCAGTGCTACTGAAGGTTTGTGGCTGATAAAGGTGGTTGCACGAAGTCATGGAGGTTTTTGGATGATTGCTTTTATTTGTGTTAAACTGAATGCTTTAATAATATGTATGTTAAAAATGAATAATTTAGACTAATGGTCAAGATGGATGCTTTAGCTGTTTTAGCTATTTTTAAAATGGTTCATTGTTTGGATATGTTGTTTATTTGATCACTTTTTCTGTTTTAGCTATGTTTTTATTTGTCTTTTAAAAGGTTGATTTGCCGCCATATTTGATTGAAAAACGTCATATTTGCTCATTTTTTTTGCACTAGTGATTAGGTAAGCATATGTCAAAACATTGTAAAAGTGTCATAATATGTTTCTATTGGGACGCTTTTTGGGTTGTTAATGAATATATTATGCGACCATAAAATTGTTTTCATAATCTTATTTGGGATATCAGGACTCTTTTTCTTGGTACTAATTACTAAAGTACCTATAATGTTATACCATATGGGTCTTATAAATTATTTTTTAAGGACGTTTGTATGTGTATCAAAATATTAAAAGTAGGTAAGCACATGTTAAAACTGTGTAAAAGTGTCCTAATATTGGGACGTTTTTTGGGTTTTTATGGATATTTTATGTGACCATAAAATTGGTTTCATAATCTTATTTGGGATATCAATACGCTTTTTGAGTTCCGAGACTTATTACGACCCCTTTACATGAAACACTTTTCTTGTTGGTCCTATTAAATGAAAGATCCCTACTAACGACACATATGTATGTATAAGTGTGTGTGTATAAATAAATAAAACAACTTGTTCAATTCCTTAAGTTTTATATAAATAAAATTTATTAAAAAATATCTAAATGGTTAAATAATAACATATTATATATATATATATATATATATATATATATATCAATTAATACCACAAAACAACATTATATATATATATATATATATATATATATCAATTAATAAATTTATTTTTTTACAAAGATGTATTTTATAACCTTTATATATATATATATATATATATATATATATATATATATATATTAAACAAGTAATGTTAAATAATAAAATATGGAATAACTAAAAGATCTACAAATAAGTTTAAATAATATATATACTTAACAAAATAATGATTAACCTCTTAAATCTTATTCTATCCGTCCAATCGTTACATTCGTTTTGTATTTAATCCTTATTAGGCTTTATCGTCAACGCATTAATCGTCACCTTCATTCTTATTATTATCTTACTAGTCCCGTTTGTTCATCTAATAAGGTGAGTATCTCATTCCCCTAATTTATTTTTTTACAAAGATGTATTTATATTCATTTTATATTTATATGTATATTCAACAAGTAATGTTAAATAATAATAAACTATGGAATAATTAAAAGATCTATAAATAAGTTTAAATACTATATATACTTAACAAAATAATGATTAACCTCTTAAAACTTTTTCTATCCGTCCAATCCATACGTTCATTTCATATTTAATCCTTATTAGGCTTTATCGTCAACGTGTGAATAACAGCCTTCATTCTTATTATTATCTTACTAGTCCCGTTTGTTCATCTAATAAGATGAGTATCTCACTCCCCTTTTTAACTCATTTTTAATGTTTTGGGGACATATGCGTTCTAATTATTTTATTATTATTTAATACTCAGCTGCAATTGTTAATCATGTGTGTATACCAATTTATGTCTAACGTGTTATATGCTTATTTGCCTATTCGGTTGAACCGTCGTAATAACCATCGCCCAGTTCATCTGGTGTCGCGCTTATCGACAACTTACTTACTTGCTTATTTGGTTGGACCGTCGTAATAGTCATCGCCCAGTTCGGCATCGCGCTTATCGACAACTTATTAACTTGCTCATTGGTTAAATTGCTTATCTCACTTGAAATTGTTTGCACTTTTATTGGTTATTATATATTCACAAAATCTGGTGTTTTACTAACTCAACCTAGTGTTGACAAAATTATTGTATCTTTAACGTATATGCAGGTCGTCATGTGATATGATTTCCAAGTTTGTTTGAAGAAACTTAGGATTGCATGCTAGAGAATAGAAACAAGAACTTAAAATTTATTTTGTTCTTACTTGTTCTATTTATAGAATCATGTACTTTGTTTGTTTGAACTCTGTTGGATTATTTGAAATTAAATAATAGATATTGTCATATTAAATTTGCATGATAGTATCTTGAGAGTTGTGAGCAATCAACTCACGCCCTGGCATTTCCACCGTAGGTTGAAGTGTGACACCTTCGATTCTTCATGCTTTGGCACATTGCGGAACCCTGAATGGATGGGACAACTTGGTGGGTATAAAGCAATGCTCTTGATAGTACGGTTTTGGCCTTCTCTGATAGGCTCGTCCACATCTGTCCTTTTTGTACTATATGTCACCTTATAGGGTTCTACCAATCGTGTATGGCTGATGGTCATTTAATTTGTATACGTTTTAGTTTGTTTATTGTTTAGTTTTAACTATTTATTCTAGAACTATAGATACTTCATACGTGTATTATTGGATTTCAGGTCACAGACGTTAAAGTACTCAATATGGACCTGTTGCAGCACGGAATGAAGACCCGGGATATCCAGCACGCGAAACGGTGAAGTGAAGCGAAGTTTGGTGTAGCAGTGTCCCATCGCGGTACGCGATGGGCTTGCTGAGGTCCCCATCGCGTACCGCGATGGGAGTTTAAAAAGATGTTGACTTGCAGTCAATCGCGGTACGCGATCGGCTCACAGAAGGCCCCGTCGCGTACCGCGACGGGTGTGCAGACGGGAAAATTTGGTTAATATCATATCTTTCATGATATGAAACCCTAACTCGGTTTTTGGAAGAAGAGAGGTGATTTCCAGCAGTTCCAATAGGTGATTCCACTATCCTAGCTCGTGTCAAGACCATATCTATGATCCATATCATCTATATTGACGATTTGATGATGTCGCGGCTCGGCTAATCTCCTAGAATCGCACCCGGGATGTATAGTTTGTAACCTTTTACAGTTTTTCTCATGTGATTAAGAATACTTGTGTATTGTTATTGATGATTGATAAATGATTATTGATGTTTAGTATTTCTGTGTGTTCGGTCGGTTTAGGTTTACATTGGTCTGAACGATCTGTTACCAGTTGCTAGATAATTAGTCATATAACTGTTTGGTTAGATTACATACGATAAAACGTACAATTACCCTTAACTGAGTCACACTGGCAAGGACTGTTTGATAACCAGTACCGTGTGTAAAGTAATTGTTGACGTCTAAGGTTTTGTCTGGTTGATCAGTTTTCAGTTAATAGTTAATAATCAATCTGTTAGGTTGCATGAGATACTGTTTGGTTGCTTACTTGAATTCCCGGGTGTGATTTGCTTTGTTAATTGTTTACAACTTGCTTGTTTGTTCGTTGCTTAGTTCTATAAACTCATTTAAATTGCTTGTGTGATCAGCACTAAAACCAGTCACTTCATAATATTAAACATGTTACATGAATTACATTAACCACATACTCCTTGTGATATGATACCCTCCTTGCTCTAAATATTTAGAATAATTAGGTTTTTGATTGACTCAAACAACGGTCATTAAAATGGCGCCGCTGCCGGGGAGTTAGTGCGTTTTTTGTTTTTCGTGTTATTTGATTTTCGTGTTTAATTTAATTTTCAGTTTTTAGTTTAAATTTTATTTTACTTTATTTTATTTGTATTTTTTTCATTTTACGCGGGTTGTGTTAGTTGTGCAGATTACAGGTTTATGCGCACCCGCCATTCGGGCCGACAGTCTCCGTAGTTTACGAGCCCGAAATCGAGAGGTTAGCTCGGGCATAACCGAGTGCAAAACATAAATTCAGAAATGGAAGAACAAAACTATAATCAGAACCAGAACCAGAATCAAAACGAAAACCAGAACCAGAACAATAATCAAAACCAAGATCCACTTCCACAAACCAACATGTTTCACCCAGACAACATACCCGACCCACCAAACTTCAATAACCAGAATAACTAAAACAACTCAGCTCGTGCCTCCAGAACCCGAAATCAAAACCTTAACCGAAACCTAAACCTCAACTTTGACCAAGTCGGACCATCCGCTCCAAATAATTACCCAACCGTCGAGTTAGGATAAATATTGATGCTGTTCGGTCGAATGTTCCGACTGAAGATGAGGATGAGGGTGAAGAGAATAATGGAAACGAGGGTTTTCGGGCAGCTGATGATGAGGTTGATCGATGGGTTAGGAAAAATCGGGAGGTTGAACCCGAGAACGAGTTTGGTGAACCGGAAATTGAGAGTGATAATCAGTATGAAGAAGAAGTGGAAGACCCTGTAAATCGAAGACGGGCTGAACCAGTTAACAGACACAGAAGGGATCGAGAAAGGGTAAATCGGGCAGAACGGCCCGAAAGAGTTCGTGGTATTCCGGTTAACCGGGGCGGTATGGGAAACCCCGGGGGGGCAGAAGAGAAACTACATAGCCCCGGCTCATGATGTTAACAGTCGGTTCAGACTGGCTATCTCAGACGGAGCATCCCCGTTGGTCCCACAGGAACGAGTGCCGGGACAACAAACTTTCAAGTCCCGGCCATCTTACATCAACATCGTTCCTCATTTCAACGGGACGGCTTCGGAAGACCCGTATTCACACTTAGCCGATTTTTCGGCTATTTTGCGGGTCTATTGGTGATGGTACGTTCGATCAGGATGAAGTCCGGTTGCGGTTATTTCAGTTCTCGTTAAAAGACAAAGTGAAACGGTGGTTTAACTCGTTACCAACACACAGTATCAGAAACTGGGCCGAGATGCAACAAGTATTCCTAAACGAGTTTTATTCACAGTCGAAGACTACCGAGGCCCGTTCAGACATTCGTCACTTTTCACAGTTACCAGGTGAGTTATTCCATGAAGCTTTTACTAGGTATAAGGATATGATCAGAAAATGTCCACATCACCAAATCGACCTGTGGGAACTGTAAAGTGCTTTGTTGATGGTTTGACGTACGAGGACCGAAAGCATCTTATGGCCTCGTGTAATAGTCAGTTGTTGAATCAGCCGGAGGAAGATGATTGGGAATATTTAGAATTCATGTGTGAAGATTCCAAGGCAGAAGCAGCAGATGAAAGACGAAGACGTGGTAATTCATCCAGATCAATTAAGTCAGTCACGAGTGAGTCTGAAAGAATTGCTGAGTTAGAACGTGAACTGGCTGCGTACAGAAAGGGTAAGAAGAAAGAAGTCGGGAAAGTTGGAGTAAAATTCCTGGTTTGTGAAGATTGTGGTGAACTCGGGCAAAAAGCAGAAAATTGCCCCGAGTTTTATGATGACGAGGAGGATGATACTGAGGAAGTCAGTTATGCTTACGGGGATTCCAAAGGCCAAGGGTTCAATTCGAACACATATCACCCGGTCCTGAGGAACCAACCAAATTTTCGTTATGGGAACGCATCTTCTCAGTTGAACCCGAACTTTCAGGGATCGAGTCAGAACAGATCGCAAGGTAATTACCGCCAGAGCGGTTATCAGCAGGGCTTGAGTAATCAGAATCGGGGGTATAACAGAGACGGTAACCGGGGGGGAATTTTTCGGGTAATCAGGATCAGCAGAAACGGTCCTCGGGTAATTCGGATGAGTCAGTACACTCGAAACTGGATGCGTTATTGAAAGCCATGACTGATCAAAAGGCCGAGACGAAGCAACAGTTTGAGTTACGGGATAAATCATTGGAGGCAATGATGAAGCAAATTGGTCAGCTCACTTCAGACATGGCAAAAATACAAAAGAATGCGGGCCAACTTCCGAGCGACACCACAGTCAACCCGAATCATCACAGTTCCAGTTCGAAAAAGCACGTCAACCAGGTAAGTATTTTATGTCATGGTAAGAAATATGATAACAAGGTTGGGGGTCCGCCACCATTGGTTGATGGGGTGGTGGAAGAGTTTGATGAAAATCTCGTCAGTGATGACGAACCGGAACCGATTGAAATAAATAAACCTAACAAAAGTGAAACTAAAAATAATAAATCGGTTCCGAAGGATGACACCAACAACTCTAAGGATAAGGAAAAGGTGAAAACTGTTCCATATCCCGATGCTTTGTTGGCGCCATCAAAGGCGAAGATGGCATCAAAAGGAGGCCCGCAACAAGAAGAGATGTGGGAAACGTTTAAACAAGTAAAAATTAAAATCCCTCTTTTAGATGCCATAAAACAAATTCCCGCCTATGCTAAGTATTTAAAAGAATTGTGCACAAAAATGAGTCATAAGATTTCTAAACAGATTGATTTTACCGACAATGTGAGTGCAATTCTTTCTGGTTCTCTTCCAGCCAAGCTACAAGATCCGGGAACGCCCATTATATCCATTCAAGTGGGTGATTTTAAAATGACTCGGGCGCTTCTAGATCTTGGAGCCAGCATCCGTATTCCCTCGGGCAGTTTATACGACCAGTACGATTTTGGCCCGCTTCGTGCGACGGTTTTTTTGGCTGACCAGACACCGAAACTGCCCCGAGGAATACTGACTAACGTTATCGTCAAGGTGGAAGACTTCTACTTTCCAGTTGACTTTTTAGTCCTCGATTATGTTTCGAGTGAGAGGACTAAACAGCCTACGGTTATCCTTGGTAGACCATTTTTGGCTACCTCAAATGCCAACATTAATTGTAGAAATGGTACTGTTGACATGGCATTCGGTAACCGTAAGCTGAGAATTAATGTTTTCACACATGCAGATAACTCTCCGGTCGATGACGAATGCTTTATGGCCGATGTCATTGACAAGTGCATTCCGCTATACGACTCTGTCGTTAGTTCGGATGGAACAGCGGAGACGTGTTTTTTGTTTGATAGGTTACAGGTGGAAACAGACAAGTTGCTGGAACATGAGGAAAGACAGATGGAGATCGCAGCTGTGCGAGGAGACCGTCCACCATGGTCAGTTCAGGTGGAACCGCTTCCCGAGAAGATTGATACTGGTTGAAATCGTCAATGCTGGAAGCACCGAAAGTCGAGCTGAAAGAGCTCCCAAAGCATTTAAAATATGCATTTCTTGGTAAGAATAATACATTGCCTGTTATTATAGCTTCTAACTTATCTTTTGAACAGGAAAATGCTTTGATGGAGGTGCTGGTTGCGAATAAAGAAACAATCGGGTGGACGATAGCGAATTTGAAGGGAATCAGTCCCTCAATTGTGATGCACAAAATTTTAGCAGATCCGGCTGTCAAACCCGCGCATGATGCTCAACGGAGGTTGAACCCGAACATGAGGGAAGTGGTCAACAAGGAGGTGCTGAAGTGGTTAGATGCTGGCATTATCTTTGCCATATCAGACAGCACGTGGGTGAGCCCGACACAGATAGTACCGAAAAAAGTAGGCATCCAAGTCGTCAAGGGTGGCGCATTTGTATTGATTATCGTAAACTGAACGCGCCAACATCAAAATATCACTTTCCGCTTCAGTTTATCGATCAAATTGTCGAAAAGCTATCTGGTCAAAAATTTTATTGTTTTTTAGATGGGTATTCCGGGTATAACCAGATAGCTATTCATCCTGAAGATCAAGAAAAGACCACGTTTACGTGCCCGTATGGCACATTCGCGTTTAGGCGAATGCCATTCGGGTTATGTAACGCCCCCGCCACCTTTCAGAGGTGCATGATGAGTATCTTTTCAGATATGGTGGGGGAGTCTTGGGAAATTTTCATGGATGATTTTTCGATTTTCGGCACATCTTTCGAGTCATGTTTAAACCAACTCGAAAGAGTTTTAAAAAGATGTGTCGAAACGAACTTGGTTCTTAGTTGGGAAAAGAGCCATTTTATGGTCCAAGAGGGAATTGTATTGGGCCATGTTGTTTTGATTCGAGGGATCGAGGTGGACCGGGCTAAGGTCCAAGTTATTTCCACTTAACCTCATCCCACCAATGTCAAAGGCATTAGATCATTTCTGGGGCATGCCGGGTTTTATAGACGGTTTATTAAGGGTTTTAGTGACATTACCAAACCCTTATGTAATTTATTACTTAAGGATACCCCGTTTGACTTTAATGATGAATGTGCTAAGGCCTTTGACATTTTGAAGTTGAAATTAGTTGAAGCCCCGATCTTGCAATCACCCGATTGGAGTTTACCTTTTGAAATAATGTGTGATGCAAGTGATTATGCGGTCAAGGCTGTTTTGGGTCAACGGGTTGATAAGAAACCCGTTGCTATATACTATGCAAGTAAAACCCTCTCGGATGCTCAATTAAATTATACCACAACCGAGAAGGAGTTACTAGCAGTAGTATATGCTCTAGATAAATTCCGGTCTTATATTTGGGGTAGTAAAGTTATTATATATTCTGACCACTCTGCTGTCAGGTACCTCATGGATAAAAAGGATGCAAAACCGAGGCTTATCAGATGGATTTTACTATTGCAGGAATTTGATCTAGAGATTCGGGACAAGAAAGGGAGTGAAAATATTGTTGCAGATCACCTGTCCCGAATTATGGTGGAAAATGGGAACACTGATGGGCCCATTAACGAGTACTTCCCGGATGAAAATATCCTGGCAGTTTCACAAAATCCCTGGTTTGCTCATATTGTTAATTTTAAAGTTGCAGGTGATTTACCAGAGCATTGGCCAAGGAGAAAGAAGAAACAGTTGATGTCCCAAGCTAAACAGTACATCCGGGACGATCCAGATTTGTTTAAAACTGGTGAAGATCAGATGATCAGACGATGCATACCCGAGGAGGATGTCAGATCAGTGTTGGAACACGCGCATTCGTCTGCGTGTGGTGGTCATTTCAGTGGCCAGAAAACCACTCGAAAAGTTTTAACGAGTGGTTTCTTTTGGCCTTCATTGTTTAAGGATATGCTCACGAGTTCGCGACACACTGTTTAAAGTTTCAACAACTCGGAAGTATTTCTAAGCGGGACAAGATGCCCTTGAACCCGATCTTAATTTTTAACATTTTTGATGTGTGGGGGATCGATTTCATGGGCCCATTTCCGAATTCACACGGTAATTTGTACATCATAGTGGCCGTCGATTACATTTCTAAATGGGTTGAAGCGATAGCCACTAGGACGAATGATCACATAGTCGTTTGCAATTTTGTTCAAAGTAATATTTTTTCGAGATTTGGAGTCCCCCGAACAATCATAAGTGATGGGGGATCTCATTTTAAGAATTTTAAATTCGGGAAATTGCTTAAACGATATGGTGTTGATCATAGGATTGCAACTCCTTACCATCCACAAACGAGTGGACAAGTTGAGGTTTCCAATAGGCAAATTAAACAGATTTTACAGAAAATTGTTCAGACGGACCGAAAGGATTGGTCAACTAAGTTGACCGATGCCTTATGGGCCTACCGAACCGCTTATAAAACGCCGATTGGAACCACTCCTTATAGACTTGTGTATGGAAAGGATTGCCATTTACCGGTTGAAATTGCACAAAGAGCGTTTTGGGCTACTAAACAGGTTAATATGGATTATAATGATGCAGGTAAAGCGAGAAAATAGGCTTTGTGGGAGATTGAGGAGTTGAGAGACGAGGCATACGATTGCGCGTCCGCTTAAAATGCGAAAATGAAGAAAGTTCACGATGCTAATATCCGGTTGAAGAATTTTGAAGTTGGTCAACGAGTGTGGTTGTACAACACAAGGATGAAGCTCTTTCCGGGTAAGTTGAAAAGTAAGTGGACGGGCCCCTATTTGATTGTAAGGGTTGGAAATCATGGTCAGTACGAGATTGAAGATTTCGATGATCTTTTGAGGCAAGTGGTAAATGGCTATAGACTGAAGCCGTATTTGGAGATGAAGGACATACACGAGCTGGATGAGGAATCGGTGAATTTTATTGTAACTTCACCGGTTTTTGAAGATAACTGAGTTTGAAGAATTGTCGAGCTGTAGACTTTAAATTCAGCGCTTACGGGAGGCAACCCGGGGTTTGTAAGTGTATGTCCAGTTTTGTTTTTATTTTCTAGAGTCTTGTACTTAATGTCGTCTCGAGTTTTGTGCAGTAAACGCAACGTGTGGGGAAGCATTGTTCGGTAAGCATTGGTGTAGTACACGTCACTCCTGGTATGTAAAGGTATTTTCAGTTTTGAACGTGTCCAGGGTGATGTCAGGATGCCAAACAGGTGCGTTTTTGAAAATATTTAAACCTGCTCTCTGAACCCATCGTGGTACGCGATGGGCATGGTATCACACCCCATCGCGTACCGTGATGGGTTTAAAACCCTAATTGTTGGTAATTGGTCGGCGTTACGCGCCCAGTACTTTTAAACCCGTCGCGGTACGCGATGGGTCATGGGGCTCCGCCGACCCGATTCTTTTATAATCATCTTCTTCTTCTTTTTTCTTCTTCCTTCGATCTTCTTCGTCTTCCTTCCTCCTCTATTCTTCTTTCCGGCAACCTCCAATCACCACCATCACTCAGCCTCACCAACGCCGCCGTCACCATCCCTCCCATCTCTAAACACCACCGTACCTACCACCATCATCACCACAGACAACCGTTACCCCACCACAACCACCGTTACCACTGCCGTACCCCACCACTGCCATAAACCACCACAACCACCGTTAACACTGCCGTCCACTGCCCTCACTATCCATAAACACTATTGTCATCTCCGGAGTCCACAGTACCTCCGTCTTCTAGTTTGTTATCGATTTGTATTGTTGACATCGAGGTACGTGTTTAGTTTAATCATTTTGTGGGATTGTCGGGTTGTTTTAGTTTGGGTTAATTAGTTACATATTGTCATGTGGGGACTTTATTAGTTGTTAATATCGATTGTCGGCTTTATTGGGTGTGTCGGGATGTTAATTCGGTTTATTTTTCGTACTTTGGGATTATGGTTTATGGGGTGTTCGGGTTGGTTGTTCGGGTTGATTAATCGAGATTGTTCAATATGACGAGTCGGGTTTTGATGTTCACATTAAAAAAAATAATTATTTTTAATTTTTATAAAACTAATGATAGTGTTTGTTCGATTTTAAACGATTTATGTGAACGTATTTTTAAAATATTTTATTAATACTTCGAAACCCAACTCGACATATTACTTGTGTGTTTTGCACGTTTTTCGAGACAGTTGGTAAGTTTGTGTCAAGTATGTCAGTTTGTCTTTTGTTTTGTTTGGTTAGGTGTGGTTAATCGAGTTGTGTCGAGTCACGTTTGTTGTGTTTTGTTAATCGAGTCTCGGGGATACCTTGACAGTTTGAATTGTTAATTGATTACCCGCCCGTACTCAATCTCCATTCGGGCGGGTTAATCTGGTTTTTAGATATACGCACAGGGTGTCCCCGAATTTCTCGTCTTTATTTATTTTTATTTTAATATTTTATTAATATTTTAATATTATTTTATTATATGGGACGACCGTGACCGAAAGACTATACGGTCGTCGCCATATTAACATTTCTAACTTGCTTTCTTGAGTGTGCAGATATGGCTGATGCACCAGAGTCCTCGTGCACCCGGCGCATCCGCTACGGTAGTGACGAGGTGCAGATTGTACCGGGAATCGAGCCCGCAGATATTATGGGTGATGGACGTATTCCTCATCAGGTTCTACGATATGACTTCACGTCGGAGGAGTATATGTGACAACCGGTAATTTCCCAAACCCATAAGCTAAGTAATCAACCTAATAATTAGGTGATTATAAATATTAAGCGCGTGCATTTGTTATGTGCGCCCTGCGCGAGCGCGCCATGTTAGTCAGCGCGTGCAGTTGTTATGTGCAACCTGCGTGAGCGCACCATGTTAAGAACCAGCGTGAGCATATGTTATATGCGCCATGCGTGAATGTTTTGGCTTTATGTTTTCATGTAACTTAAACGTTATGTTGTCTATGGGTTGACCATCCCGCATGATGCTAAGGCGGGTGCATCCTTCATCGTTTATGCGCGTGCGGAAGGGAACTAACCTACCCGCATGGCGGGAACGTTGAGAGCTAGTTTGTCTGAAGCTCCAAGATGGAATTGACTTCAACATGACTGATCACTATGTTGAAATACCAAGACCACCTGGAGAATCTACAAATGAAACTCAAATGTCCCTAACTGCGAGAAGGTTACGCACCTACCCGCAGCAAAGACATGTCCTATACGCAGAAAGCTATGCGCACCAAGTTATACGCGCAGAACACTTGGTCTATTCTCCAGTTAAGGAGATTACTCCCGCCCGAAAGGAAACAGTAGCGTGTTTCAGAGATTTTCCACTTTTTACTGTACACTGACAAAAGTACCTGAAAAAGCACACTGTAACATGAAAAGTCAACTGTCAGCCACCCTATTCTCACCAACCCCAGACCTGCATGTTCTGTCCAAATCAAATCAAAATCTTTTATCCACCACTCCACTCTTAAGTAAATAATAATAACTTCCATACTTTATCATCATTACATTTAGATATGAAAAGATTTCAATCCCCTAAAGCAAGGGATTGTGTTCCCTTGAGTTTGCCTATAAATTTGTAGCCTAAATTATCACCCAAAACACACTTCAAAGAACTACAAACTTGCACTAATCCTTTCCCAAGCATCCGTTGTGTCCAGCTCCGATCCTGTTACTAGGTAAGCCGAGAATATAACCTTGAGACCTACTATCCAACCCTTATATTCTCCTATTTCTTGATCTTAATATATATACTTGTTATTTAATCGTATTCTAGACCTTCGATTCCGAGGCCAACACCAAGAAAACCCGAATCTCGATTAATCCCTTAACAAGAACCTCAGGTGAGTCTCACAGCCCCTATTTTCACTGTTTTCACTGTTTTTAAACTGCTTTCGGGGCGAGGGACACGTACTTAAATAATGTTTTATCATGGTATACTTACAAGCTATGCAAGCGATTATGTGTTTAAGTTATGTTTCATGATGAGCAATGCAAACGGTTATCTAAGGTTTTCAATGTATGTGCGCTAGAACTCGAGTAAGTGATCACTTTACCATTGGAACTCTAAGGGTAGGGACTGCTGGTTTGATCCGCCCACTCGTAGGGGTCGCACCTCTTTGCATGGACGAGTGCCTGGCATGGGGCAGTACTATGGGGTTGAGCCCGCTCGTAGGGGTCGCGCCTCTTTGCATGGACGAGCGCCTTGTTTTCCGGCACAACGTCTGCGCGTAACCCGCGGGACGGTATCCTTAGCTCGTAGGGGCAATGCCTCTTTGCATGGACGAGCACAGTTTCTCAAAATTGTTCGCGCGTAACCCGCGGGACAGTATCCTTAGCTCGTAGGGGCAATGCCTCTTTGCATAGACGAGCATAGTTTTCCAGAAACGTCTGCGCGTAACTCGCGGGACGGTTTTACGTTATTTTAGCTCGTAGTGGCTGCACCACTTACATAGACGAGCACCGTATCCAGAATTTGTTCACACGTAACCCGCGGAACGATTTTTATCAGAATATTGTCAGAATTATGTGTTAATACGATTTTACCAAGCAGATGTTAATGATGTTGCCAGACATGTTTCAGAATGATTTTTATCAAGTTACTAAAACTTGTGAACTCACTCAGTTTATACTGATTCAAATGTTTTTACGTGTCTTTCAGGAGATAACTAGGTAGCGCATGGAGTCACACTTAGAGCACCACACGCTGAACATCTAAAACAAGCTTTTTGGAAGATTTTGGCTTTATCCCCTCGATGCGCACGGTTACCCGCCGCGCAAGGGGATATGGCGAGGAAATCTTCAGTTTTATACTTGGATGTTTCTTTTTGTAATCTTTGAACAATGTAATGTGTTTGTACTAAACTTCTCATGCGCAATAAAAATCTTTGAATGTTTTGCAATGGCCCGTGCTTAATTATCAATCCCCACTCGTGCGCGCCCGGCTGTTTCCGCCGCTCAGGGCCGGGTGTGACAGTATACGAGATTCCAGCGGATACGACAGATGCAGCTTCTTTACCACCGTTCATTTGATTGGACATTGCTGCATCAGTTGGGGATTCACGACCAGGTACGTGATTTATTGACGGGTCCGTGGGCAGCCGTACTCGCATGTGACTCGCGTTCATATGTCGAGCTCACACGTGAGTTCTACTCGACATTTGACTTTACTCCCACGGACTTCAGTGGGCCACGCGCGATATCATTCTCACTGGGACGACAGCTATACGAGATGTCAGGCCCAGATTTTGTCGTGGCCACTGGATTTTACACGGCCGAGCAGGTTCAGGCGCCTGCCTTACTACAGAGTATGCGTGGTTACACGACACATGCTCAGGCGGCCCGTGAGCACTGGCTCACGGAGACCCAGCTCGGCCAGTATTGGGCGGAGATCACCGACGGGGCCCATTCCAGTGCTATTGTGGAGTCGTCTATTAGGGACCCCGTCCATCGCTACATTCACAGGATCATTGCCTGTACTCTCGTAGGCCGACATTCGGGCCACGAGAAGTGCAGCAACTTAGATCTGTTGTGCTTATATTCCATCCTTGACCAGCGACCGGCCAATGTGGCGATGCTCCTGCTCACGTCATTCACTCGGGGTAGCAGACTTCAGGGATCCTCAGCACGCTTACCTTTAGGGCCTTATATTACGAGGATCGCCGAGCAGCTTGGGGTTTTTGAGTGTTATCCGACTAGATATTTTACGCGGTGGCCAGATACAGGTGTTTTTGGGATATCGGAGGCCCGTTGGGCCGGGATTGTTGAGGAGCAGGATCCAGTAGCTTTTGTCCCGGTACGACAGGGTCCACAGGTACCACCACCAGAGGGATCGGAGGCTGCAGTTTCTCTTCAAAGAGGTATTCCGATTCGTAGGCAGCGTCGTCCGACTCCACATATCGAGCTACCGCAGCAGCAACATCCGCTCCGAGAGGCTTCAGCATCTTCCTCACGCCAGCCGCAGCAGCCAGTCACATTACAGATGATATATCAGTGGCAGTTGGAGATTCAGCAGGAGCAGCTGGCACAACGAGAGGAGACGCGGGCCCAATGGGCCCGTTATGATGATTACTTTCGTTTATTATATGTTGCTTCACAGGTACCACCTCCACAGTCGTTGATCATTTCAGTGGAGCAGCCAACGGATCCACAGGACGAGGCAGATGATGATCCGCCAATACAGTAGCTTTTTGGTTACCCTTTTTCATTTTATTTTGTTTTTATTAGTATCTTGGTCTGTATTATATTATATTATATTTTGGGGGATCATGTTTGGGTAACTGGTTGGGATTATATGGTTATATATCTTTTGATTGCTGCTGTGTTTGACTTTATTTGTACATTTTGTTGTAACCGAACTTTGTGGGTGTAGTTCACTATAAACCCTCACGAAACCCCACTCGTCCTCCCGGACAACCGGGGGGTTTACAAGGCTTGTTGCATATGCTAAATGCAATCGTGATTCCTACGAAAGTGAGTTAGGTCTTTTAACGTTTTTAACTAACTTAACAGCTTTTATTATGAAACGAATTAATTTGGCTCGGTAATTGTTATAATAAAATTAACAAATATTCATTTTCATAACTCTTAAAAGACCTATGTCTTACACTTGTGAGAAGCTTGCTTCTACACATCTCGAGATTTTGCAGGTTCGATTGTCAGTTTGGTAATTGGATGAGACGAGAATACACGAGTGTTTTTGAGAGTTCACGAGCCGACTTGTCCTTCTCCAGTCACATTGATATCAGGTGATTTCCGTTTCATAATTTCATTTTGTTTATTATTTTAAACGTTAAAAGTGTAATTGTATAATTGTGAGTAGAACCGCCACACATTTGAGCCCCGAATTTTAAAATTGCTTAATAGTAAAAAAGTCAATTTCAACCCCGTCCCTCAAATGTTTATTAATCGTTCTATCATTTTTAACTTTGAGGACAATGTTATGTTTTCTTACATTGAGGACAATGTAAACCTCAAGTGTGGGAATGGGGAAAATTTGAAAAATTTTAGCCCGATAGTACCTCGAAGAGTGTTCAGAAACCAATGTTGTTAACTGTTAATTATTGCCATTAATGCCAAGTCATAGGTTTCTAGTCATGGTTGGTTTTTCAGCGTCTCATTAGTCTTACTCACAAATGTTTTTATTACGAGAAGTTGAAAATGGGGTCGTTTAGGTGGGGATAACCAGTCATGGGGACAGGTACACATGTTTATATCGTCAACCCTATTCCTCTGGTACGTGTGTGAGTTGACCCAAATATATATAATACACATATAATATATAGTACACGCATGTCATTTGAGTGCTTTCACTGATATTCACGGATTACGGGATCACAGTAGGCAAAATGCAAAAGTGATAGAGGCAACTAGGTTAAGCCTCGTCTGGATGAGCGTGAGTGTGGGTATTGGGGGGTTGAGGCCTCATTATTACACATATGAGGTGAGGTTAATGTGAGGGGCGGGGGGTTGGGTCCCTTAGAAAACATTTCTTGGACTTATTTTTTGTTTGTTTAACCCGACATTATGTTACGATACGATCCGGCTTACTAGGTTATTTGTATCTGTAATTGTATATGTTTTAGTTTTGTATTTGTATTTATCTCATTGATAAGCATCACGTTATTATGCTTAAAAAAATTGAGAAAAAGACAAAAAGATGTCTGTTTATATTCAGTTATGTATTCTGTAGTTCGTTGAAGTTCATTTATATCAAAAAAATGTGAAATCAGTATGTTGATAGTTTGTTTACTTAGATGTATATAATCAGTCAGTTAGTTGTATAGTAGTTTCGTTTATTTAGATGTTTTGTAATAAGCCGGGTCGGATCGTTTGAGCTACTTAAATATTTCCCTTTCCATACCCTTACACCTGTCCCCGTTACAACCCTTTTAAAGACCTCTTGATTTGCATTTGTGCCAAAGCAGCTTGATGGATTAATATGTACTTATGAGTGATATTGAGAGCTGAGTGATATTGGCACATCTTTTGCTAGTCCATATATTAAACCGAGAGGAGAGATGTTATATTACGAGTGGTATGAGCATGTGTGCCTTAACCGGAAACAAAGTACACCTGTCTGGGTGGCTCTATTGTTTTTATTATAGTATTTAACCGTATTTGTGAGATGTCAATCTAAAAACAGTGTCAATCTGGGAAACTGGGTATGACCTTAAATCATACTAGTATTAATGGTGATAATCTACATACTTATGATGGAGGTCGATAATTTCTTTAGAGTTTTGCTTGAGGGCAAGCAAAAGATAAGTGTGGGGATGTGATGGTCAGTTAATTTGTATATGTTTTAGTTTGTTTATTGTTTAGTTTTAACTGTTTATTCTAGAACTATCGATACTTCATACGTGTATTATTGGATTTCAGGTCACAGGCGTTAAAGTACTCAATATGGACCTGTTGCAGCACGGAATGAAGACCCGGGATGTCCAGCACGCGAAACGGTGAAGTGAAGCGAAGTTTGGTGTAGCAGTGTCCCATCGCGGTACGCGATGGGCTTGCTGAGGTCCCCATCGCATACCACGATGGGAGTTTAAAAAGATGTTGACTTGCAGTCAATCGCGGTACGCGATCGGCTCACAGAAGGCCCCGTCGCGTACCGCGACGGGTGTGCAGACGGGAAAATTTGTTGATATCATATCTTTCATGATATGAAACCCTAACTCGGTTTTTGGAAGAAGAGAGGCAATTTCCAGCAGTTCCAATAGGTGATTCCATTATCCTAGCTCATGTCAAGACCATATCTATGATCCATATCATCTATATTGACGATTTGATGATGTCGCGGCTCGGCTAATCTCCTAGAATCGCACCCGGGATGTATAGTTTGTAACCTTTTACAGTTTTTCTCATGTGATAAAGAATACTTGTGTATTGTTATTGATGATTGATATATGATTATTGATGATTAATATTTCTGTGTGTTCGGTCGGTTTAGGTTTACGTTGGTCTGAACGATCTGTTACCAGTTGCTAGATAATTAGTCATATAACTGTTTGGTTAGATTAAATACGATAAAACGTACAATTACCCTTAACTGAGTCACACTGGCAAGGACTGTTTGATAACCAGTGTCATGTGTAAAGTAATTGTTAACGTCTAAGGTTTTGTCTGGTTGATCAGTTTTCAGTTAATCGTTAATAATCAATCTGTTAGGTTGTATGAGATACTGTTTGGTTTCTTACTTGAATTCCCGAGTGTGATTTTCTTTGTTAACTGTTTACAACTTGCTTGTTTGTTCGTTGCTTAGTTCTATAAACTCATTTAAATTGCTTGTGTGATCAGCACTAAAACCAATCACTTCATAATATTAAATCTGTTGCACGAATTACATTAACCACATACTCCTTGTGATACGATACCCTACTTGCTCTAACTATTTAGAATAATTAGGTTTTTGATTGACTCAAATGACGGTCATCAATGGCAACATCTTTCCGCCATCTGCTTCTATATTTTGGCGAGTGGCTGTGTTGTCCGTTATGTTTTTTTCGCGGTTTTTGGTTATGTCCTTCCCACAAAGGACCTTACCTCTACAAGTTCCCCAAGTTCGCAGTCTAGTACTCTGCTGGTGTTATTGGGGTTGTGGACTATTGCCGGTTTCTTTTCCTCAATTCAGGCTTTCACGGTATTTACTAGATTTGGTATAGTAGCTAGTTAGACTTTTTATGTCATTATGGATTGGAACATTGGCCTCATATGATCCAAACTATGCCCAATTGGCATATATAAGTCCCCACTATTGAAATGGTAAAATATAATCCTAACTACGCATGTGGGTGCAAAACTAACAGAAACTTAACCGGGCCGTTAGTTTATCTGATGTGACAGCTGAATTGTCTTAAAATGGCTGACGGGGATGCTGACAGGGCCACTGAGCTGTCTAATAATAATAATAATAATAATAACAATCCTAGACATCAACGCCACCCAATTCTCCTCCAGCACCGCTGTCGCCCGCGCCAAGGAGATCCAAGACGGAATCTACTTCCTCCATAAAGAAATCTGTTCTAAAGTCCTCTCCTGCCATGATGACCTCCTCTCCCAGCTCTCCTCCATCAAGGACGCCGATGCCTCTCTCTCCTCCATCCGCTCCGCCGTCTCCGCCCTCCAATCCTCTGTACACAATCCTTAATGACGAGATGACAGTTGGAAGACAAGCTCAATTCCATGGACTTCGTATTTCTAAGGTTCTTGATCAATCCCAATTTGGGGTTTTAAGGCTTAAAAAATGACATTTTATAATCCTCCATAAGATACAACTCAACGCCCGTGTCATCGTCCCCATCAGCTACATAATAGACAGCTCAGGGGCCTCGTAAGCATCCCCGTCAACTGGTTACGAGAAAACTAAGCTGCCACGTCACAAAAACTAAAGGATGGTTAAGTTTCCGTTAACTTTGCACCCACATGCGTAGTTGGGATTATATTCCATTTCAATAGTGGGGACTTATATTTGCCAATGGGGGCATAGTTTGGATTATATGAGGCCATGTTTCCTTATGGATTCGGCTTGTTAGGGACAGGTGATGTGACACTCGACAAGATTCATTGTGTATTATGTCAGGTGTAGTGGCAGCACCTCCTTCTCTGTGTGATCGTGACGTGCACGCGGGCCAATGCCCATTGTTCCCGCCTTCAATTAGTGGTGTGTCGGTTCGTGGTTGGTCTACATATATTTCGAGAGCGTCTTCCTCTCTGTCGTCAATTCGAGCGTAGATTCATCCATGAATAGACGGTCTTATGCGATTTCTAAGTAATCGTTCTTTACTCCAGTCCCTTCCATGTTTTCCAGTTATCTTATAACTTTTTCTTGTCTTGAATTGGGTTGTGCCACTGGAAGTAATAAAGGTGGTTTATAAGTGCTTTCTTGATTGGGATATCGATTGGTACGATGTAATTACTTGTTGTGTCTATCACGTTATTAACTGACGACATCGGATATGCTTCATTCCGGTCAAGGGGTTTTATGTGTGTCCTTCCACGATGTTCCGCCGGACTTATTATTGGCAGTTTGGTTTTATTTTGTTTTGGATGTTTAATTTATTATTATTTTTTAACTTGAATAGTATTTTTTTGTTGGATGGAAGCGTGCTCGTAGACTTAGGTCAGTCTGATTGTGATGTCTGTTGCGGAATAGAATGTTTGTCTTGTTCCTAGGTGTGTGTATTCAAAACGTGCAGCTGGAAATCACGTTTGCTTTTTCCCGCCCGAAGTGTCGTCCTTCTATAGGTCCACGTGTAGCGGTTTCTTGTTCCATTTATTTTAATGAGTATATATGTCGTCGATAAGGTTTGTTTCACTCCATTCTTTCTTTGATCTCCATCTGAATCTCTGAGTCTCTACTCTCTACTTATCTCAACTTTCTGTCAATGACAATACCTTTGTTACCATGCTTATGTCGTTCTCGCATGTTTCTGCCGAAAATGGTCTATCGTGAATCTGATTTTGATTTAATGGCGGCCTTGTAACTTCATGGTTCTCATTAAGGCTTATTGGATTTTCCTAGAATGGGAGCCATAACTTTTGGCCGAAGGAATGACAGCTGACAAGCCTCTTGCCGATAAAGTTTCCCTGTATTCTGATTTTTTTTCTTTCTGGTAACTTCCGGCTCACACTTACCCGGTTTGTCATTCACTTTTTGTCGACGTACGAGATTCATATTACCCAGGTTCACAGGATGGGTAAGATCTACCTACATCTTTTTGAGTTTCTTTTTGTCACGCTCAAGATGTCGAAACTACTTTGGATAGGGTCAATGTGTTTTACAAGGTTGTCTCGCGAGACAGCAGGTATGTCGTGCATCCTTGCAACACCTCCAGAACCATATGTGGTGAGGCTCCGTGGAGTTTTCACGAATGGCGGAGAAAGTTTTTCTATGTTCATGCTGACGTCATTCCTTTTTCTGATGACTTCCCCAGGTGCTAAGAGCAGGCTTCTGGAAATTGAAGTGAGCCCATATTCTAACCAGCTTTCGTATGCAACATTGAGGCGGCTAGTAACTTCTTTATGCACCATGTTCGAGGCGGCTCTTGTATCAGTTGGCATGAGTCGAATATGGCCTAACACGGATGAAATATCGTTTTACCGAAATGGAAATGAAGGTAAGTGTCTACATTTATCTTTGTTTATCACTACATAAACATAGCTTTATCAATTAAGTGTAACTACAACATTTAGTAAGTTAGCAAAAATGAAATGTTGTGGTGTGTCTGAAACCTTTATAGTAGAAACTGCGAGTGAAACCTCAGTTAGGATAATGAAAATGGTTAAGGATTGCAAGATAGAGCTAAAGGGACGTGAGTTCGCTATTACCCTGTATGTTATAACCTTACGAGGATTCGATGTGGTTTTGGGAATGGATTGGCTATTTGAGTTCAAGGCTCAAATAGTTTTAAGAGTAGGCTGATAAGGTTTAAGTCCTTGGATGATGGTACAGTGACGGTTTATGGTGATAAAGAGAGTTCAGGGCTTAGTGTCATTTCGATGATAAAAGCCGAAAGTTTGTTAAGGCGAGGGTGCGGTGCCTACCTGGCATATGTTGTCAAAGCTACGGCCGAGACAAAAGAAGTGAAAGATGTTCCTATTGTGTGCGACTACCCAGAAGTGTTCCCTGAGGACCTTCCGGGGTTGCCACCGGAGCGAGAGGTAGAATTCCAGATTGACTTAATACCAGGAGCACAACCCGTCGCGAAAACATCTTACCGCTTGGCGCCATCTGAGATGAAAGAATTGATGTCCCAACAACAAGAACTCCTCGATAAAGGTTTTATAAGACTGAGTGTTTCCCCGTGGGGCGCACCAGTGTTGTTTGTTAAAAAGAAGGATGGAAGTATGAGAATGTGTATAGACTATCATGAGTTGAATAAGCTTATGGTGAATAACATATATCCGTTACCATGGATTGATGATTTGTTTGATCAACTACAAGGTTCGAGTTGGTTCTCACGTATAGACCTTAGATCAGGCTATCATCAGCTGAAGGTGAAAGAGGCAAACATCCCTAAGCATTTCGGATGCAGTATGGACACTACGAGTTCCTCGTGATGTCGTTCGGTCTAACGAATGCTCCCGCAGCATTTATGGATATGATAAATAGGGTACGTCGGCCATGTTAGATACGTCAGTCGTCGTTCTCAATGACGATATATTGATTTATTCTGAGATCGAATCTAACCATGTTGAGCATCTAAGAGAAGTTTTGGATATTTTGAAGGGAGAGAAACTGTATGCCAAGTTTTCGAAGTGCGCATTTTGGTTGTGCGAAGTGCAGTTTTTAGGTCACGTAATCAATCCAAAAGGGAATACTGTGGACCCAGCTAATATTGAGGCAATAATGAATTGGAAGACTCCGCAGAACCCGACTGATATACGCAGCTTCTTAGGGTTGGCTGGCTTTTATAGGAAACTCATTGAAGGCTTCTCCAAGATAGTCCACCGTTGACCGGAATGACCTGGAAATCTGTAGTATTCAATTGGGGTAAGTTTCAGGAGGAGACTTTTGAAGATTTAAAGAAAAGGCTTACACAAGCTCCAATCCTTTCTCTACCCAATGGTGATGAGGGTTTGGTTGTTTATACAGATGCCTCGCATCGTGGGTTAGGTTGTGTGTTAATGCAACGAGGAAAAGTGATAGCTTATGCGTCCAGACAATTGAAGGTTCATGAGAGTACCTACACGACGCATGACTTAGAGCTAGCAGCAGTAGTGCATGCTCTCAAGATACGGAGACATTACCTATATGGTACTAAGTGTACTATTTATACCGATCATAAGAGTTTGAAGTACTTCTTCGAGCAGAAAGAATTGAACATGAGACAGAGGAGATGGTTGGAGTTGATAAAGGACTATGACTGTGATATCAAATACTATCCTGGTAAGGCTAATGTGCTTGCTGACGCACTAAGCCATAAGAATGAAGAAGTTATTACAACAGTGAAGTCGTATAAGTTGATCATTAACTCAGATCTCTTTGAAGAGATCATCAAAGTATAGTCTGAGGTGCTTATATATAAAGGGCTAGTGAAGAAGGAAAGAATCTTCGAACAACTGGACGAGCTAATGGAAAATAATCACGGTATGAAGACTAGGTTTAACCGCATGTGTATCTCGCGCCATGGAGGTATTAGAGGCCGGATACTAGATGAAGCTCATAAGTCTAGATACTCGATCCATCCAAGATCCGCCAAGATGTATCAAGACCTAAAGAGAGATTATTGGTGGCCGAGTATGAAGAATGATGTAGTAGATTGCGTTAGTAAGTGCTTAACTTGTTTGCAAGTCAAAGCTGAGCACCAGAAACCTTGTGGAAAGATGCAGCCTTTAGAGATACATGAATGGAAATGGGAACACATCACCATGGATTTCATAACTAAGCTACCGCATACAGCTAAACATCATGATACCATTTGGGTGATAGTGGACCGTTTGACTAAAAGTGCTCACTTTCTGCCTATACGAGAGGCTATCTCATCAGAAATGTTAGCAAATGTGTTCATAAAAGAGGTTGTAGCTAAAAATGGAGTGCCGTTATTGATTGTGTCTGATAGAGATACTCGCTTTACTTCAAGATTCTGAAAGAAGTTCCATGAAGCTAAGGGAACAATATTGACCTAGCAGCTCGACCCCAGCCAGGGTCGCTGCCCTTTGGACCCTGCTAGGGGCTGCCGCCCCTAGACGCCGCTGCCAGGGGCCCTGCCCCCCAGACCCTCGTAGTTAGGGGTTACCATAAATTAGAACTATGATATAGTTAGAAGTAGTTAATTGATATGTGTAATTGTTATACAGTTAGCCGCGCCTAGTTAAAGAGAGGTGTTACCATTAACTCGGAAAGGAACCGAGCTCAGGTGAGTTTCTAACCCCACTTCCTTGTTATGTTTTCGTGGTTGTGTGCATACTCGATGTGATTAGTTAATACACTTACCTTAGGTGGTAAGTGTATGCTATGTATATGTTTATGAATGATGTATGTATGATATATGAATGATGCAGAAAAGATTAAGAGTATGTATGAAAGTATATAAATATAAACTACAAGGAAAGTATGTATGAATTTACGTTAAGTGGGTGGTAGACCCTAACAATATCTGTGAAGGAGAGTGGTAGACCCTAAAATAAATGTGAAGGAGGGTGGCAAACCCTAATAATATCTGTGAAGTTATATGGCTAAAGGCTCTTTAAGGGTGGCAGACCCTAATAATATCTGTGAGGTTATAGGGCGAAAGGCTCTTTAAAACGTATAAGTATGTATGTAAAGCAAGATAAATTTAAAAGAATGAAAGAAAGAAAGAAAGAAAGTATATACCTATGTATGTACGAAAAAAAGATAAGCAGGTTATGTAAGTAATATGTATTTATGGATACGTATGAGTTAGTATGTGAATGTATTGTATGTTACTTGTTTTAACTAGAACTCACTCAACGTAGTTGACTTTTAGTATGCACGCAGGTTAATAGACTGAAGCAGTTAGCTTGAGGGAGACACATGGCAGGATCTAAAGAAGCTGGCATCTGCAGAAAGATTTGTCATGATGTTAACTAAGATGTTTTATATGTTAAAAAGACAAGTTTGAAGTTTATAACGAATAATTTAAGTTTTATTTATTCCTCGCAAGTTTTAATTACCTCTGACATTTAGAACTTTGTTTAGGAGTAAATCCAATGCCAAAGTAGGGCACCGGGACAGCGGCCTTACACCTTACTTGTATTTATTTCGTCTTATTAGCCAAAGCCCGATTCGCTAGGCTATGGTCAAACGACACCAATTATTTGCTCCTTATTTGCTTAATATTTAGTTGTTGATACTCATGATATTGATTTGTGTATTTTAATATATATACATATATATTATTACATCAAAATCTGGTGATTACTTACTCAACATGTGTTGTTGACAAACCTATTTTTACGCATATTACAGGATGTTTATATTGGATGTTTGAAGTTATTTAAGAACTTAGTTTATTTGGCTTTTTGGTTCTTAACAAAAAGACAAGATGTTACTATTATATTTTTTTTGTCTTTATTTGTAATCTCTTTTGAATAATGTGTAACTGATCAAAGTAGGTTGGGGTGTGACAACAAATTCAACCAAGTTCATAATCATTAAAGCAATAAAACTGATGAAAGTAAGGTTATACAAAACCCTAGCCTAAAGTGAACACAAAGGTTTAGTCTTACATGGAGATGGCAGCTTTAAATCTTGAATCTTGATTCGGTTGAAGGAAACATGATTAAAGAGGTGATTAGAATGATTGGAAAAGTCCAAAATCGACTTTAGAAACCCCAAAAACGACTGAAAGAAAACTCCTCTTCGTAACCCTGAAGTTATATTTATATATAGGGTCAAAAACCTAAATTCCGCATCTTTTTACGAACGAGGCCGCAAATTGTGTCATAGGACCGCAAGTTGTTTAATAATTTTTTTATTTATGTTTAAAATATTAAAGTTGAGTATTGTTATCATTTAAATAATAATAATAATAAAATTAATAATAATAATAATATTAATAATAATTAGATGTTTATTATTGTATACACTTAATGTAGTTAATTGTATATGTATTAATATATAATGTATATTAGTCATTAGTGTTTATAAACTTTGAAAGTTTTTATTGCTTAAAGTGAATACTTCAAATGTCATACATCAAATGTTGTGAAACTCTAAAACTTACACAGTTATTAAAATATCATTCTCAGATATTTTACAATGCAATATAGAATATATCCCATACCCGAATCACCTAATGACGAAAACACACACTATCGTTTCAATCATAACCCCTAACCTCCTAGTCAAAATGATACTAGATAACTCATTCCCACCAAATTGCTATTATTTTAATTATAAATTTATAATTGTTTGGACATCTCTTCTATCATGTAAACAATGTGTACCATGATCAAAACAAAGACATTTCTTTTATAGTCGAGGAACCATCACAACGGTTAATTAATTGAAATGGCATAACCGTTGTGAAAGAATATGTTAGTTGGCGTTTATTTGTCCGTATATATTCGGTTACATCATATTCAATTACATCATTGAGAAAACCCTTACGTAAACGTGGTTACAAGTAATGATCAATTATCACTAGCCACAAATTACTAGTGCTCGTACTTCTTGTTAATTAGTTACAATTGATAACACTTTCTAAAATTGGGACGAGTTGTGGCCGATATGTTGCGATTATTCTCACTAGTGCTCGTAGTTGTTAATTGGTTATCATGTTATGAGATAAGTAGATAACCTTTATCAATAACACATATATTATATCCAAATTAGGATATGAGCCTATAAATGAAACATTCAAGACATTAATTCATGTATGACACTGGATATGAAATTAGTTTTAAACATTTTAGCAAGGATGCGACGAGCATGGTATTAGGTGATGCCCGTCCCTAGTTACCCACATGATACATGCCTGTAAACATTTTATTTTTAATTTTTCTTTGTCCTTGGCATATAAAAATATATGTTAATCCAATGACTCTTTAGTTCTTATATTTTTAATTTTTTAGAAGGTAAAAATATGTAAAAACCATTTAACATTAAGAAATGTATATACAAATGCCATCAATCGAGCAACTTTTAATAAACTAATGGTGCATTTGATACCTAACGAGTTTGAGATTGAGTACTAGAGACAACTAATTAATGATATACAAAACTAGAATTACTAATACCATTTTAAAACCCGACATAATACCATCTTTAAATATTCTTTGTACTTCAAATAAAATTACCCTTTTTACAAATATATTTGAGACCACAAATTAACACACCAAACTTGATATTTTCAGCAAACATAATTCTTACACCAAAGTAACAAAATTAGCTTAATACCACGCATAGATGGGAAATGTTCCATCTTTTTTAGATCCTAATTTCCCAACAAGGTTTGATATTTTTAACATGATATCCTAACAAACTTCATATCTTGATAAACAAAATAAAACAAAACAAATAATATAAAATCCAAAATTGTTTGATATTTTTTAAGCGACCAACGAATCTTTTAAATGAGCTACCAATTAAATTCACCATATCGGTATACACTTGTCTTTCAATCCAAGAAAAACCCTCACTTAAGACCAACACTAGTGAACACTCGCCTAGTCTTTCATCATCACCCGGTGCCGCTAAAACTAAATGATGGGAGCAATAATCGAGTTGGGTCACATGAAACACCAAACGTCTCCCTTAGAGCATTCCCAACCCATCTCCTAATTTTTTGTGAGAGAGATTTGCAAATTATAGGAAATGGTTATGAGTGAAGGATAGAGAAAATGTAGTGATTTTTTTATAAATTTTAGTGTAAATTTTGGATAGGTTGTTTGCCCCATTTATTCTTTTAATAATTTTTAAAATTGGTCGTGAGTGGATGTGAGAAAATTGTAATTATATAAATACAAAAAAAATATTATTTAATTAAACTAGAGAAAATATATAAATTTTTAATATAGTTTAAGGAGATGTGAATGAGACTCGGACTATAAATATTATTATATGATAAATAATATATTTTTAACACATATATTAGTTATCATGTTATGAGATAAGTAGATAATCTTTATCGAGAACACATATCTATAATCTATAATAATATATATAAACGTAAACACAAATATCTTATGTGTCGTGATGTGGTCACTTCCTCTTTTTTTGAGTCACCAGATTTGCTTGATTTTTAAATGAAGGTTTCTCATGTATTTGAACCGAATTCACGGGTATGGGTCTTATCAAACCCATATATTTCTTAAATGGGTTATAACATCTCATTAAATTAAAAAATAATCTCACCAAATATTTGATACAAAAATCATATAAAGTAGGGATATACTAAAAAATAATATCTGATTTATTTAAAAATATATATATTACTTATAATTAAAAAACTAATTTTATAGTAAAAAAATAAATAGGTCTTGGGTCTTATCAAACCCATATAGTTTTTAAACCGGGTTATAACATCTCATTTATTTGTGAAACAATTTATCATCAAACCATAAGTATATTATTAACTTTTATATAATAAAAAAATAGAAATTCATAAAATAAATAAATATTAGAAACAAATAATATAAAACAATCCCTCGTAATATTGAGGATAAAAACTAGTATTATATATATATATTAAAAATCATATGATGGTTGCCTCACAAAATTTACTATTTATGAAATAAGCCAATCACTTTGTTACAAATCACTTTGAAGTAATTATGTGAAAGTTTGATTTTTAATATTATTTTATGTTTTTTATATTCAATGCATTTGCAAATTTAGACTTTTATAATTAACATTTGACATATTTTATTTTTGAAAATATTATGTTTCTTAAATTATGTATACGCCATTGTGACATGACTATTTATATTTACGTTTCAGTATAAATTTCATTTGAAACCAATATGGGTCAAAGATAACATATTTTTTTAATTTTTTTTTCTATGTAGTAATGCTACTCTAAGTTCCGAATACAAACGTTAATGTTTCTACGTACGCCACAATAAACTTTTATTCAATACCAAGCTCACGCAATGACTGACCAAAACAAATGGTTAAATATTATATTTGTTTTATAATTTCTTCACGACAACTTAATTTTGTAAAAATATTTTCTTATTTCTATCTACGTTTTGATATAAATTTATTAAAACCACACCTATCATTATGCGCGTACAAACATTAATAAATGTATGTCTTAACATGTATCAACGCTCTCGCAGTAACGCGTGGGCCATTTACAAGTTATATGTAAATTATGAGATGAGCTTATAAATGAACATTCAAGACTTGAATTTATGTATGGCACTGGATATGGAATTAGTTTGAAACATTTTAACAAGGATGCGACAAGCATGGTATTAGGTGATACCTATTTCCAGTTACCCATAAGATACATGCCCATAAATATTTTTTATTATTTATTTTGTTGCCCTTGGCTAATATAAATATATATTAATTCAATGACTCTTTAGTTTTTTATTTTTCTAATTTTTTAGGTAGTACAAATATGTAAAAACCATTTAACATTAAGAAATATACTTACGAATACCATCGATCGAGCAACTTTTAATAAACTAATGTACATCTGATACCTTATGAGTTTGAGACCACTTGACACAATGTAATAATCATATACAAAACTAGAATTATTGATACCATTTTCAGACCTAACATAATACCATCCCTAAATATTCTTTGTACTTCAAATAAGTTTACCCGTTTGACAAAGATATTTAAGACCACAAAATAACATACCAAACTTGATATTTTCAACAAACATCATTCTTACACCAAAATAACAAAATTAGCTTAATACCATGCATAGATTAAGCATGGGAAATGTTTCATCTTTTTTAGATCCTAATTTCCCAGCAAAGGATTGATATTTTTAAAATGATATCCTAAGGTCGTGGGTAATGGGGGTGAAGGAAGGGGCGCTGTTCAGTTGGCGGCCTAGGTGGCTCGCGAACACCACTACACCCATCCAGTGATTGGGGGGCGCGGACGAGCCCCGTTCCCGGGACCGCGGGGCAATTTAGCCGTTGAAGGTTTGTTTGACAGGTCAAACTAGCCGTTGGGGCTAGTTTGTGGGTTTAATATATATATATATATATATATATATATATATATTGCCTATAAATACAAATCCACACGCATACTTTATAAAAACTCAAACCATTCTCTCTTATTCTCTTATAAAAACACACTTTCCCTCTTCCAAAACTTCATATTCTCTCTATAATTATAAATGGCATCGTCGTCATTGTCTTCGTCTTCCAATTCTTCCGAAAAAGACGAACTCATTTGTCAAGCGGTTCAAATGACGATAAACTTATTGATAAACTTTATATTATTAATATTATTGTAATGTTTTATATTATTATTTAATGTATTATTTAAAATAATTAAATAAATAAAAAACTGGATCAAGCCACGGATCACCTGGACCACTACACCCTCTGGGGCTTGGTTGAGGGGCTTGATCCAGGACCATGTCATCGCCTACGTGTCGGGTTTTGATTGGATCACTTGGGACTCAATCAAGCCCCATTACTCTTAGCCTAACAAAACTTCATATCTTGATAAACAAAATAAATAAAATAAAATAAAACAAATAATATAAAATTTAAAACTGTTTGATATTTTTTAAACGATCACGAATCATTCAAATGAGCTACTAATTAAATTCACTATATCGGTATACACTCGTCTTTCGATCCGAGAAAAACCCTTACTTAAGGCCATCATCACTCGCCTAGTCTCCCATCATCACCCGGTGCCGCTGAAACTAAATTATGGGAGCAAGAATCGAACTTGGGTCACATGAAACACCAAACGTCTCCTTAGAGCTAGGGGTGTTCATGGTTCGGTTCGAAAACGTGAAACTGCCCAACCGGTCATCGGTTTGGTTTCATGGTTGGTTTTTAATCCTAACTTTTGGTCGATCGGTTTTAAAAATTTCAAACCGTAACTAACGATTTGGCGTAGCCCATTTCTTCTTAACTGTTAGTATATTTTATCACACTTACAACTACGATTTAATTATGAATAGCAATATACTTGTGTATATACATATATAATATAAAATATTTACATAAGTAAATCACACGGTCCGATCCGATTTTATATGGTTGGTTTTAAAAATTTCAAACCGTAACTAACGATTTGGTTTACGGTTTCTGTCGAAAACCAACCATATAAAATCGGATCGGACCGTGTGATTTACTTATGTAAATATTTTATATTATATATGTATATACACAAGTATATTGCTATTCATAATTAAATCGTAGTTGTAAGTGTGATAAAATATACTAACAGTTAAGAAGAAATGGGCTACGCCTCTAATCCCAATCATACATGCTTGTTAGTTGTGTTTTGTTCATATTTAGATAGCTTTGTGCTATGCGTATCTTAGATAAGCTTGGATTTGAATTTGAATGTGGACAAGTTATGTATAGCTTATCAAAATATGCATATTATTTACAACTTCACTGTAACTATATTGAAGAAACACTAAGTGACCCGGTACAGATTATAGATAATCTGGGGGTTAAGTAATGTTTCCCACGAATGAGAACTAGCTGAGAAGGCTGTTCTTCAGGAGACCTGCAAAACAAACACCGTAAGCTCGTCACTGAGAAGGGGGGGTTCCTCCTTGTGACCACCCTCCGGCGTGAGAATCAGACTAGGTTGCTCTGAATATAAGTGTATATTAAGAGATTGCTAGATAACTGGATAGCAGATGATCTTACCATTCCAAGATGTTGGAGTATTTATAGCCGAATGTAGGTTTCCTAGAAGGTACAGCCGGCTGAACAGTATTCCTGTTCAATCAACAGTAGACTATGCACAGGCCATACTGGTTGGTGGGTAGGTTACGGCCAACAGTAACAAAGTCGGCTGCACTATTCCACCAACTGTAGATTATGCACGTCCCACTTACTGTGGATTGTACGCAGGCCATGCTGGTTGGTGAATAGGTTACGGCCAACAGTAACACTATTCCACCAACTGTAGGCTGCGCATGCCCCACAGTAAGGGTTGGTGAGTAGGCAGCGGCTAATAGTGACAAACAGTACTAGAGGGTGTTCCTCCTCGCACTGTTGTCGGTGAGCTGTCACCCTGTGATTGGCTCATGGGCTGTTCTGGTCAGATCGTCTGTCCTATCCATACCTTGGTAGGTATAGTACAAAAGATCTTTCAGAATCAGACTGGCTCATTTAGGCGGGATTGTTCCCGCCTTGCTCATTCCTTCATGTGACTACTGAAGTAGCTAGTGTCTTGTGCGTGTAGCCCTGCTGTCTGCGGGTAGCCTTCCCTGATGGCTTGTATCCGCAACTGCGGGAACAGGCGGGGTACTTCACCATTGGGAGGCTTTCCCTGCGTGTACAGCTTGTGTACTGCGCGTAAGATTCTATGAGCATGGTGGGTCCTGTGGGAGCAGATGGCCTTTGCGCAGACGTCCCTGTTCAAGGTGAGTCTTGCGGGACCAACTGGTCTCTGCTGGGACCTACCTCTTCAAGTCCCCCCAGTCCAATGTTCTTCTCATGAATGTTTAATAAAGTGAGGTGAACTTTTGGACTTTAAGCAAGGGGTTTTGAAAAGGGTTTTTAGTTTTAAGGTTCTCCGTGGGGATTCTTCCCGCGGGTTTCCTAATGTCACTTGCAAAAATTCCCGATTTTTTTGCTTGATCTTTGGGTATGATGCGGGTAGGTATGTAACCTTCTCGCAAGTCAGGAGCGTTGAGTCTCACTTGTGTGGATTCTCCTTGAGGTTTTAGTGGTTTTGAACATAGTGATCAATTATGTTTAAACCACCAATTCCATCCTGGAGCCTCAAACAATGTAGTTCTCGACGTTCCCGCTATGCGGGGATGTTATTTCCGTTTCCACAAGCATTGCCCAGAAGATCCTTCTTGGTTTCAATTCCCTGCGGAGCGCTAGGTATGTGAAGGGTTTTGCCTTAACACTGTACCCGCGCTCGTCTTACGGTTACTTTACTTTCAAGGTACCCCTGGCGTCAATTCCCTGCGGGTGCTAGGTACGTGAAGGGTTTTGCCTTAACACTGTACCCGCACCCGTCTTGTAGTTACTTTGTTGCCGGGGTATTCTTGGCTTCAATTCCCTGCGGGTGCTAGGTATGTGGAAGGTTTTGCCTTAACACTGTACCCGCATCCGTCTTATGGTTACTTGGTTGCCAAGGTAAGGGGTATTTTCCCGCTTACTTTTGAATCTTTTTGAATTTTGAATTTTGAAATTCGAAAGGTTGGTAAGGATAAGAACAGTCCAAACATCTGAAACGTCGTGCGACGGTTTCTTCTGACTGTGTCAGGACGTGCAGGAAGTTATGGTGACGTGACAGAACATGGTCATTCCAGTCGCTTTTTCAGGCGCGTGGGCGTGATTTTTCGGGCGCGTGGCCGCGAAATTACTGGCACACGTCCTTTCAACAGCTGTTGCCAGCTTGCTTTTTGCCACGTGTCATAGTTTCATTGCACCTTTGATTTCTCTCTCCTCCGCATTAAATTCACCGCATTAATTGCGATTACTATATAAAGGGGGAGAGGGTTATTTGCAATTCACACTTTTCACTCTTCTCTTCATCTTTAAGGCGATTTCCGGCGAATACTCCTTTATTCAATCGAGCATTCTCTCGAAATCGCTCTCTTCTTCCTCTGCAAGATGTCCTCTCGTGATGCTGAAGCTATAGCTGACGACAGGGGTACTGCTGGTGAGTGCCAGTGTGCTCTGCCCGGCGATCAGTACCGGTATGTTGTCAGGAAGTTCATGCTCGATCATCTCGAGCCTGAGTTTCCTGAATCCCACCAGACCGTGTACGATGCCCCCAGAGGCAAGATCCGGGTTTATGCTGCATTTTTTGTCTATGGGAATCTTAGATTCCCATTGACAAAATTTGTTTACCGTGTCCTTGAGAGGCACGGTGTTCATTTGACCGAGCTGCACCCCATGGCGATCGCCAAGATTCGCCATTTTGAGTGGGTGTGCCGGATTTTGGGCATCGAGCCCCATGTGGACCGCCTGATGACCTTCTATACCTGGAGGTGCATCCAGGGGTGGTACACCCTGACGACCCGCATTAAGGGTCTGAAGATTTGCGACACCGAGCGCAGTCTTCGCGCGTGGAAGCAGGAATTCTTCTACATTTCTGCCCGCGCCATCCCCCTTGCCATGAAGTTTAAAAATGGCCAAGCGATACCGAGCCTTCACGCCCCCAACTACCAGGAGGCGGAATGGTTTTCGAAGATATCCCGGATCCAATCTCCGGTTTACCGGTTTGCGGAATCCGGGATGGTTATGTTAGGGATGAGCCGGGTGTGGAAAGATGCGTCTCAGGTTCCCATCCTTCTCGAATACGGTTTGAACTCTATTCCCTATGGTATGTCTTGTCTTTCTTTTTGATACAAGTTTGTCTTCTAACTGTTTCTTTTCTTTCAGAGGGAAATAATTTGGAGTCGCTTCTGTTCCCGCGGGAAACCGACGGTCCCGCGCGGATGGGTACTCGTGCTCTGGACGAGGGCGAGTTGCCCATCCTGGAGCAAACGGCGGATCGTTTTGTGGAGGTCTATCCGCTGGGCCACGAGATCCTGAGCCACCGGCGGCCAGGTAAGGCGATATTCTTTCCTCAATCCCTCAATGCTGTACCCGCTGTTGGAATTCTTGACCTGTCTTCTTCTGAGGAATCCTCAGATGCTCCTCCATTGGTGCGGAAGAAGAAAGCTGCTGCCGGCGGGAAAGGGAAGGAGAAGGCCTCCACGGCTGGTCCGGTGGTTCTATCTGACTCGGAGTCAGATAGTGAAGAGGTGGCGGGGAAGCCCGGTGGTGAGAAGACCACTGCTCCGGAGGCTACGACCGTTACCTCCGGAGAACCGACGAAGACGACGGTGACCGGTACCAAGAGGCCGGCTCCATCGGGTTCCTCCCCGCCCGTCCGTACGTTCAGGGTCAAGAAAACCCGTAAGTACAATCATAGTTGTCTTTGTAGATTTATTACTTCATAAATTTATCTAACACTTTCTTCTTTGTGCAGGCGTGGATGTTGACGCATTCCGGGGTGAAACGCAGGGGAGTACCTCCCCGCCAATGACGGTAGGCTCGGTCAGCCTTCCTGAGGCATCGACCCAGGCGCCTGCGCCTGCATCCGCTGGTCCAGTTGCTCATTCCTTTGAGCCAACTGTTCCGGCCGAGATGACGTCACCGCCGGCCGTGAGTGCGATTTTTACAGCATCCTTCACGGAGCCGGCGGTTACTGCTGCTGCTGATGAGGCGGCGACCGCGGCGGCGACCACAACGGCGACCACGGCGGCTGCCACCATGCCCGCGCCACCGGCACCGACAGCCGGACCATCAGGTACGCGCAGGGCTTCCCGCCGATCTTTGCCACCTTCCCGTCTGCCTGACCTGTTGGATGGATTTCCTTTAGGTTCAGGTGATGGGTTTGGCGGCTATCGGCCTGTCATTGACCCTACAGGTGCGTAGGGTTCCTTTCTTTTTCCCTTATGTTTTTTATCATCTTTTCCTTACTGCTTTTGTTTCTTTTGCAGTGTCGGATTCCAATGAAGTGTATGTTCCACGATGGAACATTCGCCGAGGAACAACCCTTCGCACACCTGTGGAGTGCGTGGACTGGGCTCGCCACGCTGCTCCCCCGGGTGCGTTGGGGGAAGCCATGGTTAGCTACCAGGAGGGTAGGCTAACCAATGAGCTTCGGGTTCTCCAGGCCCGGATGCAGCCGCGCATCGAGCTGCTTTGTCGTGAAAACGACAAGTTGAAAGCAGCTCGCGCCAAGGACGTATCTGAGGCGCGTGCTCTTCTGGAGGAGAACCAACAGCTGGCGGCAGCTGCCGCCGACAAGGAGAAGGCCTTCAAGGCCCTCGAGGTTGAAGTTCAGGCGCGACTCGAGGCCCGCTCCAAGGCTGCCCAAGCTGTGAATGAACAGCTTCGGCTGGCCAGGGAGACTGCGCGAAACGCAACCGAGAGGGCTGGCAAGGCTGAAGCCGTTGCTGAGCCTTTGCGTGTGGAGAATGAGGAGCTCAAGGCCAAATTAGAGGCTCTCCAACGCGCTCATGATGCCTTGGCAATGGAAGATGCCAAGAAACTCCAGGAAATCCTGGACCAGAGGGGGGTGCTTGACCACACCGAGCGGAAGCTTAAGGGCGTCGAAGAGGCTGCCGCAAAGGAAGTTTTACTTGCCAACCTTAACAAGAGCGAAGCCGAACGCGCCCATAACGAAGCTCAAGCTGCCCTCCAATGGCTTCTTCGAGAAGCGTTGCCTCAGGTATGTTTAGCTTTGTCTTCACGCTTTTCTCTGTAAGAGAAAAGGTTCTAATACTTTGTATTTTTTCTTTGTAGGTTGTGCGTCGGGTCTTTTCAGAGACCTCTTACGATGATGCTATGAGCGCAGCCCTCAACGCTTCTCATGAGGATGGGGAAAAGGCCGGCTTCTTGCTTGGTCTAGGGTTTGTTGAGAAAGGCGTCCCGCCTTCCAACTTCCCTTTGTTCAATGTGGATACCGAAGCCATTTATGACCAAGCATTGAACCAATACGCCGCCTTCCCGCATCCAGTGGTGGAAAAGGTGGACGAAGTAGCTGTTGCTGATGATGGGTTACCTGTCCTCAAAGCTTTCCTCGAACCACCCCGTTCTTCTGACGGAGCGGGTCCAAGTGGAAGCGGCCCTGAAGCTTGACCCTGAAGATCCCTTTCCATTGCTAAGATAGACTTGTATAGATTTACTCTTTTAGGCGGGTAGTAACCCGGCCATTCTTGTAATATATCATTGAAATATAAATTTTTTTGCGGATAAGATTGTTATTTCCTTCTTTGGATTCCTTGCTTTATAAACTCATGACTTGCATACTTAGTTTAAGTTAGCAATTTTCCAAGTGTTTTAGAATAAGTTAACCTGTTGAACGTGGTTGATGATGGGTTAAAGTTTCGCTTCCTCTTTCGTGATTGTGCGGGTAGAACCGTCACTTGCACTTGGTAGGATTGCTAAACTTTAACCTTCATCTGACCTGCGTGTAGGTTTTCCTCATTTTTCCTCGAAATTTCTAAGTATTTAGGATAAGTTAACCTTTGAACGTGGTTGATAGTGGGTTAAAGTTTCGCTTCCTCTTTCGTGATTGTGCGGGTAGAACCGTCACTTGCACTTGGTAGGATGGCTAAACTTTACCCATACCTGACCTGCGTGTAGGTTTTCCTTTTTTTTTTTTTTTTTTTTTTTTTTTTTTTTTTTTTTAGGATAACCTTTGAACGTGGTAGATGATAGTTTGAAGTTTTGCTTCCTTATTTGTGATTGTGCGGATAAGACAGTCACTTGCACTTACAAAGATGGCTAAACTTTACTTACAACATACCTGCGTGTAGGTTTCCCTTATTTTTAACGTTGTGTTTATGCGGGTTTTGCCGCCTTCCACACGTAACGACTTACTTCTCCCCATTTATGCGGTAAATACCGGCACCAGTGGGGAGTTCATAAGGATAAAGGTAAACACATTATGAAAGGAGAATCATTTCCATTAGAAGTGGCTCTTGGCCTTTTCTTTACAAGTTTTGGAATTGATCTACATATAACATTTGCGTAATTGAGCTCCATTCCATGTTCTTGGGATGGGAGTGCCATCGAGCCTTTCGAGCCGGTATGCGCCCTTTCCCAGAACCTGTTTGATAACGTATGGCCCTTCCCAGACCGGGGCCAACTTTCCTGGGCGTTCTTGGTTCGAAGCCTCGTTGTTACGCAGTATGTAGTCTCCTTCCTTGAAGTTGCAGAGTTTTACCCGCGTGTTGTAGTACTTTTGCATTTGTCGTTTGTAGTTCTCTTCACGCACTGCGGCTAAGTCTCTGCGTTCCTCGGTTAGCATAAGATCCAACCGTCTTTCCGCATCATTGTCTTCTGGCTGACTCAAGACCCTTGGTGAGGGTAGACCAATTTCGACCGGGACCATGGCTTCAGTGCCATAAGTGAGGCTGAACGGGGTTTCTCCCGTACTGGCCTTCTTCAACGCTCTGTTTGCCCAAAGGACGTGCGGAAGCTCGTCCACCCAGCCGGATCTGTGTTTCAAGAGTCTTTTCTTTATGCCTTCGACGATGCTTTTATTTGCTCTTTCCACCTCACCATTTCCTTGCGGGTGTGCCACTGAGGTAAAGGTGTGGGTGATTTGAAGTTCTTTTAGCCACTGTTGTAGCTTTTTGTCAGCAAAGTTGGTGCCGTTATCGCTCACCAAATTCTGTGGAAGTCCAAAACGACAAATTATAAATTCCCAAATAAATTTTTTGATATGCTTTGCGGTTGTTTGGGCTAAAGGTTTTGCTTCTATCCACTTGGTGAAGTAGTCGATGGCTACCACTAGGAACTGAACATTTCCTGCTGCTGTAGGAAATGGGCCTGTCACATCGATGGCCCACTTCTGAAATGGCCACGAAGAAGTGACTGGAACCAGTTCGTTTTTCGGGCGATGCGTGTTAGGTGCGTAAAGCTGGCAAGACCTGCATTTTCTGATGTATGCCAGTGCATCCGTATGCATCCCCGGCCAAAAGTATCCCGCGTTGTTTAGCTTGGCTACAACAGCGCGGGGACCTGCGTGTACCCCACAGATGCCTTCGTGTACTTCCCTTAGGAGGTAGTCGGCATCTTGGTTGTCCACGCATCTCAAGAGTGGGCCAAGAAAGTTACGTCTGTAAAGGATGTCATTGACGAGTTGATAATTCAGTGCTTTACAGCGTAGTTTTCTTGCCTGTGTTTTTGACTCTGGTAGTATTCCTGCTGCAAGGTAATTTATTATTGGTGTCATCCACGTTTCTGTACTGGTTTGGATGACACAAATTTCCTTGTGCGGGACTGATGGCGCTTCGAGGAGTTCAATGTGGATGTCCTTTCCCAGGTGGGTGAAGGCTAGTGATGCAAGCTTGCTTAACGCATCCGCAGATTTGTTTTCGCTGCGCTTGACGTGTATGACTTTACAATCACTAAAATCACGCATAAGGGTTTTTGCCTGGGCGAGGTACAGGGCCATGGTGTCGTTCACAGCCGTGTATGTTCCATTTATTTGGTTGGCCACCAGCATGGAATCCACGTGGGCTTCCAAGTTTTTCACTCCCATCTTACGCGCAATTCTCAAACCGGCCAAGAATGCTTCATATTCGGCTTCGTTATTCGTACTTGGAAAGTCCAGCCGAATAGCGTAAGTATATTCTTGGCCCGCTGGGTTGGTTTATTTTAACCCTGCGCCTGAACCCTCGTTACTGGCTGCTCCATCAGTGTAGAGTCGCCAGACATCATTGACGTCCTGTGCTGGGGAGGGTTGAGCCTCCTCCTGGCACTCTTTTTCCCGCGAAGCGGGGACTTCTGCAATAAAATAGGCCAAGACCTGGCCTTTTATGGCTGGTCTTGGCTTGTACTTAATTGCATATTCTCCCAATTCAATTGCCCATTTGGCTAGACGTCCCGATAATTCGGGTTTGCTAGAACATTTGAGAGTTTGAAGTTGGTGAGAATGGTGATTGGGTGGCCCTGGAAATATCGTCTTAACCTGCGTGAAGCGTGTATAAGTGCTAAGACTAATTTTTCAAGGGTAGAGTACCGGGTTTCTACGTCTGTTAGTACACGGCTAACATAATAGATTGGCATCTGGATGCCCTTTCGTTCTACTAGCAGGACTGCCCCGGTTGCTCTATCTGTTGCGGAAAGGTATAGGATTAACTCCTCTCCCGCTTGTGGTGCTGTAAGTGTTGGGAGTTCGATCAGGCGTGACCGAATCTCCTGAAAAGCTGCTTCCGCTTCTGGTGTCCAGCGGAAGTGCGTTTTCTTCAAGCAGTTTCTCAGTGTTGACACGAAAGGAAACGACTTATCCGCATGGTTTGCCAAGAAGCGATTAAGTGCGACTAGTCGCCCATTCAGTGTCTGAGCCTGTTTGATGGTGGTAGGTGATTCCATTTTAACAATGGCTTCAACCTTTTCAGGGTTCGCTCTAAAGCCATCTTTAGTAACAATGACTCCCAAGAACTTCCCTTCTTCCATCCCAAATGAACACTTGCTCGGGTTGAGCTTCATGTTTATCTTTCGGAGCGTGTTGAAAGTTTCTTCAATGTCTTTCAACATCGCCTCAGGCTCGAGGCTTTTGATGACCAAATCATCCATATAGACTTCCAAGTTTCTCCCGATTTGGGCATGAAACTCTTTGTCCATTAGTCGTTGGTACGTGGACCCTGCATTCTTAAGTCCGAATGGCATCATTTTATAACAAAATGTACCATCGGGCGTCCGAAATGCGGTTTTGTCCTGGTCATCAATGGCCATGTGGATTTGGTGGTACCCCTTATACGCATCCAAGAAGCATTTAAGGCGAAATGGTGCCAACGAATCCACTTTGAGATCAATTTCTGGTAACGGATAACAATCTTTGGGGCATGCTTTGTTCAAATCTTTGAAATCTATGCACATGCGCCATTGTTTGTCATTCTTCGGTACCATTACGGGATTTGCAACCCATGTTTGATATCTACTAACGCGTACGATGCCTGCGTCAAGGAGTTCCTTGACTTGGGTTCTACACGCGTTAGTTTGTTCAGGCCCCATTACTCTGCGCTTTTGTACGATTGGCGTAACAGCCGGATCGCATTTGAGCTTATGCTCCGCCTTACTTCGGGGTACACCAGTCATGTCAGCTGGTGCCCACGCAAAGATGTCAGCGTTTTTCTGCAGTAAGCGCTTGAGTAAGGTGCGGGTGGGATCAACAATTGTTGGTCCAATGGTAACGGCCTGGTCGGGGTATTTGCCATTGAAGGCCCATTTTTCCGGTTCAGTGATGGTTGGTTTAGCCTTCTTCGGTTTGGGTTTAGATGAGACAGATGCGATGCATACCTGGGGAATGCCAGAGATCATTGCTACACCCTCAGCAGTTGGCCATCCCATCATGCCGTGGACTGAAGATACCACGGCGTTGAATCTTGCCATCCCGTCTCTTCCAAATAGGATGTCGTACGTGTGGTGTGGCTTTTTCATCACGACAAAATCCACGTCTTCTGTGCGTGAATGATTCCCATCAGTAAGAGTAACGGGGAAAGATAGGATACCCAGGGGTGTTTCTGTACTGCCGTCAAACCCTTCCATTGAAGCGTAGACCGTTTCCAAGCGTTCTTTGTCTTCATCATCCAGCTTATCAAAGAACTGCCTGTACATCACTGTCGACGAAGCGCCGTTGTCAGCAAGAGTGCGGGAAGTGATGTAGTGCCCCAGCTGGCTTCTGATGACGATGGGGCCTTCTTTGCTGGGGCCTCCTGGCACTCGCGGGAAGCGCACCTCAGCTTCCTTCCACGCGCATGGTTCTATCACCTGTCTTTTCCTTCCTCTGACCTTGCCATGAACCATGTTGATGCTGATGTCGACGGGCTTTCGTCCGTTACCTCTGTACCGGTTGTCATTCCTTCCTCTCTTCCTGATCGATGCCACGAGATGTGCAAGCCTTCCATCCTTGACAAATGTCTCAATAATATCCTTCAAGGATGTGCACTCTTCAGTACCATGACCCTTTGTCCCGTGGAAATCACAGGATTTGCTTTGATCCGCATTAGGTTTCTGCCGGATCGATGGGGCTTTGGGCCATGGCAATTTTTCCGTGGCAAATATGTCCGTGACGCTCTTCGTGAGTGGCGTCCACCGGTGTTTTCGATTTGAAGGGTGTGTGTTGTCCCTTCCGCCAACAAGAGGGCGAGAGCTGGATGAGGTGTCAAAGTTTACCCTTGACTGCCAAATACCTAGCCTCCTCTTTTTGTTCTGCCGGGCGATCCGGACATTGTTCTCTCTTGTCCTCTGCGTGTAGAGGTGTGTACTCTGGGGAAGATCCCTTCCCAGTTGCTTTTCCGTCTCGGCAAAGCGCTTTGCCGCCGTCATGATGGCATCCCAAGTTGATGGCATGCCATCCTTACCCGTCAACGTGCGGATAAGTTCTGGGTATTCGGCGCCTTGGATGAAGGCGGCGCGAACCAGATCCTCACTTATGTTGCCGAGACTAAGCTTTTTGGAGTTGAAGCGAGTGATGAAGTCTAGTAAAGATTCATCCTCCTCTCTCACGCAGTTGAGGATCGTCCACTGCTCTTCAGTGTACTTCCTCTGTTGGCTGAAGTGCTGGCTGAACTTGTTCTGAAAGTCCGCCCAGTCATATATGTGGTGGATCGGTAAACGATCGAACCATGCCCTGGCCGCTCCGACCAGAGTCATCTGGAACATGTAGCACCACGTGGGTTCCGTCCAGTTGCTGACGGTAGCCCCCGCAATGAACCTGTTCAGATGGTCATCTGGGTCGGATAGACCATCAAAAGTGCCAATGTTGGACATTTGTTTGGCACTTCTCGGGGCGATTGCTTCCGCAATGTCTCTTGCGAATTTTGACCTTCCTGCATTTGTAGCAGTTGGTCTAAAGGTTTTGGAGAAGTCACGCGGGTTTCTCTCCGCGATTGGTTTAAAAGCTTCCCCAAAATTCCTTTTTGGTTGGACGTCCGTGTCCTTACGCTTCCCTTTCGCCTTATGGCGAGGGTTCGCGTCGGTATCGGACTCCAACTCGTCGTCTGAGTACTCGCAGTCACTGCTCATATTGAGGTGTTGGCGAGTACTGGTGAATTCGTCAGCCTGTTGAACTGAACGCAAGCGTTCATCCAATTCGGCTTGGAATTCTTTTTGCCGTGCTTCGGCCCACGCCTTCACTTGATCTAGTGTTTGGCGAGGGACCTTCGTTCGTTTTTCCGGTTGGGTATCGGTGAACCCCAATGGAATATTTACTCCACTTGCCCCGGCTTGGGTAGTCGGGGTAGTGTTCGTAAGGATTGTATAACCGCCGGTGTTCCCCCCAGTTGCTGGGGTTGTTACCGGGGTTTCTTGGTCGGTTACAGGCCTTTGGACCGGAGTAACGTTAACCATTTCTTCAGAAATTGTGAAAAAACTAAAATAGTTCTAGCTTTTATGCACGGATGGCGCCAATGAAGAAACACTAAGTGACCCGGTACAGATTATAGATAATCTGGGGGTTAAGTAATGTTTCCCACGAATGAGATCTAGCTGAGAAGGCTGTTCTTCTGGAGACCTGCAAAACAAACACCGTAAGCTCGTCACTGAGAAGGGGGGGTTCCTCCTTGTGACCACCCTCCGGCGTGAGAATCAGACTAGGTTGCTCTGAATATAAGTGTATATTAAGAGATTGCTAGATAACTGGATAGCAGATGATCTTACCATTCCAAGATGTTGGAGTATTTATAGCCGAAGGTAGGTTTCCTAGAAGGTACAGCCGGCTGAACAGTATTCCTGTTCAATCAACAGTAGACTATGCACAGGCCATACTGGTTGGTGGGTAGGTTACGGCCAACAGTAACAAAGTCGGCTGCACTATTCCACCAACTGTAGATTATGCACGTCTCACTTACTGTGGATTGTACACAGGCCATGCTGGTTGGTGAATAGGTTACGGCCAACAGTAACACTATTCCACCAACTGTAGGCTGCGCAAGCCCCACAGTAAGGGTTGGTGAGTAGGCAGCGGCTAATAGTGACAAACAGTACTAGAGGGTGTTCCTCCTCGCACTGTTGTCGGTGAGCTGTCACCCTGGGATTGGCTCATGGGCTGTTCTGGTCAGATCGTCTGTCCTATCCATACCTTGGTAGGTATAGTACAAAAGATCTTTCAGAATCAGACTGGCTCATTTAGGCGGGATTGTTCCCGCCTTGCTCATTCCTTCATGTGACTACTGAAGTAGCTAGTGTCTTGTGCGTGTAGCCCTGCTGTCTGCGGGTAGCCTTCCCTGATGGCTTGTATCCGCAACTGCGGGAACAGGCGGGGTACTTCACCATTGGGAGGCTTTCCCTGCGTGTACAGCTTGTGTACTGCGCGTAAGATTCTATGAGCATGGTGGGTCCTGTGGGAGCAGATGGCCTTTGCGCAGACGTCCCTGTTCAAGGTGAGTCTTGCGGGACCAACTGGTCTCTGCTGGGACCTACCTCTTCATATATCAATCTTTATCTTTGACATCTTGTATTAAAAAGCCAAAAATCCTAAACCGTGAAACTGAAGCAGAACCAAACCGTTACTAACGGTTCGATTTAAAAGTTATACGGTTTGGTTTCGGTTTACAAAAATCAAAAACCGCTGTTAACGGTTTGGTTCACGGTTCGACCTAAAAACCGCGAAAACCGAACTGTGAACACCCGCATTCTCAATCCATCCTCTAATTTTTTGTGAAAATTTTGGGTATTTTTAGTGAAAATTGTTGAAATTGGTTATGAGTAAAGGATGAATAATTATATTTATAAAGATATAAAAAATATTATTTAATTGAATAAAAAAATATAATAATTTTTAATACAGTTATAAAGACAGAGGAACAGATAAATGTTGTTACTATTACACCACAATCTCATTCGCCTAAAATTGTTAATTAATTTAGTAGAATTAGGAATGGCAACGGGGCGGGTTTGGGGCGGGTTTTGCTTAACCCGAACCCGAACCCGAAACCAAAAACCATCCCCGTACCCGCCCCATTACCCGTCGGGTTTAATTCGGGGATTCCCCGTTTGGTTTTTTGTACCCCCCCGACCCGCCCCGTCCCCGAACCCGAAAACCCGAAACCGATCCCCGAACCCGAAAACCAGGTGGTAGCCTGGTAGAGTGGTAGGATGAGAACGAGGAGGAGGAGGGTGGTCCGGTGGTGCAGACGGCGATTGAGTGGATGGTGATGGTGGTGCAGACAGCGATTGAGTGAATCGGGGGCGGAATGGCGGTGGCGGAGTCACTGGTGCTGCAGTGTAACCTAATCAGTCACTTTCCTTTTCCTTGTTAGGTGATGGTGGATTGGTGGTGCACTGGTGCTGCAGATTGAGTGGCTGCGGACTGCGGTGGTAGTCTGGAACAGTGGAACTGAGACGGCGATTAAGCAGAGAGATAGAGATTTGAGATTGTTAGGTTTAGGTTTTTAATATATGTATATATATATTATTTATATTTATATTTATATATTATATCGGGGCGGGTCGGGGCGGGGGTACCTGAACCCGAACCCGAACCCGAACCCGAAACAATCCCCGAAACAATCTCCGAAACCCGACCCGAAACCGAAAAAACAAAACCCGACCCGACCCGAAATAAGCCGGTTTTCGGGTTTCCCCGTCGGATTCGGGGATTTTTGCCATCCCTAAGTAGAATCAGTTGTTCATTTCTCCACCCAACTCTCGTTGATAATAAATTTTGTCCTCTCTTCCATCTCCATAGTAACTCCTCCCTCTTCCCCAATCTCTCTCTCTCTCTCTCTCTAGATCATCCATGGCTGTAGCTTCAGGTTGTTCAATGAACCTGCGTCTTCCATGCATCACAGTTCCACCACTCACCAGAAAACAACAACAGCAGGTGATTTTGTATAATCAAATTTGGAAGAACTTGCTAAATGTTGTTTGATCGAGGTTTTATTTTACAGTTCCGAGTAAGCGCGTCGGCATCGAACCCGGATGCTGACGATGCGAAGATCACAATGAAAAAGGGCTGGAAGATTGATTTCTCCGGCGAGAAACCGGCGACGCCATTGCTCGACACCATTAACTTCCCCGTGCACATGAAAAACCTTTCTACACAGGTGCCAACCACTTTGTCTGTTACTGCTTCTACCCCCTTGTACGCTCTGCATCATTTCTTGTACGCTTTTCTTTCAGGATCTTCAACAGTTGGCAGCAGAGCTTAGAGTTGATATTGTATACTCGGTTGCAAATACAGGTGAGTATACATATATATTTTACCTGATTCAACGGCTGACTCACTGATTTCTTCGCAGGTGGCCATTTGAGTTCAAGCTTAGGAGTGGTGGAGTTAGCGGTGGCCTTACACCATGTTTTCAACACACCAGATGACAGGATCATCTGGGATGTTGGTCACCAGGTGAACTTATCATTCATTTTCATGATTAAGACTGAAATGAAAAATATTGATACCGAAAACAAGTGAAATTGTATTTCCGATTGTTCTTTGTTCGTACCGAAACTGAATGGTATCGATACGGATAGCATGTACCAATACTATTGGTAATTTGAAAGAAAATGTGAAATTAGGGGTTTGATGTTAATTTGGGTTTGGGAGGTGAAAACAGGCATACCCACATAAGATTTTGACTGGAAGAAGGTCAAAGATGCACACCATGAGAAAAACATCAGGGTTAGCTGGTTTTCCCAAAAGAGATGAAAGTGTTCATGATGCTTTTGGTGCAGGCCATAGTTCTACAAGCATCTCTGCTGGCCTAGGTAATCTTTAATTCAATATTCTCATTTTAATAAGTGCTATACTTACATAAATAAATATATATTCTTACTTTTGGTTTGACTATATCTTAGGCTGAGGGGTGTGGGGGGCGTGAGAGGGGGCGCGAGTGGGGGCTCCAGCCAATAATATTGTGACGTGTGGCAGAGAGAGAAACTTGATAAGATGGGTGTTGGTTGTGGTGCTCGCGCCCCGGGCCATGGTGTGGAGGGGCGCGAGAGGGGGCGCGAGCGGTTTTTTTTTAATTTTTTTATAAATGTATTAAAAAAACGAATTATTATAAAAACTCATAAATTATTTAAAAAAACACAATAAAACATTTAATTCGAAACAGTTTGTTTCCCGCGAACCCATTCTGTTTCGAACGATCACAAAACACATGCAGCCATGAATAATAATAATAATAATAAAGCAACCTCATAAATCATAATTTTAACTTCTCTCTCACTCCAACCCCTTTATTATTATTATTATGATATTATCTCTCACCGACTGCTACCCACTGAATCATAGATCTCCGGCTACAATACCCAGTTCTCCGATCACCGGTCAGCCAGGTCAGTCACTTTTCCGGACAGTATTGCCAACATCATAAAATTTTTTTTTTTAATAAACAAAGAGCCCAACGGCTCTATTTACGCATTCCCATGCCGTTCACGAGCGCTACCCCTCTTGCGCCTGCCTCTTTTTCCGCGCTCACGCCCCTCTCGCGCCCCTCTCGCGCCTCGGTGGTGTGGTGCTCGCGCCCCGGGGCGCGAGCGGCTGGCCTCACGCGCCCTCTCTCGCGCTCCACACCCCTCAGCCTTATCTTTAATTGGTTTTGTAATAAATTCGGTATCTTGCATTAATTTCTCTTCAAGTTTTAGATAAATGTGTGTTAAAACAAAGATTATTTTATTATAAATTGAAACTAAAATGACTTAAGCATGCAACTTTAATTTAGACCCAAAAGGTCACACGTCGGTCAAAGCAGAGGAACTATTTGTGTATTGTCGTGATCATAGTGAAAAATGATATCATATTTGAGTAAAGAGAATATAGATGAAAGAGAATCTTTTAAGTTTTATGATTCTAAACCAGCTAGGTATTTTGTCTTGTTACTTCCTCATTTTTTTATAGGAAATCTTTTTTTTAAGGAAGAAACTAACATGTTAAATAAATAACGTGTTTTATTAGTTAATAACTATATAAAGCTGTGTGCTTTTCTAATAAATGTAACTGAAAAAGTATATTAAATTGTCAAAGTACAACGTGAGCAACTATTTTTTTATTTTTTTTTTGAACGGTGACTTTCATAGTGTTAGAATAATCAGCCACAGCTCTCGGAGAGAGCCCCAACCGTCCCACTCGGGCCAAGACTATGTTGTCTTAACCGGGCTCACGCTTGGCATCCGAGTTTGGCTAGGCGTTCCACGAGAAAATTTCGAGCCCTCTGCCACTTGACAGAAGTTGTCCGCCCACAAGAGCAAGCTCTCTGGGAATGGACACTCTAATAGAAAACTCGTGTCGCCATCAAGATTCGAACTTGAGAGGCCAACCGGCATCAAGCTCTTACCCATCATTTGGCTGGCCACTTGAGGTAGCCCAAGTGGTTACGTGAGCAACTATTATTTGACAATATCCTTTAGGTGTTAAAGTTTATTTATTTTTAAAATATATCTTATTATTTAATGCAATTTAATACATACACAATAATATCGACAAATAATATACTAGCATTAGAGGGGAAGTGAAGATTAGCCTAGAGACAACAAGGTCTCGAGTATGTTTCCGGTTTCAATCGGGTTTTACTGGAGTGAGCCTTCGGACGGCGGATTTTCTTCGAAAAATGATATGGTGGGTTTGAGCTACCCAACACTGTCTACGTATATGGTCACCTTTTGTTATTGGGTTTACCCCGGATAACCGGGCTTTATTAGTTGGTCCGTAAAAAAAAATCCAACCTCCAAATTAGCAATTTTCTCTCGCTTTTTTTTTTTTTTATCTTCAAACATTTAATCGAAATAAATAAATTTACTAAAAGAATATTACGTATATATTGAAGACAAATAGACAGTTAATTGGTGGAAACTTAAAACTGGGCCGATTATAGTGCAACAAAAGTACAAGCATCTTTGTCCCATTACTAATCATATAGTTCTTGATGTTATTAATAGGCATGGCTGTTGGAAGAGATTTATTAGGGAAGAGCAACAATGTGATATCGGTGATCGGAGACGGCGCCATGACCGCCGGACAAGCTTACGAGGCCATGAATAACGCCGGCTTCCTCGACTCCAATCTAATCGTCGTGTTAAATGACAACAAACAAGTTTCATTACCGACCGCCACTCTGGACGGTCCAGCAACCCCCGTCGGGGCCCTCAGTAGCGCGCTAGCCAAATTGCAAGCCAGCACCAAGTTCCGGAAGCTTCGTGAAGCTGCAAAGGTAGAGTTAATTAATACACGGATGCTCCTTGTGGTAACACATAATTACTAGCTATACTCAGTTGTATTAATATGTCATTTACAATTCGTATAGACAATTACGAAACAAATAGGGCCGCAAGCGCATGAAGTGGCTGCAAAGGTGGACGAATACGCGAGGGGTATGATTAGTGCTAGCGGGTCGACTTTATTCGAGGAGCTCGGGTTATACTACATTGGTCCGGTTGACGGGCATAACATTGAAGATCTAGTGACTATTTTCGAGAAAGTGAAGTCGATGCCTGCGCCGGGGCCCGTTTTGATTCATATTGTGACCGAGAAAGGGAAGGGGTACCCTCCTGCTGAGGCAGCTGCTGACAGAATGCACGGTAAGTGGCACGGGTCAGTTATGTTGGGTGAGGCGTCGCTTATCGTTAACATAAATTTTATTATTTATGACACTATAACCCAATTAGTTACAAAACAAATTTTATATATTATAAAGTTCCTAAACTTGTGTTAAATGCATCAAATTTTAAATGTTTTCAAATAATGAGTTATTGATAAATTAGTCAAAATAAGATGGCATAATAAAATTAAAAGTGTCACGTTTTCAGTTTTATTATGACTTTAATTAGTTTTTACAAATTTACACAAGTTATATTATTTTTTATAATCCATTTTTTTCAACAATAGGTTAAAGTCATAAAAAAACAGCATCTTATTTTTTAAGAAAGAAAACCCCCCAACCTAATTTTGGTGTATAAAAATGCCTCAACTTCTAAAAAATATAAGAAAATGTTACTAAACTGATTTTATATATTAAAGTTCCTAAACTTCTCTAAAATGGACCAATTTTGATATTTTCTAAAATAATGACATGTAAACAAATTGGTCAGCATAAGGTGGTGTACAAATTCCATTTTATCTTATATTTTAGTAAATCAAGTTTTTTCAAATAATAATTGGTAGATACCATAAAAAAACCACATACTTTTTTATTTTGCATGAAAAAACCCGCCAACCTAATTTTCTTATATACTAAAGTTCTAACTTTTTCTAATTATTGACCTTTTAACAAATTGGTCAAAATAAGATGGTAAACAATTATTATTATTACTCCCTCCGTCCCATTATAGGTGTATTAGTTTGACTTTTCAAGTCTTTCTTTTGCAACATTGACCGTAAATATTTTGTTCGTGCCATATAATACTTGATGAAAATTATATCAATGTAAAATACATTTAAAGCACAATCCATTCGTATATTTTACATCAAGTATCATATAACACAAACAAAAATATTGTCGGTCAAAGTTAAACAAGAAAGACTTGAAAAATCAAACTATGACACTTATAATGGGACGGAGGGAGTATTATTCTTTTTTTTTGCATAAATGTCACTTCATCATTATTAGGAGTTTTAACATACAAAACTCAGTTCAGGACTTTAGTAAAATTTAAGTTTGTTTTAATTTCAGGAGTTGTGAAGTTTGATGTTCCAACGGGAAAACAGTTCAAGACAAAAACCCCTACACTTTCGTACACTCAGTACTTTGCAGAAGCACTTATAAAAGAAGCTGAAGTAGATAATAAGATTGTAGCCATACATGCTGCAATGGGAGGCGGCACCGGACTCAACTACTTCCAGAAGAAGTTCCCGGACCGTTGTTTTGATGTGGGTATCGCAGAGCAGCATGCAGTTACTTTTGCAGCCGGTTTAGCAACTGAAGGCCTTAAACCGTTCTGTGCCATCTATTCCTCGTTTTTACAACGAGGCTACGATCAAGTAAGCACTGCCTTTCTTATGACTAATAACCGGTAACTATTAAATAAATTATAACTAGGGTGTGCATAGGTCGGTTTTCAGCTCAAACTACTGTTTTTTGGTTTTTTAAAATCGTTCAGTTTCGAATTTATTATTGGTTGTGTTTGATTTCGGTTTTGGTACATAGCCTTGAAATTTTTCAGAAAACAATAGCCCAAAAAGATGAATGTGGGCTTGAAACTTTGAGGCTAAGAGTTTTTGTTAATTAAGGATTAACAGATTATGAACCTGGGTTTTTGTTTATGAAAACCGTTCGGTTTCAGTTTCCACAATGGTTTGGTTTTTCCATTTGGGCCTGACTTTTTAAGCCAAAAAGAAAAATGATCAAAAATAATGAATTTGAGCGTAAAACTTTGAGCCATATACTTTTTTTTTATTAATTAAAGGTTATTACACATTTTGGACTAAATTATTTTGACAACACCAATTTTAATATATTACTCCGTATAAATTAACATTCATAATCATAAACCTTAAATTTAATAACAAAGAAGGGTTTTTCGGCCTTTACTGGTTTGTTTCGGTTTTGGCTACTGCTCGGTTCAGCTATTTTGGTTTCGGTACATGCAAAGCCGAAATCGATGCGGAATATCAGACTTTGAAAAAAACATATAACTAAACCGTCGGTTTCGGGCTGGGTTTGGTTATTTTGGTTTCATCCGTACCTCTACTGATAACCGGATTTGACAAATATCAGGTGGTGCATGATGTTGATCTTCAAAAACTACCCGTTCGGTTCGCGATGGATAGAGCCGGTTTAGTCGGGGCGGACGGACCGACACACTGTGGAGCATTCGATATAACCTACATGGCGTGCCTTCCCAACATGGTGGTCATGGCTCCATCCGATGAAGCCGAACTCATGCACATGGTTGCTACCGCTGCAGCCATCGACGACCGCCCTAGTTGCTTTCGGTTCCCAAGAGGCAATGGCATTGGAGTAGAGCTTCCCCTCTATAACAAAGGAGTCCCCATCGAGGTTTGCTCTTGACTTTTGACTCTGACTTTTTCAGTCAACACAAGCTTGTTTCTGACATAAAATGCGACACTGAATCGTTATATTTTTTTTACAAAAAGGTTTTTAGTTACATTTGTTATTGTTATTTACACATAGGTCTAATCGATTTTGATGTTAAAATGCTTTGAAGTTTTAGAAACTTGACTTTGAAATGTTTTGACTTTGACCAGGTTGGTAAGGGAAGAATCTTACTTGAAGGGACTAGGGTTGCAATATTGGGATATGGTTCCATAGTTCAGCAATGTCTAGGTGCGGCTAGCTTGCTTCAAGCCCATAACGTGTCTGCAACAGTAGCCGATGCTCGATTTTGCAAACCGTTGGACACAGAACTGATCAAACGGTTAGCCAAGGAACATGAAATCTTACTTACCGTAGAGGAAGGCTCGATTGGTGGCTTTGGATCACATGTGGCCCACTTTCTCAGCTTAAATGGTCTTCTAGACGGAAAACTTAAGGTAAAGTTATGTCCAAAACACATTTGTTAAAAGAAATAACAAAATCATTTACTGTAAACTAATAGTGATCATGGGATTTGATTTGATTATTTTCAGCTTAGAGCAATGACTCTTCCCGATAGATATATTGATCATGGGGCCCCGCAAGATCAACTTGAAGAAGCCGGGCTTTCTTCGAAACATATTTGTTCGTCTATTTTATCGCTTTTGGGGAAGCCTAAAGAGGCGCTTGAGTACAAGTCAGTAATGTAAACCAAAGAGCCAAAGTTGATCCTCATGTCATGTTGATTAATGAATATGTGTTGTAGCTAATAGAGGATTTAGTATTGTTATTGGGTAACATTTATTGTTATAATATATTGCAGCAGAAGCATAACTATCTAAATTTACTTGTTTCTTGTGATGGACCATCGGTTTGTTTAGTGGTGTCACTCTTGAAAATGTTTAATGTATATAACTTATAAAGAAATAGTTTTTCTATCCGGCGCGTTGCACCGGGGCAGCTGGCAAAACCCCTGCATTGAAACCCAAGCGTTGGTAAAAGCCAATCGTTACGATGATGAGTCGTCACGAATTCGATCAGTATCAGCTGCGTTCGTTACGATATAGGCACCATTGGTAAAATTTGAGGGTTCAAACTATAAAAATTAATTCAAATTACCATATAAAAACATTAACATATAAGAACAAAATACTTAAGATGATGTTTATTTGTTTGGCAAACCCGGTCGGTGGTAAAACCTAGGCGTTTGTCGGTCCTGGGCATTGAGGCGATAACTTGACACGAATTCGGTCAGTTATGATTATGTATCATACGGTACCGGAACTAAAAAACGAAAAAATATAGAACTTGAGAACTAAAAAACGAAAAAATATAGAACTTGAGGTGGACCAACGACCAATTGGGGGGGGGGGTAGCGTTGTCAATCACAGGCTTTAAATAAGACCGCGTGTTTGCGCGAACTTGATTGGTTTCTTTCATATTTGTTATGGTACCGGAACTAAAACAAAAAAAAAATTTGACCTTTGACCGACTTTCATTACGTGTATTATGGTAACTAAATTAAAAAAAAAAAGAAAAAAAAAATTACCAGCCAATACGGTGCCGTCAAGTGATCCAATACGCCACTTGCGACACCAAACTTGTTAATTATATATAGTAGTAATGAATATCAGATGCTATATAACACATAAACACACAAATTTTCAGAAGAGTTTTGAAAAATTCACAATGTTTTTTGTTTTATTTTTTATGTATGCACATGATAAGTACAATTAAGGTGGTTCAAACACGTTTTCAGACAACTAAACCTTCCAACAATATTACAAATAGGATCTATACTCAAAGAAGCAAATAGAATGCAAACACCTTTCCATTGTCCAATCCCCACTCAAAATGATGGTCAATGAATCCTTGTTCCACATAGGAGCTTTTTGTGTATTTTCATAGTATTTTATGTTATTCTTGTTTTCTACTTGACAAAATATCTAACACTTTTAAATCTTTTGGGACATCTTACTATACTATTAAAGATAATAAGAATATAAAATATCCACATGATATTAAATTAGCATGTTTGCATAATTTTTCAAGTCATTCGATTTCTATTTATTGAATTGTAAGATAATTCACTAATTAATGTTTTTTAGAATCATAATCTCACTAATTAATGTTTTTTTATAATCATAACCTCCCTGACTAATGTTTTCAAAATCATAACCAACTATTTCCTTTCAACTGATTAAAAAACTAATTTTGACCATAATTAATTATTTATAACTAATTTTATGTTCCACTTTCTTAGTATGCCTATTATTTTAGCAATTCAATTATTTGTATATTTATACAGTTTCTCATTCCATCATTTATATATATTTTTTCTACATCTTGTTGTTTTACAGAGAACAAGATAAAAAAATCTTATGGTATCTATATATATATATAACGTTTGAAATATTTTCTACTTGTGTGTAACACGGGCTAATATTCTAGTTTTAATTATAAGCAAATAATGAAAATAGTTAATGCTACATTATATAGCTGTTTGTATTTAGTTCTAACACTACTTAAATATATCAAAACTTAAATTAAATTATATAATGATTTTAAAAAGCTTAACTATGGATAACACAGTAACATGAATAAATAACAAGGTTAAAATGGTCATTTTGATATGAATTTTAAAACAAAAAAAAGTTTCTGTTAAATCAAAATAACAATTAATTTTCTATTGATACTAAATTAATTACTTTTGTTCCAACTGAATTAAAAAATTGGCACGTGGATAGCCTACACTAAAGGCTATATAGTTGCATCTGCCCTCACTATAAGAATAAGATTGGTCAGTGGGGAGTTTCTAACTAAAATAAACTAGTAATATAAAAAGGTATCATAGCAACGGAAAATAAAACAAATGGAAAAATAATAAATCAGTAGTAATAAAAAATTAATAAGTATACGATCTGATTTGATTTAATTTTGTTAGAAAGAATCATAAATAATAAACAGATGAAAAATAAAGAACACATATATAAAAAGTAAAAACAATTCATACAATTAAGTATAGACTTTTTATAATTTTAGTTCCTCAGCTTTAAGTTGATTTTATATCGTAATGTGAGGTATTGGCTTGAAGATTTTCGTCGGAGACGTGTATTGACCAATAAAAAAAAATTAACCATGCACATGAAATACTTCGGAACGTCAATGAGTGTGCATTTGGTTTGTTGAAAGCACGATTCTATATATTGAAGAGGATGGCACCATTTCCGTTGGAAACACAAAGGAACATTACTATTGCATGTTTCGCGCTACATAATTTTATTAGTACACAATACTATCAACCCAAAGTGTCGTTCGAAAATACTCATGTGCATGTTGATGCTGATGAAGACGAGGTTGAAGCACATGACACCGCATCAGATTGGGAATAGAGGAAGCGCTACAGCCTCTAGCAGGATCTAATCGCATAACATGACATGTACAACAGATGAAATGAGATGATAAATAACATAGAACGATATCTAGCCGAATATTGATAATAACCGAATGATTACAAATTCATACATGCATACATACATACATACATACATACATACATACATACATACATACATACAGTGAAGCTCGATCCGCCTCGATGTGCACCTCGAGGCGGCCTATTATTCTAAATATATTTCGGCAGCATAACGCAACACGTTGAATAATTATGTAACAACTCTAGTTTTTCGATTAATTTATTTATGTGACATTCGTCATTTTTGGTTTATTTCGTATTTGTATTTGTATATGTATTGTAAATTAACCTGACCCGTTTTGTCTTTCGGATCCTTCATTGTTAATAAAATATGGGGTTTTATGTTTCATTTAAGTTGTACAATTGTCGGGTTAAGAAAACACCGTTTACGGTATTTTAAAACACTATTTTATGGCTAAAAACGACTTAAAACGAACTTCAAGGACCAAACTCGCCAAATAATCAAAGAAGGAAACTACCCACCCCCCTAGGACGCCGCGCCGCGTGACCAGGGATGGTGAGATGGTCGCGGGTGGCGGCCACCTACCTGCACCAGATTTCAAATTCGTTTTTGTGTATTATAACTCCTTAACCCCCCCCAACTAACCACCTTTAATGCTTGTAATCTTATTGGTTGAACTTGCGGCAATACCCTAACCTTTCCCTTATAAATACCAACCGATTTGCACCCATTTTCAGCTGCTATCACTTCAAACATTCTCTCAAATTAGAGTTATAAGCTTCATTCCCATGTTCTTGACAGTTTGACTTTTTGAAATCAAACATAAGCTAAACTTTGATTTGAATTCGTTTTTGAGATTAAATCTTGTATTTTCTGTTTGTTTATGTTATAATACCCTTCTTCTTTGTTTTCCGTTCTTCAACAATGGTTGAATTAGGTGTTTATACCATTTTAAGGCAAATTTACATGAAAGGGGTATTTTAGTCCAATTTATCATTTCGATTCATTTAAGCTTTCTTTTTTTATTTTAAGATCTGATTTTTAAGAGTTTATATTAGTTATATAGTTTTGGGTACGTGGCAACCAACCTCGGTCTCATACCGAGTCATAGACCGAACCGAATCGAAACCAAACTCTCGTTTAAACCCTTTATTTAAATGTTTTAAAACAAGTTGTATGTAAGATTCAAGTGTTTAAGTTCATTTCATTTTTGTATTTATATTTATGATATGGATTTGTTGGACCCAAACTTGGTCATGTACCAAGTCTCGAACCAACCCAACCAAACAAACCGAACTAAACTGAGTTCACTCGCTTAAAACACACTAGTCGTGTTTCGGGCCTCCGAATCTCATATTTTCTTTTAAGATCTTTTTATAAGCTGATTATAAATGTTTTCTCAAAATACATGGTTTGTCGGAACCAACTTGATCTTATAACAAGCTTGGACCGACAAAACCGAACACCCGCTTAACATTGACGTCTGGAGTCTCTTCCTCATAGAACTCCTAAGTTAGTTAAGTTTCTGTTTTTAATGAGTTATCTCATAACATATGTCACTTTGGAATGTTGGGTTCGGACTTGACAACTTATCAAGACCCGAACCGACTAAACCGAACAACCATTAAAATCCCGTTTTGGTATTTATCTAAACAAGGGGTCGTGCACTATTGCAATAAATCAATCCCCACATATTTACTTAACAAAGGTTAAGTAAAACTGACGGATAAAAATACCAAGACTCGATTTCGGGTTAACTTACTATTCAAACCGTCACTTTAATTACTTAAGTTTTACACTTTAAACCCCAAAACTTTATTTATTTATTTTTACTTGTCTTTTACATTACTTTAAGTTTTCTCAAGACACCTAGCTAACTTAAGGATCTTTTAACCTAGGACTCCTACGTTACTCTTTGAGCTCGCTTTCCCGAAGCTTTCTCTTGAACAAGTTCTTCACCAAAGTCACCTATTCCAAGTGAGTAATCACACTCCCCCTTTTTTGCGCTTTTATACTTTTGGGGGTGGCATGCGTATCTTATTCAAACCCACATGTTTTATGACCTAATTACTAAACCCACAATTCAACATTATGTGTTCATATGAATTATTGCCCGATCTATGTTTATGCCTCAAATTGATTACGTGCACGAGTGTTTATTTTTATGTTGTTGTTGAGCCTCAATAAGTTTGATCATACGCACCCCTAACTACTTTTAGCCTTGTGCTAGTAGAATAGGGCCTCATTCTACAAGTATTTTGGTTGTTACCAAATAGAAAGGATCCATAGTTATTTACTTTACATTTACAATGGTTGTTGCATTATTCTATTTACACATGTGAATTGTAATTTTTGCCTCATTATATATATACATCAAAAACTAGTGTATTGCTCACAAACATTCGTGTTGATCAAATCTATATTTATGCATGCTACAGGTTTACTTAAGGTTGCTTGTGAAGATTGAAGACTAATCACTTAGATTACACCTATAGGATATTTTAATGAATTTAGTGTTGATGTAATTGTTTGTATTTTATCTTCAACAAGTTGTATTTGTGATTATTGAATGAAAAAAACGAGTTGAGTAAATATTGTTACTTTAATAGTGTCATAGTGTTCTTGAGAAATCCGTTGCACCCCGGTATGTTCCGCCGCCTTTGGTCGGGGTGTGACAGATTGGTATTAGAGCCATGACTATAGAATAGGTGGTTAGACGTAACGGCCTAGTATAGTTTATGCTTTAGGGTCCTTAAACGTGCTGCCAATACGTGATTGCCCTACTTGATTGTTCATTGCACTTAATTGCTTATCCACTTGTTTACTTCATTTAAACTCTTATGTACACATGCACACACTCACAAAACATTCTAAGGTATCCTTACCTTATCGCCATTTAATCTCATTTATACACATTCACACACCATCATATTATACTAAGGTATCATTACCTTACCACAAAAAGTTTGTTTTATGATGTTTTATTGATCACAAACTCAATTTGGATCCCGTTATTTATCATATCCTTAAAGATTGAATCTATAACGGGGTTTGTAGCAACCATAGGAGGCGAAACACTAGGATTCGATCATTTGACAAAAAGATTCCAAGAATCGAAGGTGATTTACTTACCTGAGATGATTGGATCTAAGTGTTTTTCCTCTAGGCCACACAAACCATGTTATACGAGTCAACAACTTTAAGTTGTCGAATGCAAGAGTTCCGGTTGCCTCCTTATATTTTAGTTGGAAACATAAAAGCCACGGTGGTACATGAACTAGTGTTTTCAACATCTGAATTGCCTCATTTGTTTTACTTGTTATTGTTATTATTATGATTTTTGGGACAAAACATGTAAAACACGGTGATACGTGCACATGTTCGACTCCCCATTTTATTTCAAATTCATTTAAGATTTATTGATTTGAACAAGATTCATGGTGGTATCGAACGCTCTCACCGTTAAAAATTTCAAATTCATTAATTCTTCATTACGAATTTTCGTTACATAATTTTATTTTTCGTTATGAATAATTCTTTTACATTTTGATTTCACATGGTAAATTTACTACACAAATTTTCTCACCTTGTTTTCTCGCAACAATTTTCATTACAAAATTTCGTCTATTTTGGTTTCTTTTATTACATTTTGTACAATTTAAATTCTCATGACAACTTTCATATTGATATCTTATAACAAATTTCACTATGCAATATACTTATTTTTGTCCCTTATAGTAAATTTTATTTAGATCCCCAAAGAGAATTTTATGTTGATTTCGCATAACAATTTTGTTTTTTTATTCCTTATGATATTTTCCAATATACAATTTTGTTTATATATATTTTTTTAAGTTCTTATGATAATTTCCGCTACTTAATTTTGGTCATTTCAAGGACGATTCACGTTAAAAGGAGTTGTTTATTTCAAAATTTCTCTTGTATAAAAATATTTATACCAAGGAAAACACGACCCAGCGTTTTCATAGCAATATTTATTTAGTGGGATTCGTTGAAGCAAGAAAATTGTGGTGATACACTAACTTGTTCTTAAACGTTCCTATAAAACCCTATGTATTATTGATACCTCATATATATTTTCCTCTCTAACCTTTATACCAAAAATTTCACATCGTGGTTAAAGAGCGAACAATCTATGGTGATTCACAAAAGTTTTCGGTTTCGCATGATGATTTCAATTTGTATTTTGGCTTATGAAATTTCATAAACGATTCATAATTTTCAAATTCAATTTTGTGGTTTATAAATTATGATACTTTCAATTTCAAACTTTATGTTAGTAAAAAAAATTCAAAACGCAACCGCAAGTTCCCGAACATCCTCACTCAAACTATCACTACAATCAACCCATCGTTACCACTATTACCACCGCTACAACTCCATTCTTCCACTACCATATCTTCACACGAAATCGATTTTGCCCCAACCATGAAGAGAAACGAAACCTAACTCACCTAAGTTATGCCCTCACCTACCCAAACTCCATGCAAATCCAAGATGTACAAAGTGAACCCAACAAAAAGCCTCAATACCGAAATTTTTACCCTATGTAACACCTACCAATTTCACTATCCTACTACTACGAAACGCCAAGAAGCACATCAAGATGTTCCTTGAACACACACAAACCAAAATTTACCAACCTATGAGCTAATCCTTCGACCAAGACCATGTCAAACCACAAACCATGTTGTCATACCATTACCACCCAACCTTCAAGTTTTAGTACCACAATAGTCATCCGAATAATCTTCGCAAACTACATATACAAACCATATCCGAACCAAGCTAGTCAATCTCAACTTACCCAACCCATCAAGCTCAAACAAACCCAACCGTCGAAAACTATCTCGCCACTCACCCATCTCAACCTCAATCTCTATCCCAAGATCCTAAAAAAACCGAAAACCTTGTACTGGTTCCTATCCTTTATGCAACACATGTCAACGCCACAACCCCTCTTATTCCACTTGTCGTCATTGCACAAATTGTAACCACTACGGTCACCTTAGCAACATGCGTCATGAAGCCTCCCATGGGCAACCCGCTTCACCAAGGGTTACTCAAGCTAACCAAAACCGTCCCATGCCTTTTGCTCAAACCCCCTCAACAAAAGAAGCTTGTTTCAAATGTAGAGACTCGAATCACTTCCGCAATGCTTGTCCTCGACTTGCGTTTGCTAATCGAGCCCAAATTTTTTCCGTACCATACTACCAAACTCAAACCCACCAAAAAAAACTCAAGTAAACCCAGTTACACAAGACACTCGAGAACCCACTCTTTCCTCAAAAGGTACCCAAACCATTCAACCTTAAAGCCTAAGCCTCTACATACACACGCAAGCCTCATTTTCCCTACCAAATTGTTTTATTATAAGTAATGTATTTATAACGACTCCACGTACTCAAGCTTCATCTTTAAATATAATATATTGTTTTCAAGAAAATGATTTACGCTTATTCATAATGCCCTTTCCTATATAAATCCTTTTCATTTAAAAATGATATTGTCATAACTAGACACACCCGAAATTTAATAATGGGTTTCGTTTTCAAAATTAATTAACAACTATTTTACGTGTTTCACTATATCGCGTTCCCGCAATGCTTATTACATATATGATCCCTTTTACTTAAACTGATGATACCATAATGATTCATACACACAAAGTTTCAACTCGAATGTTGTTTCAAGATTTATTGGCTAACAGATTACAAATTCTCATTATTTCGCATTGCCTCAATGTTCATTGTCCTTTTTAAAGATTATATTTTGGGGATGTTTCATCACCTCACATTTCCACATGTCTCATTCCTTTTACGGTTTATTTTCAATAAAAGCAACATTCATCATAACGGTTTAATATACTCAAGAAATTTCATTTAAGAATTTAACCATCGAGATTTACATGATTATAATTTACGATTTTCTCTAATTATGCGTTACCGCGATGCTCAATTATTACATTTTTGTTGGATGGATATAACCACTTTACTTGAAATTTTGTTTTGAATTTTTATCTTTCGATGATTTACGATATGCGATTTATATACTTCACCATTATCCCAAGTCACATTACTTATGATATTCTTTACATTTTAACAAGATATTTCAATAACAAATTTATGTACTCGAGATTTCATTTTTTTGTGTTTCGATTATTCATGACCGGATCCAGATTATTCGATAACAATATGTCTGATTATTATGCACCACTTCAAATTGAAGTTTTACTACAATTTCATTTTATTTTAAACGTTATTTCTATCACGCTCATAGTGTTCATTTTAAACTATATTTATGCATTTGGCCGCGTGACCTCACTTATTCAATTAACGGCCTACACATGGCTGCCCACAAACTTTGGCACTTTAAAAAACCGTTTCTATATTTATGATTATATGAAATGTTTCACAATAGAAGTCGTATGCACATTTTACAACAAAGTTAAACAATTTATATTTCATGTTTGATATATGGTTATGCTACCCCATAAAACCCACCCCATCCTTATGTGATTTAATATCATTTTCCACAATCATACCCACAAATGCTTATGACCTCAACTTTGTTTCACCTATGAAACCCATCGTACGATTTCATTGTTAATTGTAACGTTGCTCATCTCAACCTCAAGTTCTCACTTATCGGGTTATTTTATTTTCACTTATCGATGTCATTGTTAATTTAGTGTCTCGATTTATAAACATTGATTATTATTGTGATGGCTTTCGACTTCAAGTCTCAGTTTATATTGTTTGCTCTATAACTTTTTCTATTCAATCATCTATACTTTTTAACCGAATTATTATTTTAACCTCGGGTCATATCATGTGACTCATTATATATATATATATATATATATATATAGCTTCAATTATTTACCTCATTTTGCCTACTTATGCCGACCTCAAAGATTTTCAATGGTTAGTATTGGTTTGTCAATATTGGTAAAAAAAAACTCAACATATTTTATTTACATTTCTAATATTTAATATTTCAAAATAAATATGTCTTTCAAACCACACAATGGAACGAACCATGTGGACCATACGACGATCTAAATAATTATGGGTGCACACTTAATTATCGAAATCCTCGTATGGAAGCCATAGTAAGTGCGGTTGTGTGCAATAACTCAGAACGGAGATTGATATCAGAAAAACACTATAAATGCAAGATGATAAGGGCATGGTGGATACCGCTAGTACATACTATATATAAGTGCCCTTATTGTACGTGTTTCTCATTTGTGGCGTTTTTCGAGTCATTCAAGGATTTGACGTTATTCTTCTTACTTAAATTAGTTTCTTACTATTGCCTTAATAAAATGACTTCCGTTTGTAATTATCTCTTTTCTTAAGTTTATTTTAACTTCGAGACGAAATTTCCTAAAGTATGGAAGACTGTGACATTCGTCATTTTTGGTTTATTTTGTATTTGTATTTGTATTGTAAACCCGAACCCGTTTTGTCTTTCGGATCCTTCATTATTACTAAAATATGGGGCTTTATGTTTCATTTATGTTATACAATTTTCGGTTCAAGAAAACACCATTTACGGTATTTTAAAACACTATTTTATGGCTAAAAACGACTTAAAACGAACTTCTAGGACCAAACTCGCCAAATAACCAAAGAAGGGAACCAACCCACTCCACAAGAGTGCCACGCCGCGCAACCAGGGAAGGAGCGATTGTCGCGGGTGGTGGCCACCTACCTGCTCCAGATTTCATACTCATTTTTGTTTATTATAACTCCTTAACCCCCAACTAATCATCTTTAATGCTTGTAATCTTATTGGTTGAACTTGGTGGAAATAACTTAACCTTTCCCTTATAAATGCCAACCCATTTGCACCCATTTTAAGCTTCTATCACTTCAAACACTCTCTCAAATTAGAGTTATAAGCTTCATTCCCATGTTTTTGACAGTTTGACTTTCTGAAGTCAAAAAGAAGCTAGACTTTGATTTGAATCCAGTTTTGGTTATCAAATCTTGTATTTTCTGTTTGTTTATGTTATAATACCCTTCTTCTTCGTTTTCCCCTTCTTCAACAATGGTTGAATTAGGTGTTTATGCCCTTTCAAGGCAAATTTACATGAAAGTCCATTTTATCATTTCGATTCATTTAAGCTTTCTCTTTTTGTTTAATATATGAGTTTTAAGAGTTTATACTAGTTCTATGGTTTGGGTATGTGGCAACCAACCTCGGTCTCATACCGAGTCATGGACCGAACCAAAATAGAACTCTCGTTTAAACTCTTTATTTAAATGTTTTAAAACAAGTTGTATGTATGATTCAAGTGTTTAAGTTCTTTTATTTAATTTTTGTATTTATCCTTATGATATGGATTTGTTGGACCCAAACTTGGTCACATACCAAGTCTCAAACCAACCCAATCAAATAAACCAAAAAAAACCGAGTTCACTCGCTTAAAACACACTAGTTGTGTTTCGGGCCACCGAATCTCATATTTTCTTTGAAGATCTTTTTGTAAACTAATTATAAATTTTTTCTCAAAATAGAAAGGAGCCACAGTTATTTACTTTACATTTACAATGGTTGTTGCATTATTCTATTTACACATGTGAATTGTGATTTTTACCTCATTATATACATACAACAAAAACTAGTGTATTGCTCACCAACATTTTTGTTGATCAAATCTATTTTTATGCATGTTACAGGTTTACTTTTAGGTTGCTTGTAAAGATTGAAGACTCATCACTTAGATTTTACCTTCAGGATATTTTAATGAATTTAGTGTTGATGTAAATGTTTGTATTTAATCTTGAACAAGTTGTATATGTGAGTATTGAATGAACTAAACGAGTTGAGTAAATATTATCACTTTAATAGTGTCATAGTGCTCTTGAGCAATCCGTTGCACCCCGACATGTTCCGCCGCCTTTGGTCGAGGTGTTTAGCATTTTCGCATCATCCCTTGAAATTTTTTTATCTAGTTCGGTGAGTAATCACTCCCATATTTTACCGCTTTCAAACTTTTGGGGGCTTATGCGTTCCTTCTATCAAACTTCGTTTTTACACTGTACTATCAAATGCAAACTGTTAATATTTGTGTTGTGTATCAGTTGAATAACTACTTGCTACATAAAATTTTTTTTATTTGTTTACTTATCGTATTCGGAGAGGTCCATCATTCCTCATTTGTCACATCATGTCGTAGTGGCCGGCGTCCGATCGCATGACAATGGTTTCATCGACAACTCAATTATGGTAACCAACGCTCGATTCACATGGAAACGGTTTAGCCAACATATCATTATTTGTTTGCAACATTTATATGCTATGGTTTGATTTGTATTACTCACAGATAACATTTTTGCGGTTTTCTTTTATATAGTATAATATTGTAATTAAAACTGGTGATTTTCTCACTCAAACTCTGTGGACAAATGTAAAGCCTCGTTCCCGGTGCCCTACATTGGCGTTGGATTTACTCATAAGCACAGTTCTAGATATCAGAATTAATTAAAACTTTCGCAGAATAATAAAAGTCAAGCATTCATTACAAAATATTCAAATCTTGTCTTTAAAACATAACATAAAATATCGTATCAAACGTTATGACAATTCTTCTTTAGATGCCAGCCTCTTCAGATCATGCCATGTGTCTCCTTCAAGCCAGCTGTTTTAATCTATTTACCTGCATGCATACTAAAAGTCAGCTATGCTGAGTGAGTTCTAGTTAATCAGGTAACATACAATACATTCACATACTTACTCATTTGCATCCGAAGATACGTATTACTTGCTTAACCTATTTATCTTTCTTTCGTACATACATAAGTATATACCTTATTTCTTTCATTCTTTCTTTCTTTCGTACTTTTATATTTAATCTTACTTTACATACTTATACGTTTTAAAGAACATTACGCCATATTTCCTCGAGAATTATTAAGGCCCGTTTCCCTTTTCTCCCTTGGATATTATTAGTCCAGTTCCCTTCTTCCTCGAGTATTATTAGGGCCCGGTTCCCTTCTTCATCGGATATTATTAGGGTCCGGTTCCCTTCTTCCTCCGATATTATTAGGGTCCGGTTCCCTTCTTCTATACCATACCTTTCTTTATATTATTAGGGTCCGATTCCCTTCTTTTATACCATACCTTTCTTTATATTATTAGGGTCCGGTTCCCTCCTAAGATATTTTTCTTACTTTATATACTTATACGTTTTAAAGAACATTATCGTACATACTCTTTGTCTCTTCTATAGCATTCATATATCATTCAAACATTATACGTAAAACAATTACATATCATACACTTACCACTAAAGGTAGGTGTATTAACAAATCACATAGGAGTAACCCCGAAAACATAACAATGCAATGGGGCTAGAAACTCACGTGGGTCCGATTTCTTTCAGAGTTAATAGTAACTCCTTTCCTTAACTATGGCGTGGCTAACTGTATAAGAATTACAAGTATCAACTAACTAGCCCTAACTAGATCAAACTTCTATGTTTATGTAACCCCTAGCTAATGGGGGTCTGGGTGTAGCGACCCTGGAAACGGGGTCTAAGGGCGGCAGCCCCTAGCAGGGTCCAAGGGGCAGAGCCGAAAAAATTTATTTTCCTTAATAAGCCTTTACCAAAAACCTCATCAGAAAAACTGAAATTCAATTATTTGAACAAATCGAATCTTCATTTTAAACGTTACATTTCATTATTATTTATTTACTTATTCTTATCTTAACCATCATATAAGTCCATATCTATTACATATATATACGTCGTTTATCTTTCGTTTATTTGCAATAATCACCTTCACCCGCATATGTCCTTGGGTGCATAAGTCAACCTCATTGTGTAAGTTATTCCAACGCATAAGTCAGTACGTATACGTCGTTCAACGTATAAGTTAATTCACATATAAGTACCTCCGTATAACTTATACGCCCGTATAGGTTATGCGTCGTATAAGTTATACGTATAAGTGTCTTATACGTTCCTTATACATATACGCTGGATTGTATTTACATGTTGATACATATATGCTGATAAATAACTTATACACTGTTCAATAACATATACGCTCCTAGTACATATACGTTGAACATACATATACACCTATACATACTTATACGGCCTATACTTATACGGCCATATACTTATACACCCGTATAAGTGCATGTCAACCTTCTTCTTCTTCGCGTTTTTAGGGTTTTTCTTTGATTCCACCATGGATGACCAGAGTTTGATCGTTTATGACACAGGTAGCTTCGATGTGTCCAGATCTGAGCTAAGGTGGCCCTTAAGCTCGTTTTTGGTTGATTAAACACCTGAATAAAGCTAGATCAAGATTCAAACGGCTCGTTTGGCATCCTGGGGCTGTGGTGTCGAGTTCTAAATTGTTGGGTCAGCTGATTAAATGATTTCTTACCTTCGGTTGGTCTCGGATCGTTGAATAGAATAGAGTAGAGAGTGTTTGGCTTAAGTGTGTGTTTTTGATGGTGTAGGCTAAGGTTTAGAATGATGGAGATGGAAATGATTTAGGATTTATGGGGTATTTATACTCCCTAAGCCCATGGACCTTAGGCCCTCTTCATTTTAAGTCCATAGTTAATTCCATCTTATTTAGCCTACCATCCCTCTATTATTATTATTATTATTATTATTATTACTATTATTATTATTATTATTCTACTAACTTAAATAGTTGTTCCAACGAAAATAATATTTTAATACTATTCATGGAAATTTTGGGATGTTACAACAAAAATATAATTTGTACGCATTTGCAAGTTATCAGGTTGGATTCTATAGCAATATTAAGATCACGTAGAGATGCCTTTTAGGATTTAAAACTTATTCAAGATTATTCGATTAGTTTTGTAATATTCTATGAAATGATGTATTGATTTGTTTATTGTTTATTTAAAATAATTAATTAAATAATGTCACCTTAAAATTGCATGATAGTACCTTGAGCTGTGAACAATCAGTTCGTGCTCCGACATTTCCGCCTTAGGTTGGGGTGTGACAATTGGTATCAAAGCCTAAGGTTCAAGATAAATCGTTAGTGGTGCCTTAGAAACATGTTTAGGGCCTCATAAGTGCTTATTTGTTTTAACTTATGTGTTATATTTATTTGTTTACAACTTACGTAATTACTTGCTAGAGTAAGTGCTTATTTAATTGCTTAGTTACCTGTTTAGTTTTATTGTCATATACACAAAACTCTGAAGCTATGCTTCACCTTCAAGATATTTTTATAACTCCGATACTATGTCTCATTCTCAATATATTTTTATGACTCCTCTCAGAATATTTTCACTTAAAGTTAGTTGATTTTTTTGTTTATTATTTGAAAATTTCTTGTGAATTCCCAAGCTTTGTTTTTGTTCTTTTTCACTTAAAGCTAAGAAGTGTGACAGGATTCCCCCGCCAAAGTGGAAATTGTCATACAACCGACACTTTAAGCGTCTAATGTAATCGGCTAAACGATTACCTTCTTTATTGTGTTTTATTGCTTTTAAAGAGTCTAGCCGGGTGGAAAACCATGGGACGCCATGGACACGTCAACTATTCATTTGCACAATTCTTTTTATTTGTGATGTTTTGTTGGAGCATTATCATCCGTGTTGATAAACGAGATGCTTCAACTACTCATGTTTACATTCATTTATTCGTTAATTAGTTTGGTCGGTTAAAACACCATGTAACGCTTATGGGCAGACAAACTCAATTATATTGTGGATATGTTATTTAGTTGGGCCAATAAAATGCCATTGACAAGCTCATGGGAAGCCCAACTCACACATTTGTTTTGTTTTGGTATGCTAACAAGTTGGGAAAATAAAATGCCATGGAGAGCTCATGGGAAACCCAACACATCGAAGAATCATTTATTTTTTATTTGTTTGTATATTTGATTTCATTGGAAACAATCTATGATTTGATTTAATTACTCAATTACTCAATTACATTTGAATCAACATGTATTGATTCAATCTTTTCACATACTCAAAAACATTACAATTCTCATGATTGGACACACATCATTCATTCATAAAGACTCAGTTATCACGAGTCATTTTAAACACTTTATATCTTGCTATTGGATTGGCTTTCTCATAATCATCTCATTACATTCACATGTTATCAAGAAACAACTAACATATTATCTTGGTTGGTCTCATACATATCTCATCCTATTATTGAACAAACAAATAATTTCAATATCATTATTACACAGCTTATCAAACAAATGGTTTTCTCATACCCATGATATCACATATTCAACTATCAAACCTATTTCAAATAATTCATCAAATTCATAAAACTATCAAATATATTTCAAGTTATCATCTTCAACCTCTTAGTTGTTAACATGTCAATTTGTTATGTTTTGGTAAAACTCATACACTCATAAAAATTATCACATTGATTATCATTTAAATTCTAACTTATCCTTAAGTTATGAATGAACACCTATATGTATTCAAACCATTCATGTAATCGATTCTACCATTGTATGCGAGTGTAACAATGTAATCGAATATAACATTGTATTCGAGTAGGCCACATGTAATCGAGTCTGTACAGTGTATGCAACTCATGCTTATGTATTCGAATCACATGCTTGTATTCGAGACCCCATGTATTCGAGTTTGTCCATGTATTCGATTATATCTCATTGTAATCGAGTTTACTCAGTGTATGCGAATATGGCCAATGTATTCGAATGAGGGTTTGTATTCGAGTCTTTACAGTGTATTCGAACAGGCTCATTGTAATCGAATGACCTGCATGTATTTGACCAAGCGGTAACTATTTGGCCCTTTTATCACCATTATCATTACATTTCATGAACTTAACACCCTATTATGGTTCTGTATTATTCCACAAACGTTCATATTTTCATTTTCAACCAAGACCTAACCCCTTTATCTATAAAGCTTGAACCTTTATGGGTTTAAAAACGTTCAAAGGCTAGAGCTAGGGTTTCTTTACAAGCCGTATATGTCTATGAGTTCGTTAAGTCCATTTTAAACATCAAGTTTGTAACTTTATGGTATATCTAGACCCGATCTAATCTAGGGTTAGGTTTTAGGGCAAACCGTTCATGTAAACATAACCTTTAAAGATAAAGAACTTACCTTTATGCGTTTTTAGGCTACGGTTAACTTCGGTTATGAATAATAATCTTGTATCTTCCTTGTATATCCAAGATCTAACAAGATATAGCTTGGTTTTGGGTCTTGGATTTCTTATTCTAGCTCATGGCCGTAAGAGAGTATTGTATGTGTGTGTTTTAGAGTGTGTAGAGAATAAGAAAGATAGAAATAAAGGTTTTAGGGTTTTAGGTAGGTTTAAGGGAGTATTTATACACTCTCAAGCCCATGGACCTAAGGCCCACCCCATCTCTTATTCATCTTTCCCCACCCAAGTCCATACTCTTTATTATATTTATACACATTTAACAAACATAAATTCCCTTTATTTATTATTATAAAATTTAGGATGTTACAATTTGTTTTTGTTTGGATATTGTACTGAATATTTGTTTTAGTTGAATTTCTTAAATAGATATTGAAATTTCAAATGTTTCATGATAGTACCTTGAGAGCTATAGACAATTAGTTCACGCCCCGACAATTCCGCCGTAGGTTGGGGTGTGACATGATCTCTGCAACTACTCCCCCCTGAGATTCTAAGAACTTCTTAAGAGCATAAATAATCTTACCTTGAGCAACGAGGAGAGATTTCTGGAGGTGATTCTCAAAGATAAGCCTGTGTATAGCTTGATTCTGAAGTAAATTTATCTGAGACTTCTTAGCAACCACCCTTTCCAACTCAGCAATTCTTTCACGATCAGAGTAGCATCAAAAGTAACGTGAACATCCGGAGCACTCTGAGCATATGACGGAGGAAAATCAACACTTGTAGAGGTAAATATGTAGATCTTTGTGGTAAAGACACATGCACACTAGATGTAGCCATCTTCGTTGAATCAACAAACAACGACACCACATTAGTGGGTGTCAACAAACCCTGCGGTAAAGACATAATAACCGGTGCACCCGAAGGCACAATAGAAATACCACTTCTAATTAACCCAACTAAAGCATCAGTAACTGGCATACTAACAACTGACTGAGGCACTTAGGTAGTAGTAGGAATAGAACTTGAACCCTCACCAACACAAGGTGTCTTGGATCGCCTAACCAATTTGTATTGTTCTACCTCTAAATCTTCCTCATCACTATCCAAACCAAAATCAGAATCCTCATCCTCACATGCAGACCTTTTCTTCTTCTTTTGAGCATGAATTCTCTGTTGTTAGGCTAAGCAATGACAAGTCTCATTAACCTGCTTAGAGGAACTATTAGAGGCAGTAGCCTCAGAAAACACAAGAGCAGAATGCTCTGGAACTGTCACACCCCGACTAGCAATAGCGGAAGCGTAAAACATGAATGCAACAGACACCTCTGGTACCAACCACATTGTTTATAAATAAACATTAACAAACTAATTTACATCACATTACATCATTTTAACTCTATTACAGACTAGGTGTTTCACAACTTTGATCAGTTCGTTAACTGTTTTATTCCTTATTAGCATACTTGCGTCTATCTACATTGATTTCAGTAACTACCCGAATACTTAGCACACAAACACCTTATTCCAACTTTTGTGCACCTGAAAAGCATGTTAAAAATGGGTCAAATAAGAATAGTTGGTGAGTTTTACAAGTTTAAACGTAATCAGATATGCGTATTCATAGTAATCATGATACATATGTGTGTGTGTGTGTGTGTGTGTGATGTAATTATACTAAACCACAAGTGAACCGTTAATAGTGCTTTTTCCCACGTGGCCTCCATTGCCCACGACATGCCCTGAGTAGCTATGCCTAACACCACATAGCGTGTATGTATAGTTAAATGAGCATTTGAAATTGTAGTAATGTCTCGGCATACCCCATTGGCTCAATCAATTGGGTTTGTCAAACCAATAGTACTATTCACCAGCCACCGACCCATAGTAAATCACTCGTGTGTGTGGGGACTTTTCAAGTGCTAGCACTTAGATAATTCACATCATAATGCGTTTCCAGATATGTAGATCTATATAAACATGCTTTTCACCCAAAATATTCGTAAAACAGTTTAAAAAGAGGGGTCAAGAAAGTCACCTTATCGTGATTGTGTCCGCAACACACTTCTATAGCTAGTATCTCTCGATTATAGTCCGAATCCTATAATCGGCATTGTACTGTTAGTACAGTATAGCCTTTGAACTGAATTGGGCTGCATATCTAGTCTGGGTATCGCTGTTTCGCCCAGTATACATCAGTAGTCTTAGATTGTGACGTTGTACAATGTCTAATATACAATTGGCTCAGTTTCACCATTTTTCGTGCCTGGCCTAGTTGGTCCTTTAAGCGTTTCAAAAATAGGTTAGATCACACAAACTTGAGTAAACATACTGTTTGCTAAAATGAATGAAATTATAAAAGAAAATTAGGGTTTAGATGTCCGGATTCGCTACATGGTTCTTTTTCGTTTTTATACAGATTGGGTTGTAGAAAACGCGCACAATTCACCCGAATAGTTCGTAGTTATCTTAAAAAGTTCGATTTTACTAAATTTATCCAATAATATGATATTTGACACTCTTGTTGTTTTGATATCCTAGCAAGTTCGTTAATCAAAACGATGCTTGTTTTTATCAAAACTTATATTTGTATAACTTTCAAATTAGCACAACTTTTTATCTGAACATAATTAAGCTACGAAAATTTTTACACTTGTTAATTATTAATTTCGTATTTTTATGAAAATATTTTCAGAATTATTAACTTTGTTTTTTATTTATATAAAATCATTTTATATCTTATTTTTAACCGATAATTCATTCATTTATACCAAACGATGCCCGAAAAATCCGATTATTTTTTTTAGTTGTTAAAATATCTTTATAAAATCCCTGTAAAATATCCAAAACCTAAATCTTTAGCTACAACACCTTTTTGCGCATAAATCGATCGTTAAAACTCGATTAAACGGGAATAGCTAGGATTCACCAATGAAACCTAAACTTTATGTGTGATCTTGTACTAACCTATATGAGTTCTCCACCATATTTCAGAATTTTCCAATATGTTATGCTATTTTACATAATAAATCATCAATAAATAGTAATAAAATCACCAAAACTTTTTCGTTATCAAAAATTCTCAAATTTGAACAGGGACTCATTCATATGATCCTTGATATCTCTAAAATTTTCATAAGCTAACAATTTGCAAGTCGCAACCTAAACATAAACAACCCCTAAACGAGTGTTTTGGTTAGTACCTTTTCTCGCTCGGTTAAGCCCTTTTCTTGCGTTTCTTGGGTCTTGGTTATCTACGTAGTATATCTACAGGCCAGTTAAAACAAAACCAAGCACGTAAAACAATAATCAAGCCTTGTAACATATGTTTTCGGTTAAGCTTCTAAATCGAGTTTTTGGTCCGTAAAAACGCGATTTAAATCTTCTAATCCGAGTTTTTCTTACCAAAAAGGTGCATGATTCAGTTTAGTACACATGTTTAGCATAAAAATATGTTTTTGGACCAGTTGGAAGAGTTTTACATGGTTAAACACAATTTTCTTTAATCAAAGTTTAATCTTTATGATTAAAACATATTAAAAACTCTAAAATTCAAGTCGTCCATGCCTCTTGTTTTGGCTGAAAAAGGAGAAGCACAAGGCTAAGAAGTTGAAGTTGTGAAGATACTTTGAGTTTTTTGGGATCTGTGAAGCTTAAAGTGAAGTAAATAAATGGGTGGGGCAAGTTAGATATTTAGCAATTAGGGGTGGGTCCATTGCCCCTTTTTTCTTCCTTTTTCTAATCTTACATGCCGATATGATCAATTTTGAGTCTATTTTAAGCACGAGTTTGGTTTTTGGCTATAAATATGGCGCGGGTGCGGTAAACAACGCAAAAACGAGCGTTTTTCGACTTAGTTTTGCTAATTAAAGAAAACGTACCATTTGGATGTAAAAATCCAAAATATTTTCATAAGTTGATTAAAACATCTTAAATAAGTATTTCATAAGTGTTTTTCGGCTTGACGGTTAATACAACTCTTCTTTTGGTATTAGCGTTTGCGTTTAATATCATAGCGTATTATTAACCATAAATATTTTGGTTTAAGTACTTTTCCAAATACTAAGGCTTTAGTATCATTATGTTAGTTACTAATATACATATATTACTTATATATGACCACCCCTGATATATCCGAGTCATAATGAGCATAGTTCGGTTAATCGTTTAGTTGTTACGTAATAACTAAGGTATACATTGTTTTGTCACGAATGTCAACTTCTCCCTCAGTTAAGAAAGTTCGTCCCGAAATTCGATGTACCTACTGTGTTATTTTTAGGAAAAAGATATGGGTATTTCTTTCGTAATTCATCCTTACTTTCCCAAGTATATCCGGGTCCTCGTTGTGAGTTCCACCTAACTTTAACCAACGAAATTTTGTCATGTCGTAACTATTTGGCTTTCCCGTCTACTATATCCATGGGTTCCTCCACAAAATTTAACTTGTCGTTTAAGTGTACATCTTCCAGTGTTACTATTTTTGCCTCATCATTAAGATACTTTTCAGATTTAATACCTAGAAAACATCATGAATATAACTCAACTCCAAAGATAGTTTTAGTCGATATGCTACGGGACCAATTTTAAAAATAACTTCATACGGTACAATGTATCTTGGAGTTAACTTACCGGTCTTACTAGATCTTATAATGCCTTTCCAAGGGGATACTTTAAGAAACACCTTATTGCCAACTTTAAAGGATAACGGTTTTCTATGAGCATCGGCATAACTCTTTTGTTGGTCTCGTGCGGCCTTCAGTTTATGTTTAATTCTATGTATTTTATCCATCATTTCCTGAATCAAATCGGATCTTGTAACTTGAGTGTCGCCAAATTCCGTCCAATAAAGTGGCGATCCACATTTCTGCCCATATAATGCATCATATGGTGCCGCTTGTCTACTACTATGGTAACTATTATTGTAAGAGAATTCAACAAGTGGGAGGTGTTTATCCTAATTCTCTTTAAAGTCTAGCACACAAGCGTGAAACACATCTTTTAATGTTTGGATAGTTCTTTCAGGTTGGCCGTTTGTTTGAGGGTGGTAGGGTATGCTCAAATCTATTCGGGTTCCCAAAGCTTCTTGCACAGCTTGCCAAAAATGAGAAGTACAACGAATATCTCGATCATAATTAATTGAAAGTGGCACACCATGTCGAGATACAATTTCATTAATATAAATATGGGCAAGTTTTCGGTATTGTAGTTGTTATGGATTGGAAGGAAGTGTGCAGATTTGGTCAATCAGTCCACGATTACCCATATTGCATTATGTCCTCGGGAGGTTTTGGGAATGTGTGTTATGAAGTCCATATTAATTTGTTCCCACTTCCACTAGGGAATTTTAGGTTGTTGGAACATTCCCGAAGGTTTCTAATATTCAGCCTAGACTCTAGCACACATCACACAATTACTTACACACGTGACTATATCTTTCTTGATATCAGGCCACCAATAAAATTATTTAACAAATTTATACATCTTTTAAGTACTTGGATGGATAGAATACTTGGATTTGTGCTGCTCATCCATGATCAATTCATGATGATTATGAAGGGTTGGAATACAGACTTGGTTTTTGAAGTAGAATATTTTATCAGTATTCAACTCAAAATTCTTCTCATTTCCATGTAGGTCTTCTTTTCTAACTAATATTCTATTAAGGCTTCACTTTGTGCGACACGAATTTGTTCGGTAAGACTTGTCTGAACGATCATTTCAAGTGTTTGTACTCTCACTGGTTTGATTATATATCTTTTCGGCTCAAGGCATCGACTACTATATTAGCTTTGCCTGGATGGTATCGAATTTCACAATCATAGTCATTCAACAATTCCACCCATTTTTGTGCGTCATGTTTCAAATATGTGTTGTAGGCTTTAGTTATCCATGTAAATTATATATTTGGTGCCATACAAGTAGTGTCTCAGATTTTAAGTGCAAAAATAACTACTCCCAGTTCCAGGTCATAAGTGGTATAATTCTTTTCGTGCACTTTTAATTTTCGGGAAACATATGCTATCACCTTGTTTCTTTGCATTAGCATGCATTCTAAACCTTTTCGGGATGCATCTCAATAGACTACCAAATTATCTGTCCCTTCTGAAAGACTTAATATTGGAGCCTTGTTCTTATCCACATCCATATTTTCAGTCTTTCTAAGTTAAGGGGTTAAAGGATGGGAAATACTAGAAACATTTTCAATGAAACACTAGTAAATCCTGCTAGTTCAAAATTTTGGCGGATTTCTTTTGGTAACTTAGGTGCCTGCCAATTCTTAATAGCTTCTATCTTACTGGGGTCTACCTGAATTCTGTGTTGGTTTACAATATGTCCTAAAAAATTGCACTTCTTGCAACTAAAATTCACACTTGGACAACTTTGAATATAGTTTCTCCTACCTTAACAACTCTTAAAATACTCGTAGGTGTTGCTCATGCTCCTCCTTGCTTTTAGAATATATTAAAATATCATCAATGAACCATATTATGAACTTGCCAAGATTAGGTTTACAGACTCGGTTCAAAAGATCAATAAACACTGTCGGTGCATTGGTTAACCCAAAAGGCATAACTAAGAATTCATAATGACTGTATCGATTTCGAAAGGTTGTTTTCGAAATATCTGATGCTAGATCGTCGCTATCTAGTCAAAAATATTTAAAATTAGTCCTAATCACCAAACAAAGCTAGGGTAAGTAGGGTGCCTAACCACGAGGAGTATGTGGTCAGTGTAACATGCAACAAATATCTAAGAATATGAAGTAATATTTAACAATGGTTATTACACTAGCAAACAAGTTTTGGTTCTAATATTAAGCAAGCAATTAAACAGCTTTCAAACAATTAATAAATACAAATCACACCCGGGTTTCAAGTATGCAAATATATAGTAATATCATGTCCACTTAACAAATTAATTGTCAAAGATCAAATCAGATTGACTAACTTGGCAAACCTTAGGCATCAACAATCGCTAACACGCACACCGGTTATCAAATAGTCCCTACCAGTGTGACTCAACTAAGGGAACTTGTATGCTTCATCATAAGTCAGTAATGGGATTCAAATGATAAAGAATGGAATAAATATTGAATAAGTGGGGTTAGAATAGATACAATACCAAGTTAGAAATAACATTCCAACTTACATGAAATAGAGTTTAAGGTGAACATCATTCTAGGATCTTGACATGATCCTACCATCTAGGGTGACCAATTGGTATTCTCCCTTATTAGCTTCGGAATCTATCAAGTAAGGTCTTTCCCACTTAGGTGCCAATTTTCCATCAAAAGGATTGGTCATGTTTTGAAATAATTTTTTAATGCCATATATATCCTACTTGAAGTCTTCTTGTTCTGATATTCTTGTTATATGACTTGGATATTCTTTGTTAATATGCTGCAATATGAAATCTTGCTGAATCTCTGAGTAAATCAATAGTATCGAGGTCATCGGCTAGATTCTGATTATTAGTTTCGGTATTCTGGAGGCTGGATCTTGCTGTAGGGATCACCATATATGTTGGGATCACTGCTTTAGTTCCAAACACAAAAGAGAAAAGAGTCTGACCAGTAGCATTCTTTGTAGTAGTTATGTCTACCCATAACACAAACGGAAGTTCGTCGGCCCATTTCCCTTTTTGTGTTCGTAGTTTCTTTTTCAAGTTTTTGATGATGATATTGTTTGATTATTCTGCTTGACCATTGGCTTGAGTATGCACTGGTGTTGAAGTTATCATTTTTATTCCCCAAGCGGCACAAAAGTTAGTAGTTCTTTTGCTGATGAATTGAGAGCCGTCATCACATACTATCTCTGTCGGGATCCTGAATCTTGTTAAGATACTACGTTTGATGAAGGATATTACTTCTTTATCTCTGACTTGAACGAATGCTTCTGCTTCAATCCATTTGGAAAACTAGTATGTCATTGCTAACACAAATATTTTTCCTCCTGGAGCCTTTGGTAGTTTTCTTACTATATCCATTACCCACCTCGTGAAAGGTCATGGCGAGATAACTGGATGCATGGGCTCCGGTGGTTGGTGTAGGATGTTGCTATGTCTTTGGCAAGCAACACATTCTTTAGCATAAATCATTGCGACTTTCCTCATAGTTGGCCAGTAGTAACCAGTTATGAGGATCTTAGAGAAAAAAGATATGCCCTTGCTGTGATTCCCATAATAATCTTCGTGGATATCCATCAATGCATCTTGGGCTTCAGGATCTTCCAAGCATTTCAAGTATGGACCTGCAATATTTTTCTTGTACATAACATTATGTAAAAGAATTAACCGAGATACCTTAATATGAAAAGCCTTGGCTTCTCATCTTTGGGGATCTCGTCATCTTGTAAAAATCTCCTGATGGTTAATGTCTAGGATCCCTGGTTAGTTTCAGTATCATGATCTTCATTGCTTTATGTACTCAACACTTTTTTTCCATTTTGTTCAATTATATCTATCGCCGGATTCATGATATGGATGATCGGAATTTTCATATCCGTTAGGATCCTGATAGCCGATCCAAGATTTTCTAAGGCACCTAGCTTATGAATTTCTTCTCTAAGTACCTGTTCAATGGAAAAATATTCGAAAGTTTCTGTCAAATTTTTAACTATATGGAGATATTGGGTTAGTTTTTCACTTTTAGCTGCATAGGAGCCACTAAAGTGGTTAGCTAATAACAAAGAATCAACAAATACATGACTATTTCTAATTCTCATATCTTTAGATAACTGAAGACAAGCAATTAAAGCTTCATACTTAACTTCATTGTTGGTAGCATGGAAATCACATCAGATTTCCTAGGGTATCATGTCCTCATGTGGCGATTTTTAGGATGTTTCCCAGACCCGTCCCCTGACATTTTAAGATCTGTCAGTAAATAATTCCCATTTCTCCTTATCCTCCTCTACTTGTTGCACATCAAGGTCAACCTCCAGTTGGATATCACTACTGAAATCAACCACAAAGTTTACTAGATCCTGGGATTTAAATGTTGTTTTGGGCTTATACACAAGATCAAAGGCACTTAATTTTATTGACCATTTAGCCATTCTACCAGGTTTTCTCAAAACATTTTTAGAGGATTGTTGGTTTTAACATGAATCGCATGAGTTTCAAAATAAGGACTTAACTTGGTAGAAGCCATTATTAAAGTTAAATCAATTTTTCTAAATGAGAATACCTGGATTCAGCATCAAGCAAGTTTTTACTTACATTGTAGATAGGACGTTGCTCGCCTTCATGATCCTTAACTAACACAACATTTATTGTTTTCAGGATATTATCAAGTATAAGAACAACGGTTCACCATCTTTGGGCTTCATGATTACTCGTGTTGATGAGACGTATTTATTTAAGTTTTCTAATGCCTTGTCATGTGTCCGTGTAACAACTCCGACTTTTTAAAAGTCATATTTTTAGTAAAAACCCGACCCTTTTTGATGTTCGAGAAATTTTATCGCGTTTATCGAGTAAATTAAATATTATTATTTAAATAATTGTATATTTTATATTTATAACTTTCACATTTTGGCAATTTTGACCCAAACTTAAACTATTACCTAATTATGTTTCCATCCTCAAACTTCAGGGGCTAAACTGCAAGATCTATATCATTATTATAATATTAAAACCCTATCTGGTTCAATCAGCCCCATACTGGTATTCATACAGTAATCCGAAACCCGTTTTGATTCCTTGAACCATAATTCTCGTAAAATAACTTGGTAATTGAATCAATATGAGATATTCATTCCTTACTCGGCGCACCACGTTTTTAATTATGTTAATTCAACCAAATCACCTTCGTAATTCTTATTTTAGCTTGGCCGACATCACATGGTAATCGTTATACATTCAAATGGAAATAGTAATGCAATTGGACTTGCAGAAATCATCGCACCAGCATTGCTTATCGTTTCCCCATATTTAATTAGCTTATCCTCGTTGTCTGATTAGGTGTTTTTACCAGTTCTAGCAGTCGCTGCCATTATCAAATTAACCATCTTCGAAGTGTTGTTTAAGCAGCAGTTAGAAAGATTCAAGTATAAAGAAGGAGAAAGGTTGAAATCAATTCTGGAGAGGTTTCTGGGAATTGTGAATGAGCTCAGAACCACAGACTATTTCATGACTGATTTTGATCTCAACACCAAGTTGCTGAACTCTATGCCAAAGGAATGGTATACTGCCTGCAAGTTCATTCTTACAAAGCACAACTTCAATGAGCTAAAAGTAGATGATGTAGTGTGTTTTCTTCAAGCTGCTGAGATAGAGATGATAGAGAATGAGATGATAAAGGAGGAATGACCCTGCTTCAGTGTATCAAATGCATTGATTGCACATATGGGTAATCTGACTTCCAAGAATCAGCAGCAGATTCCTATCATTGAAGAACCTGTTGAACTCAATTCTGATACTCCAAAATCATTTGTTGGTGTTAGCACAAGTAATCAAGGAAATCAGCAAAGATTCAATGTGCAGCTGATTGATGGCACTGATTCTGCCTCTATGATAAGTGGGAATGTTCCTCACACTGGTTTGCTTTCAATGTTCACTGAGTCATATAATGCATTTGTTGCAAAGAATTTAATTCACACAAGTGTAGTGCAAGATGATCTTGAACAGATAGATGCTGATGATTTGGAGGACATGGATTTAAAGTGGAAAGCTGCCATGTTAGCTTTGAGAAGTAAGAGGTTGTATAATAGAACCGGTAGATCTCTGGTTTCTGGTCCTAATGAAAGGATTGGTTTTGACAAGTCAAAGGCAATCTGCTACAATTGCCAACAGCCAGGACATTTTGCAAGAGAATGCAACCTGCCAAGGAACTATCAGATGAATCAATTTCAGAATCAACAACCAAGAAATCAGCAACCTAAGTATCAGCAGAGACCAAACAACAACAACTTCAATCCCAACAACAAGTACAATCCCAACTTCAACAACTTTCAGCCTCAAATGAATAATCTTTAATCAAAGTATGCAACAGAATCAAGGTTTTCAAATGAACAACAATCAAAACCTTCAAGCAGTTCAAAATGTTCCAAACAACACAGTTCCAGCCAACCAAAATCAACTGAGAAACCAAGGAAATGTGGCAGTGACTACACAACATGAATGTAATTTTGATTGGAGCAATCATGAAGAGGATATTGCTGATGATATCAAGAGAGCAAATGTGGTATTTATGGCTATAATTGAAAACGAGACTGGATCATCATCTTAGGTACACTCTACTCCTACTATTGATTTAAATGAACTTATCAATGACTTGAAAACAAAAGTAGGCAAGCTGGAAAGTGAGTGTTTTAGGAAACAAAGTATCATCAATGGGTATGAGGCAAGTGAGCTGATCAGTGAAGAAAAGATCAAAATTTTGGAAGATGACTGCATGATCAGTTACAGAGCTCAATCCAGATACATCACTGAGATAGATGGATTGAAAAAGATGTTAGTTGAAGAAAAGGTGCAGAACACAAAACTGAAAGTGGAAACTGAATTTTTGAAGAATTTGGTTTCAACAGGCAACATATGTGGTATTCTGAACCAAGTAAAGGATCAAGACAAATACAAAGCAGTTCCACCCCCATTCAACAACAACTTCATGCCAAAGGTTGACAAAGAGAAAAGAGATGCATACTTGCAACAATTCAGATATGTTTTTCAAGACAAAGAAGAATTTGTTGATTTGTACAAGAAGTAAAAGAGGATAAGTCAATTGAAGTTCAAGTCTCTGAGGATGACTTTGATCCTGTTGAATTGGATCAAGATGACTTGAGTGATCAAAGTGATCAAATCGCTGATGAAAAGATCAAAGCTGCTGAAAGAGGAAGAAGATACAAGAAACCAGAATCAGTTGACAAACTTCCAAAGTATCCTCTAGTCACATCAAGAATGAAGAAACAAAATGAAAGAATGAAAAGATAACATGTGTCCTTTGACATATGTGAAAGAAAGAGGGTAAATTACAATGCTGTAAGGCCTCCAAGCCAAGAAGTATTGGAAAAGATAAAGCAGAACAACAAGAAAAGGGTGCAAGAAGATGTGAATGTTGAGAACTTTATCCCTGTTTATCCTATTTTTTCTAATCATGAAGTTCTTGATATTGGAGAAGTGGAAACTATGGAAGAATATGAGAAAAGACAATCAAGACTTAGAGAAAATCAGGATGAAGAACCACTGAATATGCAAAAAATTGTGTTTGTAAAAAGCAAGACTAAAAGAAAAGACATCATGATTGAAGAATTTGTTCATTTCTCAATCAATTTTGACAGTCTAAAGAACAAGAAGACCATTGGAGTCAATGAGCCAAGACCAGGTGAAAGGTTCAAGAAACCTAAAGAGCATGAAATATTCAAAGGAAAGGTTTGGTGTTAGAAGTGTGATGAGTATGGGCATCATACAGACTACTGTAATGAAAGACTTAAATTCAAGCCTTTTCATGTCCCAGATGAAACAAAGTATGGACAAGACTTTGTGGCCTATAAAATGAAGTATGAAAAATATTTGGGTATGGGAAAGGATTGTGCAGAGGAAGTTCTGGAAAAAGAGAGCCAAAGGCATTCACTAAAAGTCAAGAAACATGTGATCAAACCTGTTAACAAGGCTAAATCTCCCATGAAGCATGTCAAAACTGTTAAAAAGGACTCTCAACCATTGAGAACAATCCCAAAAAGGGATAATCAGTCTGTCAAATCTGATAGTTCTCAAAGATCATCAAGCAGTGAGAATACAAAAAGACATGTGGTATCTAGAAAGAAACCAACAGAACTCACTGGTGATGAGAAGTTTCTGTTAAAGCATGGATATGAACCACAAGGTTTTCTTTGGAAAGCTAAGCCTGAGATTAAGATTGAAATAGTAGCTAATGTGAGAGACTACTCTGAAAAGAAGGACTATGTGATAAAGAGTGTGACACTGACTCAGCTGAGTACCAGAACTCAACATCACTAGTTAAAACCCCAAGAGAGTGTGGTTATGAAACAGATAATTCAGATAATCTAGAAGTTACTCATGAAGATCCTGAACCAACTACACTCACTTCCCAAGCTGTGTCTGAAACTAAATCTGATAAGCTGCAAGTTGATAAGGCTTGCACTAAATCACTCAACTAATCAAACTTTCTTTGTATGTGCAGGAACAGTCCACTCCTATGAATGACATATGGTACATGGATAGTGGATGTTCTAGGCACATGACTTGTGACAAGAGATCACTTGTCAATTATGAAGAAAAGTATGAAGGTCCAGTAGCTTTTGGAAGTGATGAGAATGGTGGAAAGATTGTTGGAAAAGGAATCTTAACAAATGGGAAAGTCTCATTTGATAATGTATTTCATGTTGAATGTCTTCAGTGCAATCTGCTGAGTATATCACAAATGTGTGATAAGGGATACAAAGTCAGTTTTGATGATTCACACTGTTTCATTCTAAAACCTGAGTTTGTGATTCCACTTGAAATGATTATGATGATGGCACCAAGAAATGGCAATCTGTATGAATTGAATATGAAAGAAGCTGTTTCAAGAGGAGGTGCATGTTTTGTTTCCAAAGCCACTGAAAATGAGTCAAAATTGTGGCATAGGAAACTATGTCATGTGAACTTGAAGAACATGAACAGACTTGTTAAAGGTGAGCATGTCATAGGCTTACCCATAAGAGAATTCAAATTGGAAGATCACTGTAGTTCATGCCAAAAGGGAAAACAACACAAATCTACTCATAAGCCAAAACTCATCAACTCAATTGATCAAGCACTTGAATTACTTCACATGGACCTTTTTGGTTCTGTAAGTGTACCAAGTATAGGGAATAAAAGATATTGTCTTGTGATCATTGATGACTATTCAAGATACACTTGGGTTTATTTCCTAAGTACCAAGGATGAGACTACAGAATTGATTAAAGGTTGTGTAACAATGATTGAGAACAAGTTGAATAAGAAAGTCAAGATGATGAGAAGTGACAATGGGACTGAGTTCAAGAATGGAGTTATGCAAGAATTCTGTGAAGTAAAAGGAATACAACAACAATTCTCAGCTCCTAGAGCTCCTGAACAAAATGGTGTAGCAGAAAGAAGAAATAGAACCTTAATTGAAGCTGCAAGAACCATGTTAGCAGATGCTAATCTGCCTGTCACTTTCTGGGCTGAAGCCATAAATACAGCCTGCTATGTTCAGAACAGGGTACTTGTCAACAAAAGGCATAATAAAACTCCATATGAAATGTTTCACAACAGGAAGCCTTACATTAAGTTTTTCAAGCCCTTTGGATGCAAATGTTTTCTACTGAACACAAGAGACTATTTGAACAAGTTTCAAACAAAGTCCATGGATTGTTTCTTTGTTGGATATTCTACACACTCAAAGCTTACAGAGTATATGTGAAAGACCATTTGAGTGTTATAGAATCATCTGGCATCATCTTTAATAAGAATCAATTCAATACAGTTGATGGTGCAGCATGGCTATTTGATCATGAAAAGTTAATAAGGTCTTTCAAGATTTATCCTGAAGACTTTGATGAATCTTTCTACAAGACCAGTGAAATTGAAGAGAAAAAGAAGAAATCATTGGTCTTGGAAGAATTATGGAAGAAGGTTACTAGAAAAGAAAAGGAGTATACTTTTGTGAAGAATTCCTCATGTGATATTGGTGAACCTGATCAAGAAAACAATCACAATGTTGAACATGATCATACTGAGAAAAATCAAGACAATCAGGATGTCCAGAATGATCAAGTTCAGAATGAAGGTGACACAAGCAACCAAGCAAGTGGAGAAGAAGCTGCATCTACATCAAGATTTCAAGAACTATTTCAAAGATTGAACTTAGAAAACAATGGTGCATCTACTTCAGGACAACATAATGATGAAGCACCAGAATTTCATGATGCAGAAACTGATTTGATCATTGAAGAACCAGAGCTCAATGAAACAAATCTTGACACAAATTTGTCTACAAATATGATTATACAAACTCCTTATGTGGAAAAGAATCATCCTTCTGAAAACATCATTGGTGATTTGCATGAAAGAGTTACAAGAAGTCATTCTGAAATTGCAAATATCTGTCTTTACTCCTGCTTTCTATCCTAAATAGGCCAAAGAACATTGCTCAAGCACTGAAAGACAATAGTTGGGTGGATGCAATGCAAGAGGAACTGGCACAGTTCAGAGACCTACATGTGTGGGATCTTGTAGATAGGCCAATAGACAGATATGCAATAGGCACCAAATGGGTTTTTAGAAACAAAAGGGATGAAAGGGGTTTGGTGATTAAGAACAAAGCTAGACTTGTAGCACTGGGATGTCTTCAAGAAGAAGGAATAGACTTTGAGGAAGTCTTTGTTCCTGTTGCAAGACTTGAAGCTATCAGGATTTTTCTTGCATATGCTGCCTCAAAGAACATTATAGTGTTCCAGCTTGATGTTAAGTCTGCATTTCTAAATGGATAGATTAATGAAGAGGTGTATGTAGCTCAACCTCCAGGTTTTGAGGATCCAATGTATCCAAACAGGGTGTATAAGATAAACTAAGCCCTTTATGGATTGCATCAGGCTCCTAGAGCAAGGTATGATGAGCTGTCAAATCATCTTCTTGAAAATGGGTTCAAAAGAGGAGCCATTGACAAGAAACTCTTCTACAAAAGAAAGGGATCAGACTTGCTTCTGTTACAAGTGTATGTGGATGACATCATCTTTGGATCTACAAATGAACAAATGTGCATGGAGTTTGAAGGGGTAATGAAGTCCAAATACAGCATAAGTTCTATGGGAGAAATGAACTTCTTTCTTGGATTGTAAGTTCAACAGAAAGCTGAATGGATCTTCATTCACCAAAACAAATATGTGAAGGACATCTTGAACAAGTTCAACTGTCATGAGTACAAGACTGCTTCAACTCCAATGGACACCAAAGAAAAGATGATTGCAGATGAAAAGGGGGAGCCTGTAGATGAACATGAATATAGAGCCAAAATTGGATCTCTGATGTATCTGACTGCTACAAGACCAGATATCATGTTTGTTGTATGTGTATGTGCAAGATTTCAATCAAGTCCAAAAGTCTTCCAAATGAATGATGTTAAGAGAATATTCAGATATTTAAAGGGAAGACCAGACTTAGGAATTTGGTATCCAAAGAACCAATCTTTTGATCTGATTGCATATACAGATAGTGATTATGATGGATGTAACATGAGTAGAAAGTCAACCTCAGGAGGATGTCAATTTTTGGGTGAAAGGCTAGTGTCATGGCAATGCAAAAAGCAGACTACAGTCTCAATTTCTACTGCAGAAGCTGAATATGTTGCTGCATCTGCCTGCTGTGCACAAGTTCTATGGATTCAAAATCAGATGCTGGACTATGGTTTGAATTTTCTGAACACCCCTATTCTTATTGATAATACTGCTGCATATTTTACTGTTAAGAATCCAGTTCAACATTCTAAAACTAAGCACATTGAAATTAGACATCACTTCATCTGAGATTGCAGTGAAAAAGGTTTGATTGAAATGCAAAGAGTTGATACAAGTGACAATTTGGCTGACCTATTCACCAAACCACTTGATAGAACCAGGTTCAACTTTCTTTTGAAAGCCCTGGGAATGATCAACTATGATGAAATCTGATTAAGGATGTGTGCTTGATTGTGTACCTCAATGTGCTAACTGATTACTTTATTTAGAGGTTTCACAAATTGAATGTTATGTGAATATGCTTGAGTATGATTCTGATTATGCTACTGAATGTGTTAACTGTTATGTTCTTTAACTGATCAAGTGTGCAAAGTTTTAATATACCTGACTGGTTGATATGTTTGCATGTTTATCAGTTGATGTGCATTTGTGATGTTAGGATAAGTGTTCTTGATATGATCTACTTGTTTGAACAAGCTTTTATGACATCATTGCTTAATTGCTTGAATATGTGCTTTATCTGATCTTCTGATGTTATTAAGATAGGTTAGAATTTGTTTGTTAGTACTGTCTACTTGTCTTGATGATATCATGTTTGATTAAGATTTGATTATGTGCTGCAACTATTTATGTCAAAATATGTTTAATGTCAAAATTAAGTGGTAAAAAATGAAATTTTCTAATGAATTTTGCATAAATACTTTATTTTGATCAAAACATGAGCAAGTTGTTAATGGTGCTGAGATATGATAAGATTATTCAGTTCAAGCTTTAAAAGAAGCTTAAAAGACGGATTTTTAAAGAGAAGTCTCAAGAAGTTATTTTTGCTGAAAATTATGTCATTTGCCCAGTTGGAAGGACATGAACTTGTGTATGTTTGGTCCTTAAATCTCTACAGACTCAAAGGATAGCCATTAACCTGAAAACTGAATGCATTTGGGGCAATTATGACTTGTTTCTTATTCATTCACTTAAAACTATGTCAATAACTCTGACTTTGAAAGGACATATATTCACATGTATGTTTGGTCCTGTTGACCACTTGTGGTCAAACAGGATAGCCATTTACCTGACAATGAAGAGAAATTGGGGTGATTGAATATTAAACTGTGGTTATATATGGGAAATGATAGTACATTGACTACTTAGCAACTCATATGGATTTAATAGGCTAAAAAGACCATAGTATAGTCATTAACATGTATGGTTGCTTTCCCATGATGATGTAAAATCTAAGGTGATATAAACATAATGAATATGCTAATCTTTATGTGGAGATACATAGTTGTCTTTGCATGTCTCAAGTTAAATCTCTCCGAATGATAGGCAGAAAAGTGATTACCCAGTCATACACGAGCCTGTTGTTATTTGGTCAACCAAAAAAAATGAAGCATCTTTAAATATGACAAAGAACAAAGTTTAAGAAAATTTGAGAAAATATCAAAAACAAGGGGAAGTATGAATAAATCAACCAAAAGTTGATAAGTGTTTTAAATATTTTATCAAACAAGAGGGTAATAACAAAGAACTACAAAGTTGTTGACATAATTTGTCTCATCTTGAATGAAAGGCATGTTATTAACAGTAAGTCCAACGTTCAACCTCTATATATGTTTGAATCTCAGAAAATACAACAATACAATAAGTTCTGTCATACAAAAACAATTTTTGACCTAATACAGGAGGTTGGAGTCAAATTGGGGTGATCTGGGGAAAGCCAAATAAGCTTTGAGAAGAGATATGAGGCATCATAGCACAGTGTTGACCATTAATGCATTATGCTTAAATTGAACCTTAATCATATCACCAAAGAAATGAAATTCATGCTAAGTTTATACCTGCTGTTAACCTATCTATGTTGTCATAATAATGCTGAGAATGAAGTATTGAGAAAGCTACTTAGTCAATATGATCCCATTCTTGAGATCTTTTCAGAAAATGGAAGAAACTGTTTTGAAGAGAAATATAACTGAAATTTGATCTCTAAATGCACCATTTGCTATTAATCTATGATCTTTAATGAAAAATATATTTTGACAAGTGGTTTAAGTCAAAAAGTGTTGCATTTTGCCTTTAATTGGCTGAATATGTAAGTTCGGGTAAGGTTTGATGTTTTATAACCTTTCTGGGCACAAAGCAGTTGAATATGTTTGAATATGTTACTTCGGGTAAGGTTTGATGATTTATGACCTTTCCGGGCAAGCTTAGTCATTTTTGACTAAGTTTATGATTTTCGGGCATGCTTTGAAATATTTACACTTTCCTGGTAGAGTACACTGTTGTACTCATTTCCCGAGCAAGCTTGAAGTCTTGAGATGATTATATGGTATAGCTAGCTTTTAACAAGACATGCTTGTTTCGGGCAAGCTTTGCATTTTATATGCTGATTGTGAGTTCAAGCAAACTTTGTGAACTTAAGTTAGTACACTGAGTAAGCTTTGTGATTTATGTGAATATTTTGTTAGGAAAGGTTTGTTAATCTTTCCAGGCACACTTAGATAGTATTATTTAAGTTTGTCATTTTCGGGTATGGTTTGACATGTTGAAATTCCCTCGAGTAAGGGCATACCTGATGATTGAATGTGTTTATCCTAGCAAGCTTAGTGCTAACATAGGATTTTCGGGCAAGCTCTTTGAAATTTTAGACTATAGCACACTTAAATGTTTATGTGTTTTAATTTCATTTCTAGCATGCTCTGTGATATGTGTGTTTACGATTTCTTTGAAATTACAAGTGTTTTCGGGCAAACTTTGTTTTCCGGGCACACTTTATATTTCGGGTACACTTTTGTTCCCTCAATATACTTTGTAATTTCAAAACATAACTTTCCGAGTACACTGTCTGCTAGAAATCCTTTTCTGGGCACACTTTGTACTATATGAAGGTTATTCGGGTATACTTTGGTATACTTTGCATTAGAAAGTTGTTCGGGCACACTATTCTCTTGAAAGGTTGCTCGAGCACAATATGGTTCCAAGTATACTTGATTAAATATGTTTTTTATATGCTTGATTGAATATGTTTCTTATTCTGATAGGGTTTGTGCTAGATTAAGTTTTTAATTTGAATTTGAGAAATCTATATGGGTGTCTTGATTGATTCCTAGTAAGGATGTTTATTTGATGTTTATACTTGATTATTTATCTTGTGATTAAGTTCTCAAGAAATCTAGTATTTCGGGTAAGCTTTCTTCATTATGTCTTAACTTTAAATAAATTAGCTTGATCGAGCAAGGTTTATAAATAGAAGGATTCGGGCAAACTTTGTATATTCAAAATGAAAATTTTTTTAAGCAAGGTTTGACCGGGTAAGCTTTGTGTAAGTGGAAATATACCGAGTAGACTTTGGTTATATGTTAAAATTTTCCGAGTAAGGTTTACTAAAACGGTAAAGAAATGTTTTAATATATCAAGTGGATAATGTTACTGTGTGACAACTAATAACTCACTAAACAACAAAAAACATTTAAAACCCACTTTCAAAAGGTATATAAGAGGGAGTTAGGCAAAATTTTCAACATTATTTTTCCCTCTCTTTCCTTCCACTGCAAACTGCTTACTCTCAAAGAAACCTAACTGACTAATCACATTTTACTTCAATCCAAACCCTAACTTGAATTAGCCCTCTAATTCCGAATCGGTAAGCAACATTAATGTGTTTTCCGACCACGATTAGACTATAATGGGTTTTGATTATGTATCTGATTACTAATACTCTGTTTATGTGTTTAGGTTATAAACTTGTCGAAGAACAGGTTCCTGATGATTTTTCTTTCTCTTTCTTCTTCATCTTTTTACCTTGAAATTACTTAAAGTACTGAACTTTATGACTAATTTCATTTTGAATATGTTTGACTGTGTTGTTCAGATATGACAGAAGAAGAAGAAGTTCAACCTAAGTATGCTTTTGAGAAGAAACACAATATGTGTACACTTTTACAAGTCACACCTGACAACGAGCCAGTGGCACCAATGATAACCTGGATGGCTCGATCAAATGTCAGCTTTGCTTTCACTGAAAATCCTGTTATCTACAGAAATCATTCATTGGATTTCTGGAGATCTACAAGACTGGTTGATGATGTTAATGGTCGGAGAATTGAAGCAACAGTTGCAAGACAAGAGATACAAGTCACTGAAAGAATGATTAGACGTTGCTTGCAGTTACACGATGATGATCATAACCATATAAACTTTAATACTGATCACCTGATGAAAATTTTTGAACAGACGATGAAATATCAAGGGACAGTACATGAGGGGCAATTTCAAAAAGGAATGTTCCCTATGTTGTACAGATTTTTGATACACCATGTGATACAAGGATTTGCTCCACGGAAGGGGTCATGGACTCTGATAAGTCGTGATCTAGCTAATGCCACTGTTGGTATTGTATATGATCTGCCTTTTAACTTTTAAAAGATGATATTTGAAGGCATGGTGGGAAATTTAAAGAAGGTTGAGGTAGATAGATTTTTGCAGTATCCAAGGTTTCTACAGATAATTTTCAACAGAGAATTGCAAGATCTACCCACTATTGGCATAACCTACCTACTCCAGAACCCTGACACTTACAAGAGAATTAAGAATCCGGGTGTGGCCAATCGATTCAATGCTGAAGTTCCTTTTGAGATTCTGCCATGGTTGTTAAACCATGACATAGAGATAATGCCAGTACCTGAGTTAAGCTCAGAGGAGGAAGAAGTTGATGATGTTGAGAGTGATGATGATGACTCTGATGATGGAGATGATAATGTTGATGGAGTTGATGGAGGAGCCGGAGTAGCTATAGGCATTGTTGCACCTGATCAGGGGGAGCAACTTGAGCATACAGAACAACCTATTCCAACACCACCACAGTCCCCACCACACATTGACCAACCCATTGTTCCATCACCACCACAAACTCCACCACACCAAATCACTCACACACTACCTCAAACCCTAACCACAAGCCAACCAGAAGTATCAACACATACATCCCCAACACAATAAACACCACCATCCATTTTCCAAACTCACACCACAGAAAAACTTGAGTTTGAACCTTTTTCTACATCACCACCCACAACACCACTCACTAACACAGACCTGTTCCAGAGAAATTTGGACTTAATGTTGGGGAATGCTAAATTGAGAAAAAGAAATGAGGAAGTGACAAATGAAAATGTGATGCTGTCAGAAAAGTTGGTACAGGCAGGCTTGAGAATTCAAGCCCTGGTGCAGGAGGTTGAGGAGACCTCAGCTGCCCCAAAACAGGGGGAGAATGAATCTATGCCAACTGTCTTAGGTGTGAATATTAAAGATACTGCAACAGTTGTGGAGACTGTTGATAGTTTGAAGTTGATTATGATTGATTATGATGATGGAGAGGAAAGTAGTGAAGAGAGGAGGATTGATGATGATGAATATGATGGTGACAGATCAGATGTTGGTGAACAAGATTATGATTACAATGAAGAAATAATTGATGAGGAGAATGTTGAGAGAGAAAATGAGACTAAAATGACAAATGTTGAGAAGAGTGTAGAGAATGTAGCTGCAACTGATATGGCTACTGATGTCTTAATTGACATGCAGATTGGAGTTGAGACAACTGAAGTATTAAATGAAGGAGACACTGCTGTTGAGGAACCCATCACTCAAACTGAACAACCAGAAAGCTCCAAGAGGGCAGAGTATGATCCTGATTTAGAAGCATTAGAAAAGGAGATTGATGACTATGTACAATCAGAGGATGAAGAGGATGTAAGGAGGAGGATTGAGAAAGGAAAGGCAAAAGTCAGTGTAGAAGAGCCTGTTAAGGAATATTCAGAAAAAGATGTGTTGTTTACAGATGATGATACTGGTGATGCTAATGCCCTGAGAGAACAAGAGAACATCTAAAGAGAAACAAGGGATAGGGAAATTCTATCCCAATCCATGACTCCTAAAGAAATTGCAGAATAGGAGATCTTGATAAAACAAGCCAAACTTGCAAAAGAAATTTCTGATGATGTGGCTGATCAAGAAGTAATTGAAGCCTTGATTAAGCTGAGAGAGCAAGAGGAGGCTGAAAAATCATTGGCTATGGTGGTTAGCAAGTTTCAACCTGAAAGTCAACAATCAGAAACTGCCGAACCAACCAATCTGAATATTGGTCTGATTATTGAAGAAGAAATTGGCGAGTCCATTGCTTCAATGGCTGCCAAGAAATGGACCGAGCAAGTAAAAGAAGATCTGAAGAAGAATCCTACTGACAGCTGGTCAGAAAGGGTGAATGTGCCTGAGCCTCATGAAACACTTAACCAGAAAAAAGAAAGACTTTCTAAACTTCATGAACAATTTGCTGAAAAAGTCAATAGGTTTGCCAAGACCTACATGAGGAGAAAGAGGACATATGAGCAGTCTGAACATGAAAGAGCTGATAAGAGGGGCAAGTGGGATGATAAGAACAAGTATTTTGTTGAAACACCAGAAGATAAAGCTAGTCCTATAAGGGCTGTCCCACTACAAACCTTGCAACCAGGTGAAAGAGTTCAAGGTGTCCCTGATGTGCCAAACAGAAGTAAACCGGATCATTCACCTTCTGATGAACCAAAGATTGATGCAATGAATGATTTAACTGAAGGAGAGGATGAGTCTGAGGATTCAGATGATAATGATGATGACCCTGAGAATGATCAAGGAAAAACTGTCAAATCTACCAATGTTGTGTCCTCACAAGTTGTAATGACTGATGAACAGAGGGCAAACATTGAGTTGAGTATGAGAGAAGCTAAGAAGAGTCATCCTTTGGTTGTAAAATTGAGAAGATATGGAATATGTTTTGTCTCATTGGCTTATCTTGATGATGATCAATTGCAGATTAGACTTGACAAAGAGAGAGATGCCCTGAAGAAAAAGATGGAAGAGAAAAACAGAGAGAGTCAAAAATTCAGGGATTATCTCAGAAGGCACAACTATTCTGAAAAAGATCTGTCTCACTTTAACTTTGACCAACTTCAAGATTTATACAACAGTGAGAGAGAAAAGGTAATTGAAAAATGTGTAAAAGAGAATGAGAAACTTGAAAAGACAGAAGCTTTGAAGAAAAAGTTTGGAGGAATGTGTGGATACCTGCTGGAGAGAGGTATGAAGCCTGAAATTGTTGAGCATCTGTCAAGAGAATCAGTGGTAGATCAGTATAACAAATTGAAGAGAAAAGAAAAGCTGAAAAGAGCTCAAACTGAAAGGTCTACCAAACAGGCTGAAGAAACTGATGAACCTCATGTTAAGAAAAGAAGAATTCAAACTTTGAGGGAGAAGACAAAAGAACAAGTCAGATCAGTTGAAACACCTACTTCTCAAGAAGTAAAGCCTGAACCTGAGGATGAACCATTTGTTCATTGGGAGAATGAAGAGATGATCAACATTCTGAGGAACATAATGATCAATCAAAGAGGAATGAGTGAAGCAGACTTTAATGTCTTTGAAAAGGAGGATCTGAAAAACCTTTTCTATCTTCAAAAGAATGAATGGGAAAAAGCTTTAAGAGAAGGTGAAAACCCAAGATACTATGCAGATGGAAGATTTGTGCCTGCTGGGTTGGCAAGAACTCCTGGAATGACAAAAATGTTACTAGAACTTAAAGAACATGGAGTAGATGTTGTTGAACTTGCCAATCTTCCAAATGAAATGGTAGAGGCCATCTACATAAAGTTTTTCAACTTAAGGCCTGGGAAACCAAAGAACTCTATTCCTTTCAGGCCTCCAATTTCAAGAAGATTTCCACAAGGTGGAAGAGGTCAAGGAGGAAGAGGTGAAATAAGCAGTTCAGCACAACAAAGAACAAGACCACAATCTGATGTGGATCTACCAAGAGAACTATACTTTGACTCTATTATTGATTCATTGAAGGTGATTATGGAGAGCAGACAATTGAGAGAGATTGTTGTTAGGAGTGACTTCCGTGAATATAATGAAGAACAGCTGAAAAGGATGGTGACTCTTAGATTGTATGATTATCGGAACAGAAACAAAATGGCAGGTAGACAGATGAATGATCTGTCAAAATTCTTGTATGAAGAAGCTGACAAAGGGTTCAAGTTCTTGAAAGAAAAGAGAAGTTGGAGAACTATCCAACTTCACAAGTCAAAAAGGACTGGAAAGCTGAAGAGAATGGACATAGCTGAGAGAGATTATCAGATGACTATCAGAGAAGAGAATCCTTTGTCTAACATGAATACATGTATAAGTCTGGGAAGAAGAATGAGACGCCCCAACTACACAGTGCAGAGGAATGGCATTATAGCTGAAATTGAATACAAAGAGAATGCTGATCACTTTGTACTAAGAAACTCTGATGGAAAAATACTGGGGATTATTAAGAAAGATGAAGACTTGACCTGCCTGCATAATGAAGATTTGATGGATATAAGGGATTTGGCTATACCAGAAAGTCACACTCACTACCAAGCCCTTAATATCTTCAAAATGAAAGCTGCTTCTGAGATAGTCAATCGAAGACAAGCCGTTCATAATCCAAGAAAGAGACAAGATCAATATAATAGGCTTTGTTTTGTAATGTCTTCGGACTGCTTTTGATTATGTAATTTGTTTATGTTATTTGATTATGTAATTTGACTTTGAACTTTGATGTGTATTTTTGACTAAGTGTATGTAACATTAGAAATGTTTTGGGTCAGCTGAGGTGTTCCAATCTAGGGGGAGATTGTTGAGTCAAACAATTGACCTAAGGGGGAGATTGTTGAGTCAGAGATTCGACCAAAATGAAGTATATGGAAGATTGGAATCTTCTCAACCTCCTCAGAATTCGCTAAGTATGGATCCGGGCACACCTTAGACTTCCGAGCAAGCTTTTACTTAGCCGGGTACGATATTTTATCTATCGGGCAAGGTTTACTTCAAGTAGTCTTCTTTAGTGGATATCCGAGCAGGGTTTGCAAATTAGTGCATTGCCGGGCAAGGTTCACTAGTTTATGTAAATCCGGGCAAGGTTCACTTTATCAAGCAAGTCTGTTCTTCATAGCCAAGTAAAGTTCACTCCCGAGTAAGCTTTTGGCTAACCAAGTCCATGAAGCCAAGTGATTGGAAGACCGGACAAGGTATTCATTAATAATTATGGTCCGAGAAAGCTTGATGTATAAATGGAATATCTCTAAGTAACATCGGGAAAGGTTCAACTCAAGCAAGGAACAGTACTTCCGAGTACACTTTGCTAATAAGTTATATTATAGCAAAGAGTTGAAATGGACCATAGAAGAACAAGGTTGCTCGTAAGGGTTTGTCGGGCAAAGTCTGGCAAAGTCAAGAAGACTGAAGTCTACCCGGTGAGTATTTTACTTGGTAAAATACTCTTAAAGTAAAGTCTACCCGGAAACTGATCCCGAGCACACTTCTATGTTACCAAGTCTAAGGCAGGCAGAGCACACAGTCTACTCGGAGAAGTTTACTTATCCAGAGCCTACCCGGGAAAACTTGTTTTACACTTAGAATATTTTCTGATTATGTAATTTCAATATGTATTTACGTTTGGGGTTTCTAGAAGGAATGACAGCTGTCCTAGGTTGGCAGGCATATAAATAGAATGTTTTAGGGCACGTCGCCAAAAGGGGCACAGAGACAACACACGGACAAAGGCAGACAAACAAATTTATTAAGATAGAATATTGTGTGTGACGGCCGTCTTTGTACGGATAAACCCTCATTCAAAAAACCCTAAATCGATAATCCTATTTGTATGATGAATGTTATATAAATGAAAATCTTTTGAGTAAATCTTGTTTGTGTTGGTTATCATTGAATACTTATTAAGCAACCGTATGTTTGTTATTGATTACGCCTATAATAAACAGATATCTTTCTAAATATAGCAACCCGTCATTAACTCCCTTGTCAACACATCAATCTGTGTGAGTTATGACATGATTAAGTAAGATCCAGCTGAAATCAAGGGACCCGACACTATCAATCTACAAGTAGATAGTAGGACCAAAACATGCAAGCATGCTCTACAAACTTCAATAACTGACATAATTTTCAGTGAGAAAAATAACTTAAAGAGCATAACAAACGCCCCAATTACTTTCCAATGTCAGGTAAATGGCTATCCCGAATATTTACAAGAAATTATCAGGACCAAACATATACACGTACACGTCCTTCAAGTAGGAGTAATTGACATATTTTTCAGCGAACGTAAGCAAAAATATTTTTGGTTTTTCTCTTTACAACCTTAAAACACAATTTTTTTTCTTTTTCGGATTTTTCTATACAAACGAGAAATTCACAATCTTTTTGAATTTTCAACATTTGCTTATAAATAAAATTTCACAATCTTTTTGTCTTTTCAAATTTTAAAGTATTTTTGGATTTTTCAAATTTTGAAATATAAAGACATGAAAACTAAAGACATGAAAACACACTATTTTTGAATTTTAAAATTTTTTAATGTTTTTGGATTTTATCTATACAAACGAAAAGCACAATCTTTTTGTATTTTCTATTTTCACCCCCTAAAAGCCAAAACCTAAATAAATTTTAAGGTAAAAATAAACTGAAAAATAAAGATGATTATCCTAGTTTCAGGATATCAACAAGGGTTTTTAAGCCATTTACACCAAGCAAAAAATGAAAACGCGTTTTGTCAAATGCTTTGGTAAATAAATCAAATTTTTGAAAATCGGTATGTACTTTCTCAAGGTCAATTAATTTTTTTTCAAAACAATCCCGTATGAAATGATATCGAATTTCGATATGTTTCGTTTTAGAGTGTTGTACGGGATTTTTGGTGATGCTAATGGCGGCAGAATTATCAATTAAAATGGGAGTAGTAAGAAACTTCAAACCGTAGTCGCGAATATATTGTTGTATCCACAAAAACTGGGAACAAGAACTCCAGACTGCAACATACTCAGCTTCGGCGGCTGAAGTGGAGACCGTTGTCTGCTTCTTACACTGCCAGGAAACAAGCCGGATTCCTAAGAATTGACATCCTGCTGTTGTAGACTTGAAATTAATCTTGAATCCTCCATAGTCTGAGACAGAATAAGCGGTAAGATCGAAAGTATCGTCCTTGGGGTACCATAACCCGGTTTCGGGATTACCCCTCAGATATTGAAGAATACGCTTGACCGCTGTCAGGTGAGTCACTCGGGGACTAGCTTGGTACCTAGCACATAAACAAACATCAAACATTATGTCGGGCCGAGTAGCAGTAAGATACATCAAAGAACCAATCATAGATCGATATAGGGTAGGATCGACAGTATCCTCCAATTCATCCGGTGATAAATTGTGACCCACAGAGAGAGGAGTAGAAGGGGTTTTTCCAGCAGTAATCTTGAATCGGCTCAAGATATCGTTCACATACTTTGTCTGGTGAATGAAGATTCCTTTTGCAAACTGATGAACCTGCAACCCTAAAAAGAAGTTCATCTCTCCCATCGAACACATCTCGAACTTGGTTTGCATTGATTTCTCGAATTCCTTACACAACGCGTCGTTTGCTGACCCAAAGATTATGTCATCTACATAAATCTGAACGAGGAGAAGATCATCACCAATATTTTTATAAAACAAAGTGCAGTCAACAGTCCCACGTTTGAAACCATTATCCTTCAGATGGTCGGAGAGCGTGCCATACCAAGCTCTCGGGGCTTTATGGAGACCATATAATGCCTTGTTTAAGCGATAAACTCGGTCAGGATAATCGGGGTCTATAAAACCCGGAGGATGTAAAACAAACACTTCCTCGTGAAGTTCACTATTGAGAAAAGCACTTTTGACATCCATTTGATAAACTTTTATATTCTTGTAAGCTGCATAGGCCAGAAAGATTCGTATGGACTCCAATCTTGCAACCAGAGCATATACTTCAGTGTAGTCAATACCCTCTTGCTAATGAAAGAGTTGCACCACTAACCGTGCCTTGTTTCTCACGATCACCCCAAGATCGTCTTTCTTACACTTATATACCCACTTAGTCGGAATCGCCTTCTTGACTCTTGCAGGTTTGTCGATAAGATCCCAAACACCCAAACGTGCAAATTGCTGTAATTCTTCTTGCATGGCTTCTACCCATGAAGGATCTTGAACTGCCATACCAGGAGTCGTTGGCTCAACTTGAGATAGAAAGCAAATGAATTTTGCAAGATTTACAATTCCAGACGAATGTAAATATGCATATGCACATAATACATTATTTTCATTGGACGAAGCAACTTCATGACGTGTTTGAACTGCCACGTCAAGTTCTCCAATAATGTTTTCTTTCGGATGATAATTATGAATCCTTAGAGTGGGATTCTCCGGAACATCAACATTTTCAAATGAATTATTGTAATGTTCACCCAAATCGTGAGATGAAACATCACTATCAAGTTCAATAACTTGATCAACAACTGCAGTGTCATCAGACGAAGTAGATGCATTATCAAAAAGAACTGTAGAATCATTATCAGGATCTTCAGTTCGAGCATCGGTTGGAACTTCAACATCATTAGAACTTGAAAATTTTGGAATTACCAGTTGTTTTTCAAAGTAAGCACGAACCAAATCTTCATCTGGTTGATCAGTTGTTGTAGTAAATGAATTAAATAGGCCATCATAGTCAAACATCCAGTCGGGACCTTTCCCTTGAGAAGGAGTAGTGTACTTTTGACAGTACACATGATACCATTCCTCAACACAACCAGACGTGAAGTTAAATACTCGTTTCTTAGGAGAAGCATAACCCAAGAAATACCCTTCAATGGATTTTTCATCAAACTTTCCCACATCCTTTTTCAACATTGTACAAGGACACCCAAACGGTTCCAAGAACTTTAAATTTGGTTTTCGATTATTCAACAGCTCATAACTTGTCTTCTTGAGTCTCTTAATAGTTAGAACTCGATTGAGTATATAACAAGCAGTATTCACTGCCTCATTCCAAAATTGGACTGGAAGCTTTGAATCAGCAAGCATAGTTCTAGAAACTTCAATCAACGTTCTATTCTTTCGTTCAGCTACACCGTTTTGTTGTGGTACGTATAGGGAACTATATTCTCGATGAATTCCTTTTTGTAAACAGAAGAAATCCAATACAATATTTTTAAATTCAGTACCATTGTCACTTCGAATTCTCCTCACTTTCTGTTTGTATAGTGATTCGATCTTAGTGATTAAATTTTGAACAAGAACCGGTGTTTGATCTTTCGAACTCATAAATAAGACCCATGAGTATCTTAAATAATCATCAGTAACTACCAGGCAATACCAATCTCCAGAAATACTCGCACGATTCACTAGACCAAAAAGATTCATATGAAGTCGCTCAAGAGGAGTATTAATGGAATTCAATAACTTAGAAGGATGCAACTTTTTCTTCTGTTTACCCTTTTTGCAATCAATACAGTGATTCGATAATTTAAAGTTTTTCAAAGAAACATCTTCAACTAGGTCATTTTCCATTAGATAGTTCATCTTACAAACATGAATGTGACCCATTCTACGATGGCATAGAATCGAATCTTTCTCAGTTGCTTTCGAGACAAAACATGTTTCGATAGATGTTGATACTTTAGAACTCATATTTAAGACATAAATATCATTCAATCGAGGTGATCTCATGACAACCATGTCCTCGGGAATCTCATATCTCGGTTTCAGAATCAGACATTCTTTATCAGTAAATACAATAGTGAACTTTTTTTCACAGATCTAAGAAATGCTCAATAACTTATGATCTACCTTGTCACGGTAGTTGACCTTCTCAAAAGTAATATGCCCATTCGAAACATTACCTTCTTGTGTGATGATACCCTTAGAATTCCCAGCAAACGACACATAACCCCCTTGAATATTTCTCACAATTGTTAAGAGGTTGAGATTTCCAGTAATATGACGAGAACATCCATTGTCCATAATCCAGTTTTCACCAGAAATGGTCTTGGATGTACCCTACACACAAAAGAAAATGATTAGTTCAAAAAGGCAGCCCATGACTCAGTCTTGGGCACCTTTTGGTTTTCTTGAGAAACGTTAAACTTAGTTGAATTCAACTGTTGTTCAGCAACTTGAGAATAAGTTACCGGCTTCTTAGACTTTCGTCTTAGATAAACAGCTTGAACTACATTTGAGTTCACATTTTTGCATAACGGTTCAGTTGGAACAAACTTTGGTTTAACATGACCATGAGTTTCATTCACATGAACAACCTTTCGAGGATTCACGTTTGAGAACATGATGTGAGTATCATCATCATACGACACAGGTCGTTCAGAATCTCTATTATCAAAGGAACTGGTTTTGATTGATCTTTGACAAATGGGTGAAGATTCTGAGAACTCTTCTGTCCACAGTTTCTCACCATATGACCTTGTTGACCACAAAGGAAACAGCTTCGCATGTCCACATGATTGTGTTGAGATTTAGTAGTAACATATGACACAAAAGGTTGATGATGACTCACGTTTTTGGTAAAACTCTTAGCAAAATCATCAGATAACTCAGATTTCTTTTTCATATAAAAATCTAAGTTAGAACAATTTGAGAAACTTTTCAAAGTATCGGTTACAGTTGACTTTATAGTGAACTTTCTTAGCATGTTTTAGAACTTGCTTAGCTTTAGTCAAAGGATCAGATGAGATTGATGTTTTAGCTTGAGCATACTAACGTTCAAGATCTTGAATCTTGGAGGTTTCATTGTGAAAAACACTCTCAATCAGTTCCGGTTTAATGATACTTAATGGAATGTCTTTCTCAGTGAACATCGTGTCTATTCCCTTTAATTTAAACACACGGCCAGTAGATGGCTTGGAAACATTTGGATTGATGAAACGCACATATCCTCATCAGAAATTTTGAGTTTTTCTGGTTTCTTAGCTCTCACTGGTTTGATCTTAACATGATTATCTTGTTTCACCTGAGTTGTGTGCAAACCATACACAGCCTCTTCAAATTCATGAGGTTCACACCGTATGTGATTAGAACTTGGAATGTTCTTGTTCTTGTGTATGATTTCATGTTCGAACGCATCCTCAATGATGACTTTGTCAACATTTTCAACAAAGACTTTGTTGCTTTGAACATGAGGTTTCTGAGTTGTAGTTTGGACTTTAACAGTTTCAGGTTTAACTGGTTTTGCTTTTTCAGAAATCACAGATTCTTTAACAATCACATCCTCTTCTTTTCTAGCAAAAGGATTTGGTTTGTAATCATTTTTAAAAGGTGGTGGAATTTCAACAAAACTTATTCCTTTATTTGAATCTTTTTGTTTACCAGATACTTCAATTATTTCGTTTAGCAAAAAGGAATAATTTCTGAATTTTCCCAATTTTCTTTTTAACTCAAGAACCTCATTTTCAAGCTCGGTTATCTTTGATTTATGTTTCAAAATTTCTTGAAACTTTTGATCATTGATAGTCATTTTAACCGATAACTCAGCCTTAAGATCATTATTACTTATCGTTAAAGCCTCAATTTTCTCTCTTGATGTAATTTGAGAGGTTAAGGATTGCCTATAAGTGTCCTTTAAAGAAACAATCTCTTTTAGCAAATTATCATTTTGAAGTTTTAAGGAGTCTATCTTAGGCTTGTTGTTTTACAATCGGCACATGAAACATTAGCAGAAAATTTAGAAGTTTTGCTTAGCCATTTAAGCTGATGTGGTTGAATCATTGATATTTTCCATACACGCGAAAGTAGTTGGAAGCTTTTCACTAGAATCATCTGAATCAGACTCAATATCAACATTAGAAGATAGTTCGCTTCCACTTGCATCTTGAAAATTCTCAGTCAATCGAAACATCGCTAGATTTGCTTGATTGTTATAGCACAACAATCTTTGTGACCAGTCATCCCCATCCAAGTTAGACAACATTGCTTGTGATCCAGAAGACGAAGGATTAGCTCCAAAAGACTTTCCCGCATCATTTCCACTTTTACCAGATGAATTCTAATCTTTTTTTTTTGGACCAGTGTACTCCTTCTTTGGCTTATCACATTTTTTAGCAAAATGCCCAAACTCATGACATATATAGCATTTGACCTTTAATTTATCAAATCCCAGTTTCTTGTTCAAATATGGAAGATCTTTACCCGTTCTTTGCATATACTTTTTCACTTTCTTGAATATCATGGCCATATTCCACTTCAAGTCCATCAGTTCTAAATCGTCAGGATCAATTTGATCAAAATCTTCATCAGTCAAATCGCTCGTGGCAATTTTACTTCTAACCCAATTCTCATATGAAGTCATGAAGGCAGATAAGAAAGCAAAATTTTGTTATGCCTCCCTGATGTTTACATTTGGTTGTGATGAGAATTAATTTGATGGTGATGAATTACCAGATCCCGTGATGCTGAAGAGAATCTCACAAACTTAAGTAGATTAAAGTTTCTAAATTGAAACTTGAGCATAACCTTTTTGCTTTCAGCAGTGTTACCCATACTTCTCATACGAATGTGTTGGAAAAACGAAGCACAAATCTTTATGCTTCCTACTTGATGAAAGATGTTTTCAGGTAAAGCCATAATGAGAGTAGATTAAGCTTTCGTCTCAATTTCTAACGCTTTCTTCTCTTCAACCGAATAATGTGAGATAGCTTTAGGTGTAAAACCAATGGTCTCATCCCCAATCATTGGAACGGTGTAAACCTCATCTAAGCAATACGAACAATCAGGGTGAACTGACCCTAGATGAGCACGAAAACAGGGTTCCCATTTAGCAAAATCTCTAAATTTCATTAAACGTGGACACTTTAAATGTGAACCGATCTCGGTATCCAGTTGCAACATTTGTCGCATTAACATATTTTGGGAAGCTAATGCATACATACCAGCCATGTTTGCTAAATGACAATTTTCTCAAACTCCAAGGGTTAACACTTAAAATTATATTAACAAACTGTGAACAGTAAAGGTAACGAACTGTGAACAGTGGTTAACGAATCACAATTTAAAAAAGATAAGATTGTCCAGGTAACGAATTAGGATTGATTTTAACGAATCTGAAATAGTAACTTTAATGAATCTGAAATAGATTATAACGAATTGGTCCACGAATCAAGTAACGAAACAGAAGGTTTCCTTTAACGAATCACTAAGTGTAATCTTAGCGACTTAAGTAGCGAATTATCTACAGTCGATAACGAATCAACTGATAGCGAATCAGGTTGTTACAGCGGTTGTAACAAACCTCTGACAACAATTGCCACATGGCAAAAGTTGTTATAATAACAGTTAACGAAGTGGACACGTGTCACACGAAGTGAATGACACGGATCAGAAATGTAACGAACTGAGTAACGAACCGAATAACGAATTGGTTAAAATTAACGAATTACTAATAACGACTTAGATTAACGAAGGGGAATCTTCAACAGGTGATGAAGATCTTCAAATCTTCATCACCATTTTCCAGAAATCTGGAAAAAAACGATGAACACCGATACACTTTACAAATCTGTAATACTACCTCGTCAATACACCAAATCGTTCACTTAACCTATCGAAATGCTCAGAAACACAACGCGAATCCGAATCACAACATCTCGTAACTCAAATTATTGTAAACCAAAACCAATTTGATCAAAACTATTCCCCTGTTTCGGCCAAATCCGAATCCAAACCTCAATCCACACAAACACAATCCAATTAACAATTCCAAATCACAATAACTTTCCAATACCTTAACACATACTAATCCAATCCAATTCAATCCATAAAAAATCCAATTCACATCCAATTTTATTCAAGCTCAAACCGGTCACAAACTTATACGAAAATAACAATTACCGGTCACTCAGATCAAAAATTAACACTCGAATCAAGAGCAATCGAACACCGAAAGCTCTTATACTACTTGTTTGAACCTAATCCAACAGATCTAAGATCTAGTGATTATAAACTGGATCTAGTTCATGATGCTCTGATTTAATTACGTATTAATGTTATGTATAGTATTACTTGTATATAGGTGTATGTATAATATTATGTTTGAATACGTTAAGGAAGCTTGAGAGACCGATTCAACAGAGGTTCGATAATAGATTTCTCAAAACTTAAATTAAACAATGGCTGAACCCACTATTTATAGAAGATGAGTCTAGTTCGTTACACATTCCGTAACGAACTAGCCACTCACTTCGTTACATACTTAACGAATCACCCCCCTGATTTGTTAAACATCCTTAAAAAATCAGGAGGGAAGTTAATTTAAGTCTTGTTCGTTAAACATCCTTAACGAACTAGATGCTAATCTTAACTAATTACAATAATAACTTAATATTTATTACATAAATAAAACGACAAATACATTAATGATAGATACGAAGACTCGAGACGCAAAACCGTGTACTAATAGTTTTCAATGAGAAAGACACTCCACTTAATTTGATCAAACAAGAGTTGACTGAAAGCGTCTTTCAAAATGAAAATTCAAAATTGAATGATCTTGAACAAGCGTTTGCTAGATCTAAGTTATCATACATCATGCTTCACATCTTAATTTGAAACAACAGCTTAATCCAGTTAAGAAAGTTCAATTTGTTAGTTCTACGAGAACCACGAGAATTGACACTTTAATAAGTTTTTCAAATTGTTCAAATCTTGATTTTTACATGAAAAAGAAAGCTGTAACGTTTGATGATTTGGATAATGTAAATATCATGAAAGATTCGTATCAACCTCATGTTGCACAATCTTCTGATAAACCGTGGCGTGCGTTTGTTGATAAGAGAACATGTTTCTTATGTGGCGAACGAGGGCATGTTTGGAGAAATTGTGTAGTTAGGAAAGTTAAGAATGTTAAGCCTGTTACCAAGGAACAACCCAAACTAGTTCCTGTGGTAAAGGAGATTCTTCAGAGACCATTGTCTCAGGTTGATGAGACTCAAATATTGTTTCAAAATGTGAATCCATGCAAGGTGGTTCATGTTAATGAAATGTCTGTTAATTTAAAACCCAAATTTTCCATTCCAACACAACCCTTTTGTAAAAATGTGAGCACAAACGTGGTTCAAGCTGCTTATCTAAGACGAAAGTCTAAAATACCTATGACTTATTCACAATCGGCTAAACCACATTTGGATTCAGTTAATTTGAAACCTTCTACTGAAATTAAAGAGATGCTTAAGACTGAGGCTTGGGCTGCCTTTTTGGACTAATCATGTTTCCTTTATGTGCATAGTTTATCCACGACTATATCAGGTGAAAATTGGATAATGGATAATGGATGCTCTCGTCACATTACCAACAATATTGACCTACTATCCAATGTAAAGAATATTCAAGGGGGTTATGTAGCGTTCGCGGGTAATTCTGGTGGTACGATTACGAAGGAAGGAGATGTGTTAAGCGATAGCATTACGTTTGAAAAGTTAATTATTGTGACAAGGTGGATCACAATTTGTTGAGTATATCTCAAATTTGTGATAAAAACTATACCACTGGGTTCACTGACAAGGAGTGCATAATACTCAAACCAGGATATGTCATTCCAAAAGACATGGTTGTTATGCGGTCTCCTAGGTCAAACAATATTTATGTACTAAATATGAGTACAAAGGTATCGACTTCTATGACTGTTGAAACGTGTTTTATCTCTAAGGAAACTGAGAAAGACTCGATTATGTGGCATAGACGTATGGGTCACATTTATGTCAGAAAGATGAACCATCTTATGGCAAATGATTTGGTTGAAGAGGTTCCCTGAAACACTTCAAGTTGACCGATCACTGTGTTGCATGCAAGAAGGGCACATGGAAGAAGAAGTCGCACCTGACGAAGTTATTTAATTCCATTGATACTCCCCTGGAACAACTTCATATGGATTTATTTGGTCAAATGAATCGTGAGCGTATTGATGGAGATTGGTACTGTTTAGTTGTAACCGACGAATATTCGAGGTACTCATAGGCGTTATTTATAAGTTCTAAAGATCTGACACTGGTTCTTGTTCAAAACTTTATCACGAATATTGATGTGTAGTAAAAAACACTTACTTTCCTTATGATTTTATCATGGTTTTTATACTTAATTGCTTATTTTATGAAAGTATTGGGGGTTAAGTGCAATAATTTACTAAGTTTAAATGTTAATTGTAGGTTTATGAAAGATGGTGAAAAAAGAGTTAAGTTGGAAGACTTTAGGGGCCTTTTTGGTCAAGTTTCAAAGCTACAACTCAAGGCCCGACCCAAGCCCACAAGTTAGAAGCCTTACATGATATTATATTAAGATAATTAACTTAGTTTTCAGCCATTATCCAGCCCTAAATCCCGAATTAAAAAAAGAACCCTAAATCCTGCCATAGTTGCGATCGGCAGCAGCAAAGGAAGAAAAAAAAAGAGTTTGTGGCGGCTGTGGTGGCTGTTGTGACGGCTGGAGAGAAAGAAGAACACCAAGGAGAGTCTTGTGCAGCTGCTAGGCATCAAATACATTGATAATCTCAGCCATATAACCCTAAGTAATAATTCATAAACTTTGTTTCTTGTTCAAGAACCCTAACTAGTTGAATTGATCTTTTTCTTTGGATTGTTCTGCAAGTAATTGATTGTTTAACTTTGATTTAGTTATTCTTGGATTTTGAATGAGTTTGATTATGTTTAAGTTGATGTTTATGATGTTTTACTTGAATGTTATGGGCTGTCCAAACTTAATGAGTAGCTAATCTTGTTTGTTCTACCTAGGTTTGATGAATATTGTTAGGTTTTGACTAGTAATACGGATTGTTAATGATCATGGCTTAAATTGTTAACGTAAAGTTTGATTTAACAGTAAATTAGATTGTGTTTAGTGGCTGTGTTTTGTTTGATTATACCTAATAACCTCGTGCTTTAATTAATTAAATCGGTTTTGATTAGTTGTTGCATGTTTAAGGCTCTTTACTTTGTGTTTAGGGTTTATTTGCGGGAAGTACAACCGTAGGGATAAGTGGGTAAATTAATTAGATAAAATCAGTTGTGAAACACCTTCTTAGAGACCGAGAGGTGATAAGAAGTAAACTCGTCTCAGTACTTTTACTTGTTAGAATTAAGATCGAGCGAGAGCGGGTTTTGTTCTTATCGGGTTTGGGTGTTTGAGCGATTAGTTGGTCTAGTTTAAGTTAAGTTGAATTGTTCCTCTATCCTTGGTTACGTAGTATTCGTTTCCATTAGGCTAGTGTGTCAGTGAGACCGAGAGGTGAGTCGGCATTAGAACACGTTAATAATTTGTTTTCCCGGTTTGTTCATAAAATCAACTAAGATAAGTTAGAGTTTGTTAGTGAGACCGAGAGGTGATATGACCTTCTTGAGCGAACCTTAGTTGTGTCATCCTTTAGAACCGGTGTCGTGAGAGTTTTCAATCCATTGTCTTGTCATCTCCTTAAATATGATTCTTACCTAGGTAGACGTTTTATCACTGCAGTCAAAGTTTCCGAAGTTTTGTTAAAAGTTTTCATTTAGTTAAGTTAAGTAGTTAAATCAATTCTAAAAAAATCAATTAAATATTTTGGTGAGTCTTGGTTAGAGTTTAGTGATTATAAACGTTTTCACGTGTCTTCAAGTTCGATATCCGGACTTTCCTCATCTGTGCTATACGCGACCGGTACACTTGCCGTTTGTGTGAACTAGGATAGATTGTTTGGTTTTTAAAGCTTAGTTGCGACTTGTGTTATATATATATATATATATATATATATATATATATATATATATTTATATATATATATTTTCGCACATCAAATTTTTGGCGCCGTTGCCGGGGACACGGTTTGAGGCGTATTAAGAGCGACTCGAGTTAGGACTTGCCTTGTTTACTACTTGTCTTTCTTAGTTGTTTTGTTTGTTAGTTTAAAATAGTTTAGCTAATTATAGTTTCTTTTATTTATTTTAATAGTTGTATGCGACGTACTCGATCTCTAGGACCACCAGAAATTGAAGGATTTCCCGAACCAGAGAGAGAGCTTTTTGAGAGACGTCGTACAAAACCGTCTTTCAGTTAATCTACATCCGTCGGTAATACGTTCTCTTCTCCTACTTTTTCTGAACCCGTCATTAGGGATAGGATTATGGACGACGCGAATCCACCACCGAGGAGGACAGTTGCAGACCGGGCCCGTCCGGTCGATGCTGGTGCGAGATCCAGCATTGTTCCACCAGCTATAGGAGTTCAAACGACTTGGCAGATTCCATCTAATGTTCTGAACACGATTGCTCATTCTGCTCAATTTCACGGGTTACTCCATGAGAACCCACATGCTCATATCACTCGCATCACACGAATTTGCGACACGTTTCATCTTGCCGGCGTATTCGAAGACGCCATCAAACTCCGAATCTTTCCGTTCTCACTCGTTGATCATGCGAGTCTGTGGCTTGAGTCCCTCCCACAGGGATCCATTGCTACTTGGGCTGCCATGCAGACCTAATTTCTTGAAAAATACGATCCTCCGGCTAAGGCCACTCGTTTGCGTAACCAAATTCATTCTTTCCAGATGGAGGACTGTTTGATCCCCTTATTTACACTCGTTCTAATCAATACCTTAGATCTGATCCAGATCTATATGTTGATATTAATTAAACGGATCTAACTCTTTCATACCTTAGTTTGATTGTTATGTAATATATATTATCAATAATATTAATCGTGAAGCTTGAGAGAGATATAGAATACTTTAAATATTTCTGAATACTATTAATTCTCTCAAAACTTCAACACTTTACAAGTGAACAGTGGTTCACTATATATAGAAGACGATCTGGTTCGCTAACATCCCCTAGCGAACCAGCTTCCCCTTCATTAACTAAATTAACTTAACGAACCACCCCCTGATTCGTTAACATCCCCTAACGAATCAGGAGGGAATACATTATAACGTCCTAGTTCGCTAACATTCCTAGCGAACTAGACTTAACCTAAACGAACTAGTCTTAGTTCGCTGACATTCCCTGGCGAACTAGACTGAACATAGCGAATTAGATAAATAAACATTAAATATTACATTAAAATAATCAAATAAACATTAAGGATAATTACAAAGACTCGAGACGCAAAAACCGTGCACTAACAGACACCCCCTCGTCTTGAGCTCTTTGTCTTTAACTTATTTGAAACGCTTAGTCTGCCAATCTCTGCAACTATGAATCCCATGTTCATGGCATACACGAACAACACGTTGGAATTGCATAGCCAGGTCGTAATCTTCATGGCGTTCAAACAAAATTTTCTTCCTGTGTAGCACGTCGTTGTCTGTCTCTGATAAATTAACCAACCACATCGGATCGATTATCTTGATGAGCTCAGTCTGTTGTCCTCGACCACGAACAATAACGGCCTCGCCAGTACGATTGTCATAGTACCAACGGTTGAAAGACAGATAAATATCTTGCGGCATTGTCTTCACAGGAACTCTTTTCATTGTCTTTGGTGGCTTCACTTTCAAAACAAGTTTCTTCCAGCCGGTCCTTGGATTAATCTCATCAGTACGTTTACGTCTTGGGACCTGGGGCTTGAAGAACTTGAAGCCATGATTGACCTCGAACAGTAAGTGTTGATGAAACCACTCAGCAGTTCGGTTGCCCCCACAATTGATAAATGGACGTCTCGCGAGGGTGCGTACATCCCAACGTGGTATTGTTAACACATCCATTATCCTCTCGTAATATTGCACACCTTTTTCCCATTTCACAATACATACCTTAAGGTCTGAATCATAAAGCCAGGAGACAATATCACCATGTACCTTAGAAACCGTCTTGAAGGTAGTCTTCTGATTTGTCTAAATCCAAGCAGTAGCGGCATCCTTTCTTTCTTTATCTACATACCGAAAAGCACTGATGATCTTACCCACTTTCTGGCGTTTGAACCATCTTTCAATGTCATCATCAGTCACTTCTTTGAGTGAAGGAACCGTTCGCTGCACAATCTTCTCCAAATCATCCTCAGTTTCTTTAATTACGTCTTCATGAAATACCGGAGCACCTTGATCAACATTTGCGTGTTGATACAAGTCCGGGTACTCTTCAGCAGTAACATCCTCCATTTCAATCTCCTCGTTCTCATAAATAAAGTCTGTATTCATAAATACTGGATCATCTTCCATTTCGTTCTCATTGATCACTTCGACATCGGGCTCAGTCTCTAATGCAGTCAGCTGATCATCATTTAGCCCAAGTAGAATCGAGATCTGCTCTCTTGTCAAAGATCTAACCACAAACTCACTGATCTGTATCTCATCTTTGTTCACCATACTTCTAACTATTCCCAATTCATCAATAAATATTACCGTGTTAGCCTCAATCATCTCTATTGGCTTGGCCACTGTTGGATCTTGAAATGAAATTATCTGTTTGTTTGAATCATCAGCGCCACTCACACCAGCACCAGAGGATGAACCATGTGATTGGTTAGGCTCACCTCCTGCATCAGACTCGTCAGGATCATCCTCATCATTTTTTGAGTTTCTTGAGGGCATCTTCTTTACAAGTTAATTGTAAAATTAACTCATCTTGTTCTTTTAATTTCACCCCCTGAGACTCAACAATCGAACGCGACGACTTGGTCTCCTTTTGACAGAACGAAATGTAACTCATCATTTTTCTTTGATTCTCCATGAGTCGTTCTTGATTGAGTCGGTCAGCTGCCATTTGATTTTCATATAAGTGTAACAGATTAAGTAGCATTTCTGTTTGACGTCCAGGTGACAAATTGTATACTGATGGATAAACTGGTTGAATAGGTCCCTGAGGTCGAGTGATTCTCATGAAAGAGACATCACTAGGCAGAGGCGGAGGAAAAGTAGTTGTTGGAAGAGGAGGAGGTCCCTTTGTAGTGGTGGAAGAAACAGTTGACAATACAGCAGGAGGCCTCGGCATCTCGGTCAACGCCGTTTGAGGAATCAAGCTGAGCCTCTCATGTGACACCATCGTCGTTGTTAATGTGAGCATCGGGGTGCTAGTAGTTAGCGGCACCGCCGAGCTTTGAGTAGTTGATTGACGCGGTGGTGGTGATCCAATAATTACACCAGCCCCAGATGATACACGGGGCTTCTTAGGTGGCTCATCAGTAGCTACAGCCTTGCCTTTTCTTTTTCGTTCTTGCTGAGCTTTCATGGTGGTAGCTAGAGCAGCATCGACTGCATCTTGTTGTTCTTTCAGAGCTCGCTCACCAGCTCCAGCATCACCATCACCATCACCATTATTATCATCATCATCACCTCCATCATTGTTCCCACCTTCTCCCCCTTCACGCTCAGAATTCGAATCATCATGGATCCATCACTCATTAGGAGGACATACATAATCTGGATTGATTATATGACCAATCATCCTTTTGTTCTGTGGCTTATCCTTCCGATAAATCAACATACGATGTACCGTTTCAGCTTTCATATGTTCCATATCAAGAACATCGTTCACCAACGATCGATCAATCACCAAATCCGGTATCAAATCTTGAATAATTAATTGTAGAAAGCGTGGATACATCAAGAACTTCTTTGACGGTAGATTTTGTTGAACTTGTTCTTTCAAATGATCAAAGATGAGTTCTGAATAGTTGAATGGCTTGTTCAGGATTAAAGCAACAAATGCCGATTGTAATCTCAGTCTACATTCATCGAAACCACCGCGACGTCCACTCAAGCAATGAAGCAAGACATGCAGCAAATACTTGTAAGGTGGACATAAACCGTTCTTGTTCAACATGGACCGATGAATATCACCCCCATAACTTAATCTTGTGAATAGACCCCGAACCAGCGTCCTGTCAAATTCACTTGGGTAATCATCACTATCGTCAAATTGTAGTACCCGACGAATGACCTCAACATCGATCGTGATCGAAAGCTAATTAATTGTAGCTTGAACCTAATTACTTTCCTCAACATACACTGCCGTGTTCCAGAATTTCCTGATTATACTAAGATACACCTTAGGTTTAGCAGTGATTGCATAATGTATCTTTGAACGGCGTAAGAAATTCAACATCGCTCCAAACGTCTTTAAATCAGCCACATTATGATCGACATAAGCACAGATGTTGTGCTTCTTATCGAACGGTAATAAGACCATTTCAGCTTGTTGTGGTGGTTGTACTTGTGGTTGTTCTTGACGAGGTTGTTCCTGTGGTTGTTCTTGTTCAGCCATGATTTACTGTATAAATAAAATGTATATGAGAATAGATATCACCATATATATTCAAAAGATAAATGTATTTAATCTAGTTACGTGTATTAGACAATTTAAATCCTTTAATTAAATCAATTGAATATAATTTTTTTTATGTCATTCGTTAAGAATCACACTGATTCGTTATACAAAGATAACGAATCAGGCGATTCGCTATCAAGTAAATAATTTAACGAACTGGACCTAGCGAACCACTAATTGAGTTAACGAACTAAACTCTAGTTCGTTATATTTTAAACGAATCAAACTCTGATTCGTATGACGTCTTATTCGCTAAGCTAGTTCGTTATGAAATCTTAACGAATTTGACACGAAACAGTTCCAATTCGCTAAGACTAACGAATGGTCAAAAATTATGACTTTTTCTTTGACTTCACAAAGTCAAGGTCAAAATTAACATGAACAACAATAGTCAATTATCTTAATCCAGATTCAATTCGGCCATAACCATCGTTGAACCAACATGACAATCAACTCGTTGAGTTCGGAACTCATTAGTGAGTGTAGGTGAATGAGATTGAGACTCATTACCTATATTTACTACGGATCAACAGTACCATCAAGAACACACAACCATGATTAACCCAGCAAACAATAATCAAAAGATGATTAGAGTCCACCAAGGGTATCGGAAAGGTATTCCGATCAACATTGTATCAAAATCAGACAATTAAAAACATAAATTATACACAAACGGTTTCAAAAGTTCAAAACCCTTAAACCTCTGAAATAACATAATTTAACAGTTAAATAAATGTCATCTTTGACGAAAATGATATCTCCAAACACATGTATACCTTAGAAACTCAAATTAATCTTTGAAATGTTCAAACACAAAGATCGAAAATATCAGAGAGAATTTGAATAGTTTATGAAATATGAAGAAAGAAGACGAACAGTGAAATCCTATTCATTATCTTGTCTTATATAGCTAAACACGAAACCCTAGGTACAGCTTGCACGAATCAGATGATTCGTTTAACTTTAAAGTTAGCGAATTAGCCCATTCGCTAACTCAATTTGTTACCTTATGTTAGCGAATCACAATGTGATTCGTTAAATTAAAGATAGCGAATCAAGACACGATTCGTGTCATGATTCGTTAAATATGTATAACGAAGGGATGATTCGTTACAGAGTGCGGAAGCGAATTAGGTTAGCGAACCAGAAGCTAGTTCGCTAAAGAATCATCTAGTTCGTTAACCATACATAACGAATGGATTTTAGCGAATTAAACCTTTTTTTTTAATTTTAAATTAAATAAATAAATGAATAAATAAATGAAATAAATCAATAAGTTAAATTATCGAGAAACCCTTATATCCCGACAACTTAATACGTTAAAATTGTTTCAGATTACCGAAACTTAACTTAAATTTTATTTAAATATTTTGTATAAAGAAAACGAAAATATTTTTGATATTTTGTAAAAATTTAAGAATTAAAGAATGTATTTACAGAAAAATATCCGAACTATTAAAAAAATAGACAATCTTTTTGTATGTTTCAACGATTTTACCAAAAGCATTACATATTTTTGTAATTTTGTCGAGTTTGAGCAGAGAATCATATTGACCAAATTGCCCTTCCATCACAGTTTTATATTTCAGCGATATTATGACTGGCGATAAGTCGGTTATTGGTATTGTTGTCCACATAAATCTAATAACACACATTCAAGTATTTTTGTGATATGAATAAATATTTCAATTAGAGCACAGAATATCAGAGATTATCAGCCTCTAATCTCGGTTCTAATTTGATTTTTGCCAAATTACCCCAACTTGACTTAAACCATTATATTGTTGATCAAAACTTTTGATACCAATTGAGAAATTTTGAGCAATGCATCAAGTTTCTTTTACTGTGAGTGAGTATGCACGAGTCCATCTGTCGGCTTACATACATTGTATCCCCTGGGGTCCGTTTCTTAATGGTATTAAGACGCACACAAGGGAGGAAAAATTGTATGACTAACAGCGGATTTTGATCAAGTCAGTAATGTAAATTGTACGAGGTACAGCGGTGATCAAGTTTAATGAGTTTGGGTTTGCTCTAGAAAGCGAGTGAAATATTCATGCATATGAATACCCAGATGATTAAGCCGCATAAAGACTCACAATGTCCAGAATTTTAACGCTTGTTATTTGCTTTATTTGATTTTTGGGTGATCAACACATATAAGGCTTGAGTATGACTGGTTATTACATTTCTGCCATTCTCACCAAGACTTTTCTAGAGACTAACACCCCTTTCAATTTGGCGTTTCTTTATGTTTATATCACATACTTTACTCTACTGGGTTGTTTTAAGACCTACCAATGCACCAATACAATTAAGCACACAATCTTTTAAGCTTACTTCTTGCTGAACTTGGGGTCAAGGAAATCAACGTACTATCATTTTCTCTTTTTGCTTCAAAAACTCAAAATTTGAGGAGCATAAAAACAAAATACAGATAAATTTAATCGCCCCAGTTAACTTAAGTTAATAAATAAATGGCTGACCATCAATTCACAAATGAATCATAGGACCAAGACATACAAGCATGCTTCACAAACTTAAATAACTGACATAATTTTCAGCGAGAAAATAATCTAAAAATCTTTTTGGTTTTTCTCTGTACAAACTTTAAAACACAATATTTTTGTCTTTTTCGGATTTTTCTGTACAAAACATAAAACACATTCTTTTTGGTTTTTCAAAATTTTAAAATGTTTTTGGTTTTTCTAGATATTCAAAGGGAAAACATTAAAGAACAGAAATCACAATTTTTTTTTTTTGAATTTTGAAAATTTTTAATGTTTTTGGATTTTATCTATACAAACGAAAGCACATTCTTTTTGTATTTTCTATACTTTTCACCCCCTAAAATCTAAAACATAAAAAAAATAAGACTAAATCTATAAAGCAATTAAAAGATAATTATCCTAATTGTAGGATCTCAGCAAGTGTCTTCAATCCATTTAAACCAAGCAAAAAAGTAAAACGTGTTTTATCAAACGCTTTGGTAAATAGATCGGCTTTTTGAAAATCAGTGTGTACTTTCTCAAGATCAATTAACTTCTTTTCATAATAATCCCATATAAAATGATATCGAATCTCGATATGTTTCGTTTTAGAATGTTGTACGGGATTCTTGGTGATACTTATAGCACCAGAATTATCAATCAAGATGGGAGTAGTAAGAAACTTCAAACCGTAGTCGCGAAGATGTTGTTGTATCCACAGAACCTGGGAACAGCAACTCGAGGCTGCAACATATTCAGCTTCGATGGTTGAAGTAGAGACCGTTGTCTGCTTCTTACACTGCCAGGAAACAAGCCGGTTTCCTAAGAATTGACATCCTGCAGTCGTTGATTTGAAGTTGATCTTGCATCTCCCATAATCTGAGTCTGAGTAGGCGGTAAAATCGAAAGAATTATCTTTGGGGTACCATAACTCGATGTCAGGATTTCCCCGTAGATATTGCAAAATATGCTTGACCGCTGCCAGGTGAGTCACTCGGGGACTAGCTTGGTACCTAGCACACACACAAACAGCAAACATTATGTCGGGTCGAGAAGCAGTTAAATACATTAGAGAACCAATCATAGCACGATAAAGGGTCGGATCAACGGTATCCTCCAATTCATCCGGTGATAAATTGTGACCCACTGGAAGAGGAGTTGATGGGATTTTTCCGGCAGTTATCTTGAATCGGCTCAAGACGTCGTTCACATATTTAGTCTGATGAATGAAGATTCCCTTATCAGATTGATGAACCTGCTGCCCTAAAAAGAAATTCATCTCTCCCATCGAGCTCATTTCGAACTTTGTTTGCATGGACTTCTCAAACTCCTTACATAAAGTGTCGTTTGTAGACCCAAATATAATATCATCAACATAAATCTGGACTAGAAGAAGATCATCACCAACAGTTTTATGAAATAAAGTGTAGTCAACAGTTCCTCGTTTGAAGCCATTATCAGTCAGATGGTCGGCGAGTGTGCCATACCAAGCTCTCGAGGCTTGATGTAAACCATACAGATCCTTGTTTAAACGGTAAACACGGTCAGGATAATCAGGATCTTCAAAACCAGGTGGTTATTGAACAAACACTTCCTCATGTAGTTCACCATTGAGAAAAACACTTTTAACATCCATTTGATAAACCTTGATATTCTTGTAAGTAGCATAAGCCAGGAAGATTCGAATAGACTCTAATCTTGCGACTGGAGCATATACCTCAGTATAATCAATACCCTCTTGCTGATGAAAACCTTGCACCACTAGAGGTGCTTTGTTTCTGACAATCACCCCTCGATCGTCCTTTTTACATTTAAATACCCACTTAGTCGGAATAGCTTTCTTGACTCTAGCAGGTTTGTCTATTAAATCCCAAACACCCAATCGTGCAAACTGCTGTAATTCCTCTTGCATAGCTTCTACCCAAGAAGGATCTTCAAGTGCCTTACGAGCTGTCGTTGGCTCAACTTGAGATAGAAAGCAATTGAATTTAGCAATATTCACAATTCCCGAAGAGTGTAAAATAGTGTAAGCACACAATACGTTATTATCGCTTGACGAAGCAACTTGATGACGTGTACGAACGCCCACATCAAGTTCTCCAATGATATTGTCCTGTGGATGATATCCATAAATCCGAAGAGTAGGATTTTCAGGAACAACAACATTATCAAATAAATTAGTGTAATGTTCACCCAACTCGGGAGATGAAACATTATCACAATCAAGATCGATAACTTGAATCTCAGCTTGATCATCATCGGAAGAAGTAGAGGCACTATCAATAAAAACTGGAGGAACAACTTGAGATTCTTCAGTTGTAGCATCAGGTTGAACTTCATCTGCTTTAGAATTTGAAGAGCTTGGAATGTTCAAGTGTTCTTCAAAGTAAGCTCTAATCAGATCTTCATCGATGTGATCAGTCGAAGGAGTAAAAGAATTAAATAAACTATCGTAGTCAAACATCCAGTCTGGACCTTTCCCTTGAGGAGGAGTTGTGTACTTTTGACAGTCCACATGGTACCATTCTTCAACACAGCCAGATGTAAAATTAAATACTCTTTTCTTTGGAGACGCATATCCCAAGAAATATCCTTTGATAGCCTTTTCATCAAATTTACCCGAATCCTTCTTCAACATTGTACACGGACACCCAAATGGTTCCAGGTACTTTAAATTAGGTTTTCTGTTATTCAAAATTTCATAGCTTGTTTTCTTGAGTAGTTTTACTGTTAGAACCCGATTAAGTGTATAACAAGCTGTGTTCACTGCTTCACTCCAAAATTGAATAGGAAGCTTTGAACCAGCAAGCATTGTACGTGCAGCTTCAATCAGAATTCTATTTTTCCTTTCAGCAACACCGTTTGTTGTGGTACATAAGGTGCACTATATTCTCGTTGAATTCCCTTTTGAATACAAAAGAAATCCAAAATAGTATTTTTGAATTCAGTACCATTATCACTTCGGATTCTCCTCACTTTTTGTTTGTACAGTGATTCTATCTTGGTAATAAGGTTTTGTACTAAAACAGGTGTTTGATCTTTTGAACTCATAAATAACACCCATGAATATCTTGAATAAATATCTGTCACTACAAGACAATACCAGTCTCCAGAAATACTCGCACGATTCACTTGACCAAACAAATCCATATGAAGTCGTTCAAGAGGAGTATTAATGGAATTCAATAACTTAGATGGATGTGTCTTCTTCTTCTTCTGTTTGCCCTTCTTTCATGCAACACAGTGATCAGATAACTTAAAGTTCTTTAACGAGACACCCTCAACTAAATTATTTGCCATTAAATAATTCATCTTTCTAACATGAATGTGACCCATTCTTCGATGCCATAGAATCGAGTCTTTCTCGGTTGCCTTTGAGACAAAACATGTTTCGATCGATGTTGATATCTTAGAACTCATGTTTAAGACATAAATATCATTTGATCATGGTGATCGTATGACAACCATGTCCTCGAGAATAATAAAACCCGGTTTCAAGATAAGACACTCTTTGTCAGTAAATATTGTAGTGTACTTTTTATCACAAATCTGCGATACACTCAATAAGTTATGATCAACCTTGTCACAATAATTTACTTTTTCAAATGTAATATGACCATTTGAAACATCCCCCTCTTGTGTGATCATGCCCCCAGAATTCCCAGCAAACGCTACATAACCACCTTGAATATTTCTTACGTTGGTTAATAGGTCGAGATTTCCGGTGATATGACGAGAACATCCGCTATCCATGATCCAGTTTTCACCATAAATGGTCTTGGATGAACCATACACATAAACAAAAGTGATTAGTTCAAAAAAGCAGCCCAAGCCTCAATCTTGGGCACCTTTTGGTTTTCTCTTTGATCATTAACTTTAACAGTTTTCAATTGTTGTTCAGCCACTTGTGAATAAGTTACTGGCTTCTTAGACTTTCGTCTTAAATAAGCTGACTGAACAATATTTGAATTCCTGTTTTGACATAAAGGTTCAGTTGGAATGAATTTTGGTTTCACTTGACCGTGTGTCTCATTGATCTGAAACACCTTCCGAGGATTCACATCAGAGAACAAAATATGAGTATCATCAGCATACGATACAGGTCGTTTCAGAATCTCCTTAACCACTGGAATTGGCTTAGATTTGTCCTTGATAAAAGGATGAAGATTTTGAAAGTTCTGTTGATTACAATTTTTCACAACATGACCTTGTTGACCACATAAAAAACACGTTCGCATGTCCACATGGTGATGTTTAGGAAAAATTGGAATAGATGATTGATGATGACTCGCATTTTTAGTCATCCTCTTAGCAAACTCATCAGATAATTCAGATTTCTTCTTTAAATAAAAATCTAAATTAGAACTGTTTGAAAAACTTTTTAGTGTATTTGTTCCAGTTGACTTAACAAATTTAATCTTCATAGCTTGTTTTAAAAAATTTTTTGACTTAGTCAATGGATCACACTGAACTGATGTTTTTGTTTGAGCATACACACGTTCAAGTTCTTGAATTTTTGAAGATTCATTGACAAAAACACTCTCAATTAGCTCAGGCTTAATGATACTAATTGGAATATCTTTTTCAGTGAACATTGTGTCCATTCCTTTTAACTTAAAAACTCTAGCAGCAGAGGCTTAGAATTAGAAGGATTAATGAAACGCATTAGATCCTCATCAGAAATTTTCGGTTTAACTGACTTCTTTGCCTTCATAGAGTTTACTTTCTTTGAATTTTCCTTTGTCTCTTGAGGTTTGTGTGAACCATACACTGCTTCCTCAAATTCGTGAGGTTCGCACAGAATATGATTAGAACTGGGAATGTTCTTATTCTTGTGTATAATCTTTGGTTCAAACACATCCTCGATAATGACCTCATCATTGTGTTCAACAAACACCTTTTTGCTTTGGACATGAGACTTTTGAGGAGCAACTTGGGGTTTAACAATTTCAGGTTTAACCATTTTAGGTTTCTCAGAAATTACAGATTCCTTTTGAATCAAATCCTCTTATTTTCTTGCAAATGGATTAATTTTATAATCATTATGAAAAGGTGGTGGAATTTCAACAAAACCAATACCTTTCTTAGAATCTTTTTGTTTTACATAAACTTCAATAATTTCATTTAATAAAAATGAAGAATTTCGAAATTTACCCAACTTGTTCTTCAACTCAAGAACCTCATTCTCAAGCTCAGTTATCTTAGAACGATGTTTCAAGATTTCCTAAAACTTGTGGTCATTAATGGTCATTTTCACAGATAACTCGGCTTTGAGATCATGATTACTTGTCGACAATGCTTCAATCTTTTCTCGAGATTTCATTTGAGACTCAAGAGATTGTCGGTAAGTGTCCTTAAGAGAAGCAATTTCTCTTATAAGATTATCATTTTGTTTTTTCAAAACTTCTAACTTAGAGTTGTTAGATTCACAATCAACACATGATGCTTTAACAAATGAAGTAGAAGAAATAGAATTACCAACCTCATTGATCTTAGCCATGCAAGCAAACATTGATTCAGAAGACTTGTCGCATGAATCGTCAGAATCAGATCCAGAATCATTATCTGAAGACATCACACTAGCAGTAGCATCTTGACAATCTTCATGTAACTCAAACATAGCTAAATTTGCTTGAACATCATTGCACAGTAGTCGTTGTGACCAATCAGTCTCGTCTGCTAACATTGCTTGTGTTGTTGAAGAAGATGGTTTCTTTTCAGCATCACTTCCTCGTGGTGAAGAAGCATTTTGACTTTGACCACGAGGTCCAGTGTATTCTTTTCTTGGTTTGTCACATTCCTTCGCGAAATGCCCGAATTCTTGACAATTATAACACTTCACCTTCAATTTGTCAAAACCCAACTTCTTGTTTAACGCTGGAAGATCTTTTCCAGTTCTCTGCATGAATATTTTAACCTTACGAACGATCATGACCATATTCCATTTCAAATCCATGATCTCTAGATCATCCGGATCTATCTGATCATAATCCTCATTTGTTAACTCACTTGTGGCAATTTTACTACTCACCAAGTTTTCATATGACGACATAAATGCCATCAGAAAAGCAAAGTTTTGCTCAGCTTCCTTCATATTCACACTAGGAGGTGTAGCAAATGGATTAGTACTAGTAGAACTTCCAGAACCACCGGAATTACCAGCAGAGTAGAAACAAACTTTTGGATCATTAAATATAGCAGATTCTTTTTCACTTGCGGCATGAGTAAGAAAAGCAGTGATTGGTGAGATTGTTGAACTCAGAGGCATACTTCCACCATAGAAAGCCGGATCTTGATTTTCTTTGGAAGATTTTTGACACTTAAGATCATATTCTCTAGCTTCGATCTTTTGTAGAAATTCAAGTGCTGTCAAATCTTCATTCAGAAAATAATCATTCTCTTTCAAAACCATGAGAAATGTTGAATAGGAACTAGGAAGCACACTCTTGATAGTGTCAATTTTATCTCTTTCAGAAATTTCCATTTTTATCTTGTCCATTTCAGCAATTAAGTGACTAAATCTTGTAGTCATCTCTTCAACTGTTTCTCCTTTCAATAAGTTAAAGTTTCGAAATTGAAACTTGAGCATCACTTTCTTACTCTCAGCTGTGTTTCCCATGCTTCTCATCCGCAGATGTTGAAACAAAGATGCACATCTCTTGATACTTCCAACTTGATGAAAAATATTCTCTGGTAAAGCCATAGTCAAAGTAGAATATGCTTTTATCTCAATTTCTAAAGCTTTCATCTCTTCTTGTAAGTATTTAGAGACAGCCTTAGGAGTATACCCAATAGTATCATCACCAATCATTGGTGTAACATAAACCTCATCAAGATAATATGAACAGTCAGGATGAACTGATCCCAAATGTGCACGAAACTGAGGTTCCCATTTGGCAAAGTCACTGAACTTCATCAATCTTGGACATTTAGAATGTGAGCCTATTTCGGTATCAAGTTGCAACATCTGTTGCATCAACATATTTTGAGACGCCAATGCATACATACCAGCCATCTTTGAAAATAAACAAATAATAAAATATCTTAACGAATCAATGAACAGTAATAGCTAACTGTGAACAGTTTAGAGAATCAAGACTTAACGAATCAAGTCTTAACGAATGAGGAGAATAGGTTAACGAATCAAAAGTCAACTAAGCGAGTCAACATTAACGAATCACAACTAAGTTTAACGAATCACCCAAATGGCGAAACAGATAACGAATGTGATAAAGACTTAACGAATCACAAGTCAACTTAACGAATTGACTAAACGAATTGACCAAGTCAACTTAGCGATTTGATCAAGCGAATTGACCAAGTCAACTTAACGAATTAATCACACGAATTGACCAAGTCAACTTAGTGAATTACTAAGGAGTGCTTAGCGAATTAAGATAACGAATCAGCTACAGTTGATAGCGAATCAACACTATAGCGAATTATAATATAACGAATCAGGTTGTTACAACCATTTGTAACAAACTTGATTCCTTTCTGCCACATGGCAAAAAGTTGTTAGAGCACAAATTCCAAGACAAACACGTGTCAAACGAATCAGTTATCTAGTTAACGAACTAGATAACACGAATTAATTAACTTACACGAATCAGTTAGCGAACTGATTAGCGAATGGCACGAATTGATAGCGAATCAAGTTAAAGACGTAGCGAATCGCTTGAAACTTTATAGCGAATTGCATTCATCTTCAAATCTTCAAATATTCCAGAACAAATTTCCAGAAATATGAAGTTCAAACCCAGAAACATATTAATTTCAGATCCGTAATACTCACTCAATTCTTAACCAATCTTAACAAATAAAATACCAAACTCTTCGTAATCACAACGCGAATTCACATCAACTCATCTCGTAATCGATTAACACCATACACAAACCAATTTCGACCAAAACAATATCCCTATTCACGGACTCAAACCGAAAGCATAATACACATCACAAATCCAATTCACAATCCAATTCCATAAAATTGAACCTCAATAATACCTTAACTAAACCAGATTCACTCTAATCCATCCAGATTCAATCCAAAACAACCCAAATTGATTCAAATTCAATCCAAACAGAAAAATAACACAAAAACTATAACAATAACAATCAAACCAAGTGAATTGAGCCCCGAAAGCTCTGATACCACTTGTTTGATCCCCTTATTTACACTCGTTCTAATCAATACCTTAGATCTGATCCAGATCTATATGTTGATATTAATTAAACGGATCTAACTTTTTCATACCTTAGTTTGATTGTTATGTAATATATATTATCAATAATATTAATCGTGAAGCTTGAGAGAGAGAGAATACTTTAAATATTTCTGAATACTGTTAATTCTCTCAAAACTTCAACACTTTACAAGTGAACAGTGGTTCACTATATATAGAAGACGATCTGGTTCGCTAACATCCCCTAGCGAACCAGCTTCCCCTTCGTTAACTAAATTAACTTAACGAACCACCCCCTGATTCTTTAACATCCCCTAACGAATCAGGAGGGAATATATTATAACGTCCTAGTTCGCTAACATTCCTAGCGAACTAAACTTAACCTTAACGAACTTTTCTTAGTTCGCTGACAATCCCTGGCGAACTAGACTGAACATAGCGAATTAGATAAATAAACATTAAATATTACATTAAAATAATCAAATAAACATTAAGGATAATTACAAAGACTCGAGACGCAAAAACTGTGCACTAACAAGGACACCGAGAGCTTCTACGAGGCGTGGGAAAGGTTCAAAGATCTACTTGCGTTATGTCCAAACCACGGCCTACAAGACTGGGTGGTTGTTGAGAAGTTCTACAACGGAGTGACGTACGCAACTCAGAGTATGCTCGACACAGCTGCAGGAGGTAACCTACTGACAACGAAGGATACGGATGAGTGCATTGCCTTGTTTAACGGTTTAGCCATGAGTGGATACCAGCGACCACCAGTTAAGAGTACCAAAACCGTAAATTCCCTATCACGCGGCATGCATTCGGTCGACACGAGCACCGCACTTGCGGCAAAAGTTGAAGCGTTAGCAAAGATCGTGAAGGACTTGCAGGTGAAAAGTAAATTATGCGAGATCTGTAGAGGGGGGCATGATACTGTTCAGTGCCCCATAGGTTTCCAGGAGGAGGCAGTCGACTTCGTTAATAATCCAAATCGAAATCAACATTCTTTCAATTCTTATAATTAGGGGTGTAGAGGTAACCAAAATTCCAACTGGAGGAACGGAAATCAGTCCAGCTTCCAGCAACGTCAGAGCCTATTCCAGGATTCCGGTGAGGGAACGAGTAGTGGGGAGAAGAATCCTACGTTAGAGGAGATAATGGCACAACAGACACAGATGTTGTCGCAACTCATGACTCGAGAGGACTCCCGTCACAAAGAAACTCAAGAGAAATTCCGGGAGCACAAGTCATTCATGAGAAATCAAGGAGCATCAATTCAAAATCTTGAGCGTCAGATAGGAGAGATAGCAAGTCATCTAAATAAGAGGTCGCCAGGTACACTTCCAAGTAACACTGAACAAAATCCAAAGGCGTTCGCGAAGGCTGTGACGACAAGGAGCGGTGCAGGGGCACGTAGCGAGCCCGTGATTCAAGAGGCGACGAGAGGAGTCGTTAACAAGCCTGCGGTAGATGTAAAGGAGCAGGTAGACGAGGAGATTCAGTTGGAGTCTCCACCGGCCAAGGTGCATCAGAGGCACAGCCCCGGAAGTTCAGCACAGGCCGAGAACCAACCATTACCCAGCACACCACCGAGAGTCTACAAACCTAGACTCCCATATCCCGGGAGAGTCCGTAGGGATAGAGACGAGGAGCAGAACTCCAAATTTCTTGATCTTTTGAAGCAACTTCATCTTAATATTCCTTTCCTTGAGGCACTTACGCAAATGCCCAAATACGCAAAGTTTCTTAAGGATATTTTTTCGAACAAAGAGAAGTTAGCCGAAGTCTCTTCCATTCCTCTGAGTGCTGGTTGCTCTGCAGTCTTGCAGAGAAAGTTACCAGAAAAGATGTCCGATCCTGTGAGTTTCACAATTCCCTGCATCTTGAGTGATAATACGGTCGTCCATGCGCTGGCAGATCTTGGTGCCAGTATTAATCTCATGCCGTATTTCGTGTATCGCAAGTTGGGTCTAGGAGAATCGAGGCCTACCCGTATGAGTATCCAGCTTGCTGATCGTTCTGTGAAATACCCCCGATGGGTGGTCGAGAACATGCTTGTTCGTGTCGACAAGTTCATCTTCCCGGCGGACTTTGTCATTCTGGACATGAACGATGACGATAGTGTCCCACTCATCTTAGGCCGACCATTCCTTGCCACTGCGCAGGCATTGATCGATGTCTGCGAGGGTAAATTAATCTTAAGAGTTGGGGATGAGAACGTCACCTTTGACGTTTGACAGTCACTGAAACACCCCAAGTCTGCTGATGACTCCTTATACTTCATTGATACCATCATGGAGCATGTCGGGGATTTTCTCAGCGAAAATTGTGGAGGATCCGCCTCCGACACCCAGATTCTCGATAGGGAGATTCCGGAGATTGAAATGGTTGCCGTAACCAATCAGTCCTTAAATGACGACACCGAGTCGCATACCCCTGAATCTGGCGTGTCTGCTGAGATCGTACGGGACGATCCGATGGACCGACCTTCGGTCGAGAGTCCTTCTCTTTCCTTAGAGCTTAAGGATTTACCTGCCCACCTTGAGTATACGTTTTTAGATGAAGAGAGGAAGCTGCCGGCTATCATTGCATCTACTTTGACGGAGGTCAAGAAGGCGAATGTGGTTATCTTGGATATCGAGGGTTGTTATGAAGAGCTTGTGGAGGATACCTCTATGGAAGTAGATGATACGCAATTTGACCCGGGAGGTGACATTGAAGGAATAGGAAGATTAATTTTCAGGGAGACATCACAGAAGAGGGAACATGTATATTTGGATCAAACGAATTTGAAGGTGAGGATACGACATACGAAACAAAACAAAATGTTGACACACAGCAAAGATGACATCCTCCTTCATTACACGACTCGTATAAAGTTTGGTCCGGGTAAGTATAAGTCTTGGTGGTCCGACCCGTTTCAGTTTTTCAAAACTTCTTTAAATTTTTCTGGTAAGTTTTTCCCAACTAATAGTAGACAAATAAAACGAAACGGGTCGAGTGGGAAACGGATAAAGGAGAAGCCACCTGATTGAAATTGAGATTTGGGGTCAGGCTGAGGACCCGTTAAACTAAGCGCTCTCTGGAGGCAGCCCGAGATTTAGAGTTTTGTTTTTTTTATTTTTATTTTTGTTATTTAAAAATAAAAAATACAAAAAAAAATTAAATATTTAATAAAAAATCAAAAAAAAAATTCAAAAAATTCAAAAACACAAAAATATGTTTATTTTTTATGTTTTGTTTTCTGTTTTGTACGCCACTACATGCGACCGAGTTTGAGTTTTTACAGGTATTATTTTGCGCATGGTAGCTCTGATGGCGTTTTGGAACTGGTTCACCCGAGGTTGCGGCCGCGAATGAAATGCTATACGGTCGTTCGTTCGAGTCATACACAGCTGATGAAGAATCTACATCTAAACCAGGGGAGTAACCCGTTCTCTATTTTAATTTCTGTTCATTCAAGTTTTAATTTTATGCTTTACGTTTTATTTTTATTTTATTTCTTTTCCTTGTTCTCATCGAGGACGGTTTCATTCTAAGTGTGGGGATGGGAATTTATTTTACTTAGTTGTAGAAAAAAAATTAAAAAATAAAAAGTTTTCACTTGTTTTTCGTTTTCGTACGTTGTTTATGATTTAAAAAAAATGTCCCTTGTTTTTAGTTTCTTTTTCATTAAAGTGGGAGATGTTGATATTTATCGGAAATCGGTTTTAAAACTACTAATAATATGAGATAAATAAAAGAAAACGCACTTAACTTGGGATGTGTCGGTAGGCTCAGCCTTGAAAACGAAAAGGCAAATTTGATAAAACAGTTAAAACGGAAATCTTTTTGTGGGTAAAGCGTTTTGTCCGTGGAAAATAAGCAATGAAGGTCGGGCCATACTCAAGCCTCAAATTTTGGTATGAAAAAGTGGAAATATCATGAGTTTTAAAAATTTGAATACGTTATCATATGATGCTTGGGTAGGTTTAACGTTAGAGTATGCCGTGTAGCCTGTGATATAAATCTTAAACTGCTAGTTTAGTGTTTTACACCTCATTGGCGTATGATTTTATAACCTTAAATTCTGTATTGATGGGATGCTTCGGGTCCGGAGACCATGGGTCTGTATGCGATCTATTTATCTGGGTATTCACAATTCCTAAGTGGGGTTGTGGATATTTAAAATAAAGCCAAAGAGCAAACCCTTATAAGTCTATAAACATGATCACAAAAAGTACAAAAGTACAAATACACTACAGACTTGATCATCCATGCTGTTAGCCATGTGGGGTCCCCTTGCTCGCATCTCATTACCATTAAGAAACGGACTACAAGGGACACGCTACATGTAAGCCCTACAGATGAAATTTTGCATACTCACCTACGGTGATGGATTGGGGGTATTGCTTGATAACGGGGGTATGTCGTTGTGGGGAACACTAGATATAAATTAATTGAACCTTAATCGTATCTAATGGCTGCTTGGTAGACTTTGATGCTTAAGCTTAGGTGGATAAACAATACCCTTTATCCTCTTAACTATTCATCAAAAATTTGAGCAACAAAAGTTTTAATTCTGCTAATTTTGAGGTTTAAGTCAAGTTGGGGTGGTCTGGTTCGGTAAAAGCTGAAAATAAGCGGGTCTTAATTGTGTAAACCACTAAGTAATATTATTGTCGGATCTTATTTGTCCTGGTAAAGATTAAGGCATGGGTTTAGGTGGACAACAATATCGATGATCGCGGTTTTTGCATTTTTCTGAGCTTTAAAATCTAACCTATATGTTTGATTTGACTTTGATTTTCCGATTCTGATCCAACTACAGTCAAATCTTTTTCAGGGACGAAAAAGTCTTAAGTGTGGGGATGTTTGATGTGTAGTAAAAAACACTTACTTTCCTTATGATTTTATCATGGTTTTTATGCTTAATTGCTTATTTTATGAAAGTATTGGGGGTTAAGTGCAATAATTTACAAAGTTTAAATGTTAATTGTAGGTTTATGAAAGATGGTGAAAAAAGAGTTAAGTTGGAAGACTTTAGGGGCCTTTTTGGTCAAGTTTCAAAGCTACAACTCAAGGCCCGACCCAAGCCCACAAGTTAGAAGCCTTACATGATATTATATTAAGTTAATTAACTTAGTTTTTAGCCATTATCCAGCCCTAAATCCCGAATTAAAAAAAGAACCCTAAATCCTGCCATAGTTGCGATCGGCAGCAGCAAAGGAAGAAAAAAAAAGAGTTTGTGGTGGCTGTGGTGGCTGTTGTGACGGCTGGAGAGGAAGAAGAATACCAAGGAGAGTCTTGTGCAGCTGCTAGGCATCAAATACATTGATAATCTCAGCCATATAACCCTAAGTAATCATTCATAAACTTTGTTTCTTGTTCAAGAACCCTAACTAGTTGAATTGATCTTTTTCTTTGGATTGTTCTGCAAGTAATTGATTGTTTAACTTTGATTTAGTTATTCTTGGATTTTGAATGAGTTTGATTATGTTTAAGTTGATGTTTATGATGTTTTACTTGAATGTTAAGGGCTGTCCAAACTTAATGAGTAGCTAATCTTGTTTGTTCTACCTAGGTTTGATGAATATTGTTAGGTTTTGACTGGTAATACGGATTTTTAATGATCATGGCTTAAATTGTTAATGTAAAGTTTGATTTAACAGTAAATTAGATTGTGCTTAGTGGCTGTGTTTTGTTTGATTATACCTAATAACCTCGTGCTTTAATTAATTGAATCGGTTTTGATTAGTTGTTGCATGTTTAAGGCTCTTTACTTTGTGTTTAGGGTTTATTTGCGGGAAGTACAACCGTAGGGATAAGTGGGTAAATTAATTAGATAAAATCAGTTGTGAAACACCTTCTTAGAGACTGAGAGGTGATAAGAAGTAAACTCGTCTCATTACTTTTACTTGTTAGAATTAAGATCGCGCGATAGCCGGTTTTGTTCTAGTCGGGTTTGGGTGTTTGAGCGATTAGTTGGTCTAGTTTAAGTTAAGTTGAATTGTTCCTCTATCCTTGGTTACTTAGTATTCGTTTCCATTAGGCTAGTGTGTCGGTGAGACCGAGAGGTGAGTCGGCATTAGAACACGTTAATAATTTGTTTTCCCGGTTTGTTCTTAAAATCAACTAAGATAAGTTAGAGTTTGTTAGTGAGACCGAGAGGTGATATGACCTTCTTGAGTGAACATTAGTTGTGTCATCCTTTAGAACCGGTGTCGTGAGAGTTTTCAATCCATTGTCTTGTCATCTCCTTCAATATGATTCTTACCTAGGTAGACGTTTTTATCACTGCAGTCAAAGTTTCCGAAGTTTTGTTAAAAGTTTTCATTTAGTTAAGTTAAGTAGTTAAATCAATTCTAAAAAAATCAATTAAATATTTTGGTGAGTCTTGGTTAGAGTTTAGTGATTATAAACGTTTTCACGTGTCTTCGAGTTCGATATCCGGACTTTCCTCATCTGTTCTATACACGACCGGTACACTTGCCGTTTGTGTGAACTAGGATAGATTGTTTGGTTTTTAAAGCTTAGTTGCGACTTGTGTTTTATTTATATAAATATATTTTCGCACATCAAATATCGAATCGATTTACACACATAAGATGAGACGCATTCGGAGTGACAATGATACGGATTTCAAAAATACTATATTGTATTTCGTTTGTATTCAAAAAGGAATCCATCGGGAATATAGAGTTCCTTACGTGCCACAACAGAACGGTATGGCTGAACGGAAGAACCGAATATTGATTGAAGCAGCAAGAACAATGCTTCCAGATTCAAAGATTCCAGTTCAATTTCAGAATGGGACTGAGAACACTGCTTGCTACACGCTCAATCTTGTTCTGACGGTTAAGAAACTGCAAAAGACGAGTTATGAGCTTCTGGATAACCATGAACCTAACTTAAAGTTCTTAGAACCTTTCGTGTGTCCTTGTACAATGCTGAAAAGAGATGTTGGAATATTCCAGGAGAAGGCTATTGAAGGTTACTTTTGGGCTGTGCGTCGCCTAAGAAACGTTTCTTCAATTTCTCTTTGGGTTGTGTTGAAGAGTGGTACCATGTTGACTGCCAAAGCTACAAAATACCTCCTGCCGGCAAGGGTCCAGATTGGATGGTTAACTATCAGAGTTTATTTAACTCATTTATTCCCATAGTTGATCTCCCTGATGAAAACTCGGTGTGTGCTTACTTGGAAGATCAATTGTTTTCCACACCAAGGGCTTCTACTTCTAATTATGATGTGAACAATGATCATCCTAAAACTTCTGATACAGTTTCGGTATCATCGGATGAGTGTCCCTTTGCTGATTCTACTTCAGTCTCGTTTACTGATAATCATGAGGTTGGGGAATCATCCAGTGATGCTGAAGAGAATCTCACTAACTTAAGTAGGTTAAAGTTTCTAAATTCAAACTTGAGCGTAACCTTTTTGATTTCAGCTGTGTTACCCATACTTCTCATACGAATGTGTTGGAAAAACGAAGCACAGATCTTTATGCTTCCTAATTGATGAAAGATGTTTTCAGGTAAAGCCATAGTGAGAGTAGAATAAGCTTTCGTCTCAATTTCTAACGCTTTCTTCTCTTTAACCGAATAATGTGAGATAGCTTTAGGTGTAAAACCAATGGTCTCATCCCCAATCATTGGAACGGTGTAAACCTCATCTAAGCAATACGAACAATCAGGGTGAACTGACCCTAGATGAGCACGGAAACGGGGTTCCCATTTAGCAAAATCGCTAAATTTCATTAAACGTGGACACTTTAAATGTGAACCGATCTCGGTATCCAGTTGCAACATTTGTCGCATAAACATATTTTGTGAAGCTTATGCATACATACCAGCCATGTTTGCTAAATGATAATTTTCTCAAACTCCAAGGGTTAACACTTAAAATTATATTAACAAACTGTGAACAGTAAAGGTAACGAACTGTGAACAGTGGTTAACGAATCACAATTTAACAAAGTTAAGATTGTCCAGGTAACGAATTAGGATTGATTTTAATGAATCTGAAACAGTAACTTTAACGAATCTGAAATAGATTATAACGAATTGGTCCACGAATCAAGTAACGAAACAGAAGGTTTCCTTTAACGAATCACTAAGTGTAATCTTAGCGACTTAAGTAGCGAATTAGCTACAGTCGATAACGAATCAACTGATAGCGAATCAGGTTGTTACAACGGTTGTAACAAACCTCTGAAAACAATCGCCACATGGAAAAAGTTGTTAGAATAACAGTTAACGAAGTGGACACGTGTCACACGAAGTGAATGACATGGATCAGAAATGTAACGAACTGAGAAACGAACCGAATAACGAATTGGTTAAAACGACTTACTAATAAAGACTTAGATTAACGAAGGGGAATCTTCAACAGGTGATGAAGATCTTCAAATCTTCATCACCATTTTCCATAAATCTGGAAAAAACGATGAACACCAATACACTTTTCAAATATGTAATACTACCTCGTCAATACACCAAATCGTTCACTTAACCTATCAAAATGCTCGGAAACACAACACGAATCCGAATCACAGCATCTCGTAACTCAAATTATTGTAAACCAAAACCAATTTGATCAAAACTATTCCCCTGTTTCGGCCAAATCCGAATCCAAACGTCAATCCACACAAACACAATCCAATTAACAATTCCAAATCACAATAACTTTCCAATACCTTAACACACACTAATCCAATCCAATTCAATCCATAACAAATCCAATTCACATCCAATTTTATTCAAGCTCAAACTGGTCACAAACTTATACGAAAATAACAATTACCAGTCACTCAGATCAAAAATTAACACTCGAATCAAGAGCAATCGAACACCGAAAGATCTTATACCACTTTTTTGAACCTAATCCAACAGATCTAAGATCTAGTGATTATAAACCGGATCTAGTTCATGAAGCTCTAATTTAATTACGTATTAATGTTATGTATAATATTAATTGTATATAGGTGTATGTATAATATTATGTTTGAATACGTTAAGGAAGCTTGAGAGGATGATTCAACAGAGGTTCGATAATAGATGTCTCAAAACTTAAATTAAACAATGGCCCAACCCACTATATATAGAAGATGAGTCTAGTTTGTTACACATTCCGTAACGAACTAGCCACTCACTTCGTTACATACATTAAATAAGATAAACTTAACAAATCACCCCCTGATTTTTTAAACATCCTTTACAAATCAGGAGGGAAGTTAATTTAAGTCTAGTTCGTTAAACATCCTTAACGAACTAGATGCTAATCTTAACGAATTACAATAATAACTTAATATTTACTACATAAATAAAACGACAAATACATTAATGATAGATACAAAGACTCGAGACGCAAAACCGTGTACTAACAGTTTTCAATGAGAAAGACACTCCACTTAATTTGATCAAACCAAAGTTGATTGAAAACGTCTTTCAAAATGAAACTTCAAAATTGAATGATCTTTAACAAGCGTTTGCTAGATCTAAGTTATCAAACATCATGCCTCACATCTTAATTTGAAACAACAGCTTAATCCAGTTAAGAAAGTTCAATTTGTTAGTTCTACGAGAACTACGAGAATTAACACTTTAATAAGTTTTTCAAATTGTTCAAATCTTGATTTTTACATGAAAAAGAAAGCTGTAACGTTTGATGATTTGGATAATGTAAATATCATGAAAGATTCGTATCAACCTCATGTTGCACAATCTTCTGATAAACCGTGGCGTGCGTTTGTTGATAAGAGAACATGTTTCTTATGTGGGGAACGAGGGCATGTTTGGAGAAATTGTGGAGTTAGGAAAGTTAAGAATGTTAAGCCTGTTACCAAGGAACAACCCAAACCAGTTCCTGTGGTAAAGGAGATTCTTCAGAGACCATTGTCTCAGGTTGATGAGACTCAAATATTGTTTCAAAATATGTTTCCATGCAAGGTGGTTCATGTTAATGAAACGTCTGTTAATTTAAAACCCAAATTGTCCGTTCCAACACAACTGGTTTGTAAAAATGTGAGCACAAACGTGGTTCAAGCTGCTTATCTGAGACGAAAGTCTAAAATACCTGTGACTTATTCACAATCGGCTAAACCACATTTGGATTGAGTTAAGTTGAAACCTTCTATTGGAATTAAATAGGTGCTTAAGAGTGAGGCTTGGGCTGCCTTTTTGGGCTAATCATGTTTCCTTTATGTGCATAGTTTATCCACGACTATATCAGGTGAAAATTGGATAATGGATAATGGATTCTCTCATCACATTACCTGCAATATTGACCTATTAACCATTGTGAAGAATATTCAAGGGGGTTATGTAGCGTTCGCGGGTAATTCTGGGGGGATGATTACGAAGGAAGGAGATGTGTTAAACGGTAGCATTACGTTTGAAAAGTTAATTATTGTGACAAGGTGGATCACAATTTGTTGAGTATATCTCAATTTTGTGATAAAATCTATACCACTGTGTTTACTGACAAGGAGTGCATAATACTCAAACCAGTATATGTCATTCCAAAAGAAATGGTTGTTATGCGGTCTCCTAGGTCAAACAATATTTATGTACTAAATATGAGTACAAAGTTATCAAATTCTACGACTGTTGAAACGTGTTTTATCTCTAAGGAAACTGAGAAAGACTCGATTATGTGGCATAGTCGTATGGGTCACATTTATGTCCGAAAGATTAACCATCTTTTGGCAAATGATTTGGTTGAAGGGGTTCCTTGAAACACTTCAAGTTGACTGATCATTGTGTTGCATGCAAGAATGGCAAATGGAAGAAGAAGTCACGCCTGACGAATTTATTTAATTCCATTGATACTCCCCTGGAACAACTTCATATGGATTTATTTGGTCAAGTGAATCGTGAGCGTATTGCTGGAGATTGGTATTGTTTAGTTGTAACCGACGAATATTCGAGGTACTCGTGGGCGTTATTTATAAGTTCTAAAGATCTGACACTGGTTCTTGTTCAAAACTTTATCACGAAGATCGAATCGATTTACAAACATAAGATGATACGTATTCGGAGTGACAATGATACGGAGTTCAAAAATACTATGTTGGATTTCGTTTGTATTCAAAAAGGAATCCATCAGGAATATAGTGTTCCTTACGTGCCACAACAGAACGGTGTGGCTAAACGGAAGAACCAAACATTGATTGAAGCAGCAAGAACAATGCTTCCAGATTCAAAGCTTTCTGTTCAATTTCGGAATGAGACTGTGAACACTGCTTGCTACATGCTCAATCATGTTCTGACGGTTAAGAAACTGCAAAAGACGAGTTATGAGCTTCTGGATAACCATGAACCTAACTTAAAGTTCTTAGAAACTTTCGAGTGTCCTCTCACAATGCTGAAAAGAGATGTTAGAATATTCGAGGAGAAGGCTACTGAAGGTTATGTGTTGCCTAAGAAACGTTTCTTCAATTTCTCTATGGATTGTGTTGAAGAGTGATACCATGTTGACTGCCAAAGCTACACAACACCTCCTGCCGGCAAGGGTCCTGATTGGATGTTTGACTATCTAAGTTTATTTAACTCATTTACTCCCATAGTTGATCTCCCTGATGAAAACTCGGTGTGTGCGTACTTGGAAGATCAATTGTTTTCCACACCAAGGGCTTCTACTTCTAATTATGATGTGAACAATGATCATCCTGATACTTCTGATATAGTTTCGGTATTATTGGATGAGGGTCACTTTGCTGATTCTACTTCGGTCTCGTTTACTGATAATCATGGGTTGGGGAATCATCCCTTGATGCTGAAGAGAATCTCACTAACTTAAGTGATCACGTTGTTGTGCCTGAGAATCCGACATTTTGGATTCATACATATCATCCATATGATAACACCATTGGTGATCTTAATGCTGGTGTTCAGACACGTCATCAGATTGCAATGCAAGTGATTCTAATATATTGCTTGCGTATGCCGATATGCATTCATCAAGAAACATGAATCTCGCAAAATACACTTGCTTTCTTTCTCAAATGGAACCAACGAGTGTTCATAAGGCGCTCGAAGATTCGTCTTGGGTAGAAGCAATGCAAGAGGAATTGTAACAGTTCAGTCGATGGGTGTATGTGATCTCATTGATAAAACTGGTCAGGTTAAGAAACCTATCCTGACTAAATGGATTTTTAAGTGTAAAAGGGATGATTGTGGGGTCATCGTTCGGCATAAAGCATGTTTAGTCGTGCAAGTATTTTATCAACAAGAAGGCGTAGATTGCACTGAGGTATATGCTCCTGTAGCAAGACTGGAGGCTATACGTATATTCTTAGCCTATGCAGCCTACAAGAAAAATAAGGTATATCAAATGTATGTTAAGAGTGCGTTTCTTAATGAGGAACATCATGAGGAGGTGTTCGTGAAACAGCCTCCTGGTTTTGAAGATCCGGACTATCCAAACCATTTTTACCGTTTAAACTAGGCTCTTTATTGTCTACAACAAGCCCCGAGAACTTGGCATGGCACGCTTTCTGACCATCTTACGGATAGTGGCTTGAAACGAGAAACCGTGGATTGTACTATGTTCTATAAGACTTTCGGAAAAGATTAACTCCTTATCCAGATTTATGTCGACAACATCATATTTAGCTCAAAAAACGACAAGCTATGTAAGGACTTCGAAACGTCGATGCGGACCAAATTCGAGATGAGCTCGATGGGAGAGATGATTTTCTTTTTAGGTTTGAAGGTTCTATAGTTTGAATATGGAATATTCATTCATCGGACAAAATATGTGAACAACGTCTTGAGCCTATTAAAGATAACTGCCGGAAAATCCCTTCTACCCATCTTCCCGCGGGTCACAACTTGTCAACGGACGAATTGGAGGATACCATTGATCCGAACCTGTACCAATCTATGATAGGTTATTTAATATATCTAACTGATTCGTGTCCTGAATTTATGTTTGTTGTTTGCTTGTGTGCTAGGTATCAAGCGAGTCCCCGAGTGACCCATCTGGCGGCGGGTAAACGTATATTTAACTATCTGAGGGGTAATCCTGACATCGGTTTATGGTATCCCAAGGATGATAGTTTTGATCTTACTGGGTTTTCCCATTTGGATTATGGAGAATGCAAGATCAGCTTCAAGTTAACTACATCAGGTTATCGATTTTTAGGAAACCGGCTTGTTTCCTAGCAGTAACGGTCTCCACTTCAACCACATAAGCCAAATACGTGGCAGACTCGAGTTTCTGTTCACTGGTTTTATGGATCCAGCAACACTTGCAGGATTACGGTTTGAAGTTTCTTACTACTCCCATATTTATTGAAAATTCAGCTGCTATTTGTATAACGAAGAACCCCGTGCACCACTCTAAAACAAAACATATTGATGTTCGATATAATTTTATTTGTGATTGCTATGAAAAGAAACTAATCAATATAGAGAAGGTGCACATGGATTATCAAAAGGCTGACGTTTTTACTAAAACGTTTAACAAAACGAGATATCATTTTTGCGTGGTTTAAATGGTTTGAAAACTCTTGTTGAAATCTCTAAGCTCAGATAATCAGTTATTGTTTGTATAGTTTTATTTTGTTTTTAGTTTCTTTTATATTTTGGTTTCTGGGGGAGAAAAGAGAAAAATAAAAAAATATTGTGCTTTTCGTATGTAAAGATAAAAACCAAAAACATTCAAATATTTCAAAAATCCAAAAACATTAAAAATTATGCTCCGCAAAATGAATTTTGAAGCAAAAAAGAGAATATGATGGTACATTGGTCATCTTATTCTGAAACTTCAGTATAAAAATAAGCTTAAAAGATTGATTGCTTAACTGCATTAGTAGGTCCTAAACAAACAATTAGGGTAAAGTATGTGATATAAACATAAGAATTGCCAAATTGAAAAAGATGTTAGTCTCTTTCAAAAGTCTTAGTAATGAAGGCAGAAATGTAATAGCCTGTCATACACAAGCCTTATGTGTGTTTGATCACCAAAACAAAAGTTCTAAATAAAATTCATCGAGTTTATGGTTAACACTTCAATGGTGTATGGTCTTATGGCCTCAAATCTTGTATTGATGGGATGCATCCGATTTCTGGACACTTTGAGTCTTTATGCTTCTTATTATCTAGGTTTTCATTATCTAAAAACTAAATTGCTTGAAGAGCGAACCCAAAGTCAATAAACTTGATTACTAATGTACTTCGTACAAACTCATTACTGACTTGATCAAAATTCGTTGTTAGTCATACATTGCTCCTCTCTTACTAGCGTCTTAATAACAATAAGAAACGGACCCTATGGGATAGAATTTTTGTAAGCCATACAGATGAACTTGTGCATACTCATTCACAGTAAAGGAAGCTTAGTGTATTTCTTGATAACAGGGGTATACATTGTAGTGGGGATTATGAAATAAGATTGCTTAATCAATATAAATCATATATTTTGATCTTCAGGCATAATGGTTTAAGTCAAGTTGGGGTGACATGGTTAAAGTCAAATTAGGCCTAAATCGAGATTAAAGGCTAATAGTTTCTGATATTATGTGTTTTCATTGAAATTAAATCATATTACAAAAATACTTGAAAGTTTGTTATAAGATTTCTTGATCAATATGATTCTCTTCTCAACCAACAAAAATATGTACTGCTTTCGTATAATAGATTTCATATTTTTTTTAGTTGTTAATTTTGTTTTAATTTTGAAAATATTGAAAATCCAAAAATATTGTGTTTACATTTTTGTTTCTGCTTTACTTTCGATTTCCGGTCTATGAGATAAAGTTTGAAAAATTATAAAATAAAAAAAGATTTTCCCACATTTTTAAGTTAATGGTTTTAAGTTAATTGTTTTACCTTATGTATTTTTCACGTAAAACACGTTAAGGTATTGGTTTTACCATGAGTGGTAAAACATTTTAAGGTAAGGTTCACTGAAACACGGGTTTCTATGCATATTTAATCATTGGAAAGTTGAAAAATGAGAATCTTCATATTTTACTTTGTTTTTTATTACCCCATTCGTTACTTAGTTGTAAAGAATGGAACCCATTCTCTATCTTAAATGATAACGAATGTAGGTCATTCTCAATGAGATATGATAACGAATGTACTCATTCGTTACGTCACATTCGCTTCCGCTGGTCTGATAACGAATGACCTCATTCGCTATTGTTTTGAAAACGAATGAAGAACGAATAGTGTCCCTTTTGTTCACCTAGGGAAGTGTGAAGATATGATGTTATAAATTGTACAGTAGAAGATGAATAGATTCATTCGTCTTTCTCACTCATCACCTTCCTAAACAAACACTTGCAAAACATTTTCAGAAATTTCAACCATCACTAAACTCTGTTTTATTGATTGATTAATCATCACAAGGTCAAGACGAGTTCAACGCAATGATTTTCGTCGAAAATTATGCACAATTGATTGGTTAATTTTAAGTTTTTTATAGCCTACTTATGTGTTAATCTAATGAACCAGCTTAACATATTTTCTTGATATAATAGTTGTTTTGGATAAATTAGCGATGTTATGACAAACCGGGTGATAGGCGTTTTACATCGATTCATTGTGGTTTCATTCCATTTGTAAATTATTGAATTGCATGTTTGACTACTTGGTGGTTGATTAATTTTGACCTTGAACATTTAAGGATAATTACCAGACTAATTCGTTATACATAACGAATGGAGGTTCATTCACGTCTACAGTGGCCGAATGAACCCATTTGTCATGCTAAAGATAATGAATAGGTACATTCGTTTGATTGTATAACGAATCACCTCATTTGTCCTCTATATTCAATGAATGAACTCATTCATTACCAAGGCATTCGTTATCATACTATTCGTTAGTGTGATGATAAGGAATCACTTCATTCATTATAACGAATTAACCCATTCGTCATAACGAATGGGATAACGAATAAGCTTATTAATTTTAAACATAATCGAATTTTTCACTAAGGATAAATGTAATTTTTGTTTAAGTTATAAAATGTTCGGGTTTACTAAATGTTCGGGTTTATGTTACAGAAATGGCTGATGAGATTATGGTTGATGCTTTGGCACAACAGAACCCTGATGTTCAAGAGAACCCTGTTGTACAAGAGGATCCTATTATTCACGAGGAACCAAAAGCACAACAAGACCAAGCACCACAACAAGCTGCACCGGCCGTCGCTGAACTTGCTTATGACAAGAAACACAACATCTGTGCTTTCTTACAAGAACACGTTGTGGGTTGTGACATGTTTGGGGACGTAACTGCATTCTGGCGTCATTCACGCATTCATTATGCTATTTCTTCTAATGTCCCAATACATTTTAGCGTGATTCGTCCATCCTGGGATAATGGGTCGTTACAACGATTCTGAGAAGACTATTATTGCCAAGGTGCAGAATAAGACAATAAAGATTGATGTTGATGTGATCCGTCGTGTTCTCCATTTTTCTGACATGATTGATCATCCTTGAGAGTTTTACAAGATGCTTATATGAGGCTTATTTCGAAGATTATTTTACAAAGGAGATCTTGACCATTCCCAATACAACAAGGCATACTTGTGCGAACAATACAAGTATCTGCTACATGTTATTGTACATTGCCTTGGGGACGCAAGGGTGGATTTGACAAATGCAAGATAATGCTGCAATCTGCATTAGTTGCTTTGATACTGAATAAACCATTCAATTTCTCGGAGCTGATATTTTATCACGTAAAGGAAAACTGTTTGTAAAAGCATTAGAAGAACAAGTTTCTCATGTATCCTCGCTTTCTACAGCTCATCATTCAATATTTGATTCCTGATCTTGTTATTGATCAGACTCTGGTTGACGATATATTACTCTTGGAACACATGTCGGAAGATACGCTGAAGCGCATGAAGACGTACTGAAAGAAAACTACTGAGGATAGACCAAGGGTTAAGCGTTTGATTGGTCATTTGGCTAATCCGAATTATGTATGTCCATCTAATGATCGTTGGATCCACGACAATTCTGATTCTAAACGTGAAGATGGACCAGGTGGGAACAACAATGGTGGAGATGGAGGTGATGCTGGTAATGGTGTAAATGGGGGAGATAGGAGACATATTGTGGTTGAGGTAGCTAGTTATGCTGCTACTCAACGTAAAAGAAAGGGAAAGGCTCCAATCAAAGAACAACCACCAAAACGACGAGTTACGAGGGGAAGCGGAGTGGAGATTGATCCTCAAGCACCAATGTCTTCTGCTCAAACAAGTACTGGTGGTGTCGCCTACTATTAGCACCCTGGCTATTACACTAATAACGACGGCACAACTGATCCAAGATTCGCGTTGGTTCCACAATCGATGTTATCTACTATGCCGACTTCTTCTATTACACCGATGTTTACCTCTCCCGCTCCAACTACGATGCCTATGCAGCGATCGGCTCTATCATTCATGAGATTCAATCGTCCTCAAGGTCCCGTCCAACCCGTGCCTCCTACATTTCATTTTTTGCCAGTTGCACAACAAATGGACATGTTGTTGAGCTTGATCAATTTACAGGAAAATCAAATGGCTGCCGACCGTCAAATGCAAGATCAAATGTGTTTTGATCAACGCAAATTGGTTAGTCATATTGCATATTGCCAAAAGGAAAATAGAGAGCTTCGAGCAATTGTTACTGCTCAGGGGGGAGAAACTGGAAGAACAAGAAAACATTATTCTTCAACAAACCTACAAAGAAGACATGTTGAAAGAGTTGAAGAATGATGATGATGATGATGAGAAAGACCCTAACGCAGGAATGGGAGGCGATGAGCAGCAACAACATGCTAGTACGTCTGTTAGTGCTACTAATGCTGAAGCTAGTAATGATTGACAGTTAGTAGTATATCAAGATACTACCAATGTAACTCTAATTGAGTCGATCAAATCCAACACAATCTTATTTATGGATTATGAGAAAGGGATTGTAATGAGTTCGGCGAATGTTGCCAACATCGAGGAAAGAGAGTTTGTGGACTTTTCCTTGTCTCGATATCAAACCCTCTTTGTTATTGGTTTTAAACGATGAGGAGTTGGATGTGTTAGAAGCTGAGGATAATGCCGGGTCATTGATGACAATGAGGTTCGATTTGATTCGAGTATTTAATCTGGGAATATACCATTTATTTTTGAAGACATCTAGGTCAAAGATGTGATAACAGAGGAGTATCCTGATCCATATACGCGTTCTATTATTGATCAGGGTGTTCCATTCATCACTTATGAACACGTGAAAGCTGCTGAAGAACAACTTGAGAAGACAATGAAGAAGAAAGAGAAATCCACAGAAAGAGGATCGGCTTCAAAGGATCCCACTTTCGATGGCTTGTTCGGGGTACGTAACAACCCCGTCTTTCTAAAATTATTGAAGCATAGAGATACGTTGACAAGGAACACGAAATGGAGGTCAAAGCACATGCAACGGCTCACCAAAAGACAACCTTCAAAGCATCGAAGACCATCAAAGGTAACATTGTATCGTGGTTGTATGATTTGGACCTTAAGGTATGCATAATTAAATGGGAGAACGGCGTTCAGTACCATCAATACATTACTTACATTCTCACATTGCTGAGGTGGGATGTGCGGACATAATCGGCCATTTGTGAATCGTGGTGAAAATCAACTGGCAGGATGGTTTCATCAGCATATGCTATTTGAGGTCGATCACGGTTTTATTTTTCAAGTCACAGGTGCCGACTAGAAAGTATATCAACGAGATCTATCCGAAGACTAGTTGGAGAAAACTTGTGTTGAAGGTCAAGCTGCCATGCACTATGAAGCGAGTGCCTATAAAGACGTTTTCGCAAAGTATTTACAAGTCATTCAACAGGTGGTATTATGACAACCGTACCGTCGAAGCAGATATTGTTCTGGGAACATGTTTGAAGACTGAATTTGTGCGAGTCATTGATCCGATGTGGCTTGTTAATTTTTCAGAGATGGATAATGACTTGTTGTTCAAGAACAAGATTCTGTTTGCTGACGTCAAAGATTATGATCGGGCTATGCAATTCCAGCGTGTTGTTCATGTTTGCCAAGCGTTCAGAGTTCATAGTTGTGCTGATTAGAAGACGAAGCGGTTCAGCTAAGTTAAAGACAAAGAGCACGAGACAAGGGGGAGTTTGTTAGTACATCATTTTTGGTCATCTCGTTCTTTGTATTTATTGTAATTCATTTATATTAATGTAAAGGGCATTTTGGTAAGTATACAAGTCCCATTCGTTATGTTTATGTGCTCATTCGTTAAGGATGTTTAACGAATGAAGTTATACGTTATATTATATGTCCATTCGTTAAGGATGTTTAACGAATGGACCTAATCGTTATTTTTTAGTCACCATTTGTCATGGAATGTTGACAAATTAGGTATAGAGAATGATTCATTCGCTATACTATTTAAGTTATGTAAAGAATGAAGACGAATGAATCCATTTGTTATGGGATGGATTCACTTTTGGACTATTTCATATTTTGTTACAAGGAAAGAGACCCATGAGTAGTGGGAATAATCATCAGTAATCACCAGGCAGTAACATATCCCCTTAGACTTTTGACATAGATAGGTCCAAATAGATGCAGGTAATTAGATCTAATGGTGTGACAATTGAGTTCACCAACTTCAAAATATGTGATTTCTTATATTGCTTCCCCTTCCTGCATGAAATGCACTTGCTTTCAAACCCAACTCTTCAAACGTACTCCCAAAACCGTACCGTCGAAGCAGATATTGTTTTGGGAACATGTTTGAAGACCGAGTTTGTGCGAGTCATTAATCCGATGTGGCTCGCTAATTTTTCAGAGACGGATAATGACATTCAAGAACAAGATTCTGTTTGCTGACGTCAAAGATTATGATCGGGCTATGCAATTCCAGCGTGTTGTTCATGTTTTCCACGCATTCGGAGTTCATAGTTGTGCTGATTGGAAGACGAAGCGGTTCAGCAAAGTTAAAGACAAAGAGCACGAGACGAGGGGGAGTTTGTTAGTACATCGTTTTTGGTCGTCTTGGTCTTTGTATTTAATGTAATTCATTTATATTAATGTAAAGGGCTTTTTGGTAAGTATAGAAGTCCCATTCGTTATGTTTATGTGCTCATTCGTTAAGGATGTTTAACGAATGAAGTTATACATTATATTATATGTCCATTCGTTAAGGATGTTTTACGAATGGACCTAGTTGTTATTGGTTAGTCACCATTCGTCATGGAATGTTGACAAATGAGGTATAGCGAACAATTTATTCGTTTTACTATTTACGTTATGTAAATAATGAAGACGAATGAATCCATTCGTTACGGGATGGATTCATCTTTGGACTGTTGCATATTTTGTTACAAGGAAAAAGACCCATGAGTAGCGGGAGTAATCATCAGTAATCACCAGGCGGTAACATATCCCCTTAGACTTTTGACATTGATAGGTCCAAATATATCCATGTGAAGTAGATCTAATGGTGTGACAATTGAGTTCACCAACTTGAACATATGCGATTTCTTATGTTGCTTCCGCTTCCTACACGAAATGCACTTGCTTTCAAACCCAAAACTCTTCAAACGTACTCCCAAAACCAGTTCATTCATGACAATATAGTTCATCTTTCTTATATGGATGTGTACCATTCGTGTATGCCATAACTCAGACTTTGTTATGACTCCTTTGAGAGCAAACAAGATTCTTCATTAGCTATTTTAGTTGCTCTCATACCCATCACATAGGTATTCTTTTCTCTAGTATCTCTCATAAGAATCCGCTTCTTAGGTATTTTTAATCTAGGACACGAAACCAATGCCTCTTCATTTGTAAAGTGCATGCAATTGTCTTTGTCCCAAACTTGGGATACACTTAGAATATTATGCTTTAATTCCTCAGCATAGTTAACATTCTCCAACTCTATCTTCCCATTAGTAAATGTACCCATTCCTGAGATTTTACCACCATTTTCACTAGCAAAACTAACACGCCCCCCCCCCCCCCCCCCCTCAATACTATTCCAATATTGCAACAAGTCTCAGTTGCCTATCATGTGTCTAGAATATCTGTTGTCTACAATCCACTTGAGAGTACATGAAAAATCTTGGTTGATTCCTTTGAAATCGATGACCCAACCATGATCTTTGGTTAAGCTTTCCATTTAAGTTTTGCTTAGAATTCATATTTCTCTTGATAGATTGTGGCACTTGTAAAAATTTTACTTTCCTTTCCATCAGATTTCCTTTCTTTAAGGGTTTAGATACTAGCAACATGACCCTTAAGATAACATTTAAAGCATGGCCTAAACACGTTCATGCCAGCTTTAATGGATTGACTTACCTCACTTCAGTTAATTTTTGAAGATAATGAGGCCGGAATCATGTTAGTTTGTTTAACATAAGGAGGCACGAATAGTTTTAAACCAGTTTTATGTTTAATAAATTCAATGTTCAACTCTTTAGATGATGATCCTTCCTCATCATCCATCATGCTTCCTTTCACAAACTTAATTAGGGTCAAAGTGTTGAATTTTATTTGAGTTATAATTTGTCTAGCAGGTGAGGTGAAGTTACTTAACTTCCTTTGGTCTGTTTCAGCGAAGTTATTTAACTTCGTCTCAGGTAAGTTCGCCTGATCAGGAACAACGAACTTAGGTATGTTTGTTGTACATGATGTGTTGTGCATAGTTTGAACAGTTTTTGGATCGGGATAAGGACAAATATGATCAATGTTAAGCCCCTCAACAATTTTATTTGTATTATTATTATTATTATATGGAGGAACTTCTGTGTAACCAAGTCCCTCCTTATATGTTAAAGACCTTAAGTAGCTTAAAGCATGATCCAAGGCGATAGAAGAATATCTAAATTGCTTAAGTTTTCTATTCAACTCTACTACTTTAGCTTGGTAGTCAACTATTTCCTTATCCTGTGAAGAGACAAGTTTTGTCTTTTCCCCAACTACTTCATACGAGAGATCTATTACTTGGACATTCTATCCTAGAGTTATTTTTAGTCTTCTTATGTCTTTTTCATAGCTCCTAATGGTTCTGACATATACACTCTCTTTTTCTTATGTAGTGATTATCTTCTTTTAGTTTGTTAATCTCTTTCTCAATTCAGTGTTCTGAGTAGTTAGTTGATTTTATTGGTTAGTTAAATTTTGAAACTTTAAACACGACTCTTCATTACTTACCTCGGATAGAAGATCACTAAGTTCTGCCATGTAAGTTTCAACATTTCCGTTGAAGGAGTTGCTTCCTTCCTTGTTAAAATCCAACTTTGCAACATGGGCTTGTTCATCAACTCCTTTAACTTTTAAGTTCCATTTATACCCACCCATTACTGAGATACCATAGTCCATACTTCACTTCTTCCACTATACTGGTAAGCATGTTGACTCGAGCTTCTTTCAACCCTTTCAGTAGTATATTCATGAACAAAGTGCCCATTCCTTTGACTATTATCAAAAATAACTTTGTATTTGTCAAAGCCTGAGTTTTGACCCACAAACTTTCTACCACTCTTCTTCATAAACCGTTTCACTCCTCTCACAATCATTGTCATTTGACATGGTAAATCCATCTCTTCCAAGTCATTTGCATCAATCTAATCATAGTCTTCATCTAACTTGGTCAGATATATGATCTTTCCTTTAATGTAGGTCTCATATGAGGCTATGAATTACGCATACAAGGAAAATTGTTGTTCAGCCGAATTAACACTCATTGACATATAAGAGTAATATGCACTCTATAAACTACCCATAATTCACATTAACTTGCTTGACTCTTGGTAGGATGTGACTCCTCTAGCCACAAATCCGATATCCCTTTCTGAATTAATCACCACTCTTGGACGTTCACTATCACTCCCCATCAATACATGTGTAGTACGCTGCAGACCCCGAGGTTGAACCTGAAGACACTTTCGCCCCATACATTGATGGATCCTAAACCTGATCAGTACTTGTTCCCATTCTCTTCATGTTCATCTCATACCCTCTAAGTCTATTTACTACTTCTTCCAGCTCAACTTTTTCAAAATGCTTGCCATCCCTAATCAGCACAGTATACATCTCCCATTGAGGTGGAAGTGCATCTAGAAGTTACTCCACTAACTCTATCTCCTTTAGCTTCATTTAAAAGTTGTTCAATTCAGTCATGAGATTGTAGTACCGAGTGATAATATCATTAAATGTTTCAATTTTCATGTACTTGAACACTGAGAACTGATTCTTTAGCAACTTGGTCTTGGAGTTTCTAATTGAAATGTTTCCCTCATATCTATTCTCCAAAAGCTTCCCACATATCTCTTGCGGTTTTATATTTCTTAAAAGTGTGGAGAAATTCTTGAGGTAGAGCCATAGTTATAGTGGATAAGGCGTTGTTTATTGCTTCATACATTTCATTCTCTTCTTCTTCCATCTTGCTGTATTTCTTAATATGTTCTCTTCTATCAAAGGTTGCAGTGGGTGGTATGTAATCATCTTCAATGCACACCCACATTTTGGCATCCTACCACTTGATGTATTGTTTAAATCTCTATTTCCATTTAACGAAATCAGTTCCTCTAAGTGATTCTGGTGCTTTAATTGCGGAACTAGATTCTACTTCCATTTAAACTGGTTCTGATATATTAATTGAGGTCATTTTTAAGTTATAGCGATTTTCGATGAGATTAAAGTGCAAGCAGAGTTCAACATCGACTAGGTCTCAGTGAAAGCAAAGTTAGGTCAACTTCGCATGGTCAAACAATCACGTCAACTTCTCCTAGTCAAAATATTTGGTCATCTTCGCTTGGTCAAAGGATTTAGTCAACTTCACCTTGTTCTAACTTCGCATGTTAGAACTTCGCTTGTTATAACATAGCCTATTATAACTTCACCTAGAACTGTTGAACCCTAGCGATAACTTCGTTGTGACGGCTGAAAAACTATTTTTTTGTTTTTCGGCTGTGTTTTTGAGTGTATTGTTAGGTAAAAGGTTTTTGGAGTTTAATGGTAGGCTTTGAATGTAATATTTTGTATATCGAAACGTGATACTTAGTGAAAAAAACTTTCTTCAAGTTCTAATACTCGTGTGATACTCCTGAACCACACAATTAAGAACTTAATGCTCTAATTCCAATTGTATGTGGTCCTTGGAATGGATCGCTACAAGAGGTAACACAAACTCTAAGGGTGTAGAGTCCCCTTAGTATTTGATTATGAGTATTGAAAAAAAATAAGAACAATAGACATAATGATGAAACCAAACGTTTACTTGTATTTATTAATATCGCTACAAGAGGTAACACGTTTACTTGTATTTATTAACAACGTATAAAGTAATAACTAAACCATCATGATGAGGATCCTGAATGTTATCCGATTCCCTTCATTAAAGGAAACATCTGTTAGGTTGGAGAAGGTTGTAGCTCTCATTGGTCTTTCTGGTCTTTCGGCATTGGCTACATAGCGTTTCTTCTTACTGGTTAATAGGAGGTTCCACATATATTTAATCCGTCGGAGATCAAGTTCACTATCCTTGCATCTGAGGTGGGGATTCTGCCCTTTTAGGAACCTTTTCAGAATCCTAACCTCCGCTATTTTTCATGCCTAGTAATTCCTTCAGGGGTAGCTCTGGCTTAGGAGATAACATATTTCTTTTCTAAGTGCCATACAATATTCTATTAGGTGACCAAAATCTTCGTTAAAGGCACACCAGTTGGATTTATCTTTCCAAGAGTTGGTCTTCTTGTATGTTATGTGTGTATAATGAATTCTCTTTCTAAGGAACTCACAACTAAGCTTTAAATTTATAAAATGAAACTCCTAAAGAAACCACACACAACCGGCAAGTGTACTGATCTTAAGTAGTATAGAACTAATGAAATCCGAGTATCGAACACGAGGACTCGTGAGAACACCTATGATCACTAAACCCTACACAAGACCTTCCTAAGAATAATATTTTTTTTAAATTGATTTTTAATAATTAAACTATTTGACCTAAATTACTTTAACTAAATTAATTAACTAGACTTAACTTAACTTGACGAAACACTTGATGAAACTTAGAACCTTAACTGCAAATGGAGAAAACGTCTACCTAGGTAAGATTCATATTGAAGGTCTAACAAGCTAATGGATTGAATGATCTCACAACACCGGTATCTAAGGATGACACAACTAAGGCTCGCTCAAGAAAGCTAGATCACCTCTGGGTCTCACTAACAAACCCTAACTTACACTTAACTGATTTCAAGAACAAACCGGGAAACGAATGCTAAGGTGTTCTAATGTCCACTCTCTGTAGGTTCCCTGGACGGATCACACGAGATATCCCGATATACACAGGTGCGGAATCCCTGTGTAGATCGTTACGGACGTAGAACACAAACACACGAACACACGAAAACAATACAAACAAACACACGTTATATTAATAACTTAACACGTGATATAATCACAGTTACAGACTCTCGACCTCACGTCACTTGACTCACTGATTTACACGAACTCGAACAACAACCTAAACAGTAATCCGTAACCTATATAAATACACGACAACTTCGCCTCAGGCGAAGTTGTCCATAACTTCGCTTGTTAACAACTTCGCTTGGTTAACAAGTTCGCCTAAGCGAACTTGTCAACAACTTCGCTTTAAACAAAAAAATACATAAACAATATTACAGACTCGATTACAGACACTAGACATATGAACTACTGACATTTATGCACCAACAGACTCCCCCTTGGCAGTAGCTTCATATCTTGATCTTTCAGCTCTTGTCTCGTAATCCTGTAACTTCAAGCGTGCACTCCTTCTCTAACACACACCGACACAACTCGTTGATACTTTCTTGCTTCGTCCTTCCAAGCTGGAATATAAAAGATTTTCTTCTCGTTAAGCACCTTCAGATCAGCTTGCGATAAGTTAACAAGATGCATCGGATCGTAAACTCTAAGAATCTCTTGTTCATCCTCATCTTCCATCACTGCCTCCGCTGTCTCACAATCAACGAACCACCACTTTAGGTCTTTGAGCACATCCTTGGGCATAAGCTTCATAGGTACTTCTTTAAGGCACCGGATTGGTTTATACTTCATAACCATCCAAGGCTTTCCATCAGCTCTCAAACCTCTATCCTTGTCTTCAACAAGTTTCCCTTTCTGTGGTTTCAACAGCTCAAACTTCTTTTCCTTTATGCTCTCTTTCCATACGATTTTCCCTATGACTCTAGCCATATTATCATCATTTCGATTGATCAACCCCAATCTGGGTAAGTCTTTAACCTCACATTCAGGCAGTGTGTTTAACGATCTCAACATTCTTCTAAGGTACTGAACTCCATCATATCGTTTAATCACGAAGAGCCGCAACTGCTCATCATAAATCCAGCATATAATCCCTTTCTTTGCTTCAGCATAGCCCTTAATGTTGTAACTCTTTTTAAACATGGTAGGGACTGTCGGTTTCTTCGTTTTGACGAACCATTGAGCACATCCTTCCTTCCACCTCGGCTGCTCTTCCCATTCAGTATCTTCAACTGCCGTCTGATCACCCATATCGGCCTTCTCAACCTCTGGAATGTCATGTTCGACATTTTCCTCTACTATCTCTCCTTCCTCAATCTCATTCTCAATCTCAATCTGCTCACCGATCTTCTCAATCACATCACTCGGCAGCACATCTTCATCAAATAACACATCGTCACTGAACATATCATCGTCAAGTTCCCTCAACGCATCAATCACGTCATCATCAACCAACACCACATCATCACCACCAGAACCACCAGCCGCATCGGCAGACTCCCCCTGAGCTGTGGAAGTAACAAGAGCTTGAGAAGTTCTTGGCAGCTCACCACCTGCATCTTTCGATGCATTGGGATCATCGTCTCGGTCATTTCTTCTTTTCGTCCTTAGCTCGTCGCCCTTACAGCTCATCTCCCCCTGAGATGCCAAGAACTCCTTCAAGGCATCTTACAAATTGTAGGTTCCCTGGACGGATCACACGAGATATCCCGATATACACAGGTGCGGAATCCCTGTGTAGATCGTTACGGACGTAGAACACAAACACACGAAAACGATACAAACAAACACACGTTATATTAATAACTTAACACGTGATATAATCACAGTTACAAACTCTCGACCTCACGTCACTTTACTCACTGATTTACACGAACTCGAACAACAACCTAAACAGTAATCCGTAACCTATATAAATACACGACAACTTCGCCTCAGGCGAAGTTGTCCATAACTTCGCTTGTTAACAACTTCGCTTGGTTAACAAGTTCGCCTAAGCGAACTTGTCAACAACTTCGCTTTAAACAAACAAATACATAAACAATATTACAGACTCGATTACAGACACTAGACATATGAACTACTGACATTTATGCACCAACACTCTCTTCTCGGTCTCACCGACACATGAACCTAATTTAAACGAATACTACGCAACCAAGGATAGAGGAACAGTTTGGTTAAACATAAAGTAGATCAACTAATCGCTCACAAACCCAAACCCGACAAGAACCGAACCCGCTCTCGCGCGTTCCTAATTTTAACAAGTAAAAGAAATGAGACGACTTTACTTCCTATCACCTCTCGGTTTCTAAGAAGGTGCTTAACCCACTAAATTCAATCAATTAACAATCCCAATAAAACCCTACGGTTGATCCTACCACAATCAAACTCTAAACACAAAGTAAATTATTGAACATACAACTATCAATCAAAACCAATTCAATTAATCAAAGTACGAGATTATGAGATAAAATCACAGCCACTAATCACAACCTAATTCATCATTAAAATCAAACTTTCAATAGGAGTTCAAGTCATATTGATCAAAAAATCCAATAAACTCATCAAAACCTAACAATAATCATCAAACCTAGGTAGAACAAAGAAGTTTAGCCAATCATAATCAATGAACAGTAGATAAAATAGATATAAATGATAAATATGTTCATATAAATCTAATTACGAAAGGTTTGAATAATTAAAAACCAAAAACGAACTCACAAACGTTAAAATATTTTCATTAACTGTCTTAACACATTTTTCATTAGGTTTCTAATTTATTTTCTCATTTGCTAACTCCAGCTCGCTTAACAATAAGCGAACTTAACATTAAGCGAACTTAAGCATAGGCGAAATTAGTGTTCGGCGAAGTTAACCCTAGGCGAACATATGCCAGGCGAAGTTACCAGTTAGGCGAACTTGTCACCAGGCGAAGTTATCAGTTAGGCGAACTTGGCCTTAGGCGAAGTTACCAGTTAGGCGAACTTGTCACCAGGCGAAGTTATCAGTTAGGTGAACTTGGCCTTAGGCGAAGTTACCAGTTAGGCGAACTTGTCACCAAGCGAAGTTATCAGTTAGGCAAACATGGCCTTAGGCGAAGTTACCAGTTAGGCGAACTTGCTTGCAAGCGAACTTGCATGAAGGAGAAGTTATGGCTTGCAGGCGAAGTTGCCCAGCTGCCGTCTCTGTTCAATCTTAATCACCAAAATCACCCTTATTTCATCGAGAATTTCTTGGATATTACGTTAACTAACTCCGCGATCATTCCCATGGCCTTGTTTGGGTAAAACTTAGCCCGGAATGACGTAAAGTTTGGACCTTTATGGTAAAAATGTTCAATACTAATGTTAAGGGTTCATTAATAGAGCCGTTTCCATTTTCGGGTTCATTACACTCGTATTTATCATCAAGTTTACAACTTTATGTTTCGTTTATACCCGATCTACTCTCGTTCTAAGTTTCAAGACTAAACATTTATAAAAACGAAATCTTTAGGATCAAAACATACCTTTTATACGTTCGGTGTGGTCGCGGTTTGCTTGGTTATCTCGTATATTGAAGATCTAATAATGGTCGGCTTGATTTTTGGACTCGAATCCGCCCCCCCCCCCCCCTCTCTCTCTCTCGGCCGTATGAGGTGTAGTGTATGTGTGTGTTTTTGAGTGTGTAGAGATTTATGAAAGATGGAAATGATAGTTAGGGTTTTAGGATGGTTTAAGGGGATATTTATATCCCTTAAAGCCCATGGACCTAAGGCCCATTACCCTTAATCCATCTTAATTAATCTAAGTCCATGATCCGTTCTTTACTCGGTATTACTTACTTAATAACGCGAAATCACTAAACGTAACTTTCTTTATTTATCATTATAATATTCAGGATGTTACACCATCCCCACACTTAAATTTCATATTGTCCTTAATGTGAGACAAGGAAAAGACAAAACTAAACATAAGAAAAATAAAGTGGAACAGACTCCCCTGGTATGTGTGATCATGCAAGTGTGCGGTGAATCATGTTCCTCGCCCTCCTATTCGAACGCCAGTTTAAAACTCCAGTGCTCTCTATCAAGCTATCACTAACGAACGAAAGCAGCAATCCTTAAGCAAATTGCATCCCCACACTTGTTTAAAACTCCAACTCATCAACCGTCATCAACCAACCAAGGAATAACCTGCAAGTAAAATAACAAACACCCGGCAAAACTCAGAAATAAAAATAAAAATGAAATTGTATAATAAGGAAAGATATTACCGGGTTGCCTCCCGGGAAGCGCTAAGTTTATTGAATATTCTTCAGCCGGACTCGCTCCCGAAACCTCAATCAGGAGGCTTCCCCTTTATCCTCTTCCCATCGATGCTCCTCAACACTCTCCTTTTACAATTGATCGGGAAGAAACCAATTGCACAACTCTCATGGGCTCGACCATATGAATTAAACTCGGGCCACCAACTCTTGAATTCCCCCAACAAATGGTTCAATGAAGTGAAACGGGGAAGTCAATCTCTTCATCACACTACAATTTCTTTACCCAGAAATCCTCCTTCTAATTCTTTTAGCCAAAATTTTAAACCTTAACATGTCCCGAATGGAGATTGAGTACGATTCGTGTTTTGGTTTTTCACAATCGAGGTGAAGTGTTGGAAGGATCGAATCACTAACTACCTCATGGCTCTCCTTACAAAGCTCCTTCTCAATACCCACACTTGGCTCGTTATATATTAAATCTTCAAGCAGCTTTAGATCACCAAGTGGGTCAAATTCGCCTTCATCCGTAATGGCAAAGTCCATCAACTCTTTACCAAATTCATCCTTAAATTCTTCCTCCCAAGAGGGTACATACTCCTCTACTCTCTGGTCCTCCATTCTGGTATCTTCAATCTCACTCAGGGTTTCAAACAAAGGTGGATTCAAAGGTGGAATATATTCCAAGTCATTTCTAATAGCAAACAATACATCATCCATTATTGCCTCCGATTCTGGGGTGGGCTCTAATATATTCCCTGACAAATCTTTACACCCTAAGAATTTCCTCATTTGATCATATGCAAATCGGTATGGAGGTGGCTTTACCAAAAGTGATTTCCATGGAGCTTTCCATGCCTCGATTTCTATATTTCTCCTCTCATAAACATCATGCACTCAGTGATTTCCGCCACAAACTTTGCACCATGGTTCTCCAACTTGAAATCTGAACATTTTTCCTGTAAAGAACACTCAAAAGAAACGGATCACGGGCACCAGATAAAAATAGATAAAATAGTTAAGAATAACAATAATAATAATAAAAATAAAACTAAACTTAATCTACACTAAACTAAATAAAACAATAATCAAATAAAAATATGAACACGAAATATAATAGGAAAGTACCTAACTCGAGTCGTTCTCAATACGCCTCAAACCGTGTCCCCGGCAACGGCGCCAAATACTTGATGTGTGTATAATGAATGCTCTTTCTAAGGAACTCACAACTAAGCTTTAAATTTATAAAATGAAACTCTTAAAGAAACCACACACAACCAGCAAGTGTACCGATCTTAAGTAGTATAGAACTTAGGAAGTCCGAGTATCGAACACGAGGACACGTGAGAACGCCTATGATCACTAAACCCTACACAAGACCTTCCTAAGAATATTATTTTTTTAAATTGATTTTTAATAATTAAACTACTTGACCAAAATTACTTTAACTAAATTAATTAACTAGACTTAACTTAACATGACGAAACACTTGATGAAACTTAGAACCTTAACTGCAAATGGAGAAAACGTCTACCTAGGTAAGATTCATATTGAAGGTCTAACAAGCTAATGGATTGAATGATCTCACAACACCGGTATCTAAGGATGACACAACTAAGGCTCGCTCAAGAAAGCTAGATCACCTCTGGATCTCACTAACAAACCCTAACTTACACTTAACTGATTTCAAGAACAAACCAGGAAACGAATGCTAAGGTGTTCTAATGTCCACTCTCCTCTCAGTCTCACCGACACATGAACCTAATGTAAACGAATACTACGCAACCAAGGATAGGGGAACAGTTTGGTTAAACATAAAGTAGATCAACTAATCGCTCACAAACCCAAACCCGACAAGAACCGAACCCGCTCTCGCGCGATCCTAATCTTAACAAGTAAAAGAAATGAGACGACTTTACTTCCTATCACCTCTCGTTCTCTAAAAAGGTGCTTAGCCCGCTGAATTCAATCATTTAACAATCTCAATAAAACTTACGGTTGATCCTACCGCAATCAAACTCTAAACACAAAGTAAAGTATTGAACATACAACTATCAATCAAAACCAATTCAATTAATTGAAGTATGAGATTATGAGATAAAATAAATAAGAATCACAACCACTAATCACGCTAATTCATCATTAAACCAAACTTTCAATTGCAGTTCAAGTCATATAGATCAAACAATCCAATAAACTCATCAAAACCTAACAATAATCATCAAACCTAGGTAGAACAAAGAAGTTTAGCCAATCATAATCAATGAACAGTAGATAAAATAGATATAAATGATAACCATGTTCATATAAATCTGATTACAAAAGGTTTGAATGATTAAAAACCAAAAACGAACTCACAAACATTAAAATAGTCAAAACCGACAACCGAAAGATAAAAGATAAAACCGTAAGCTTGTACTCCTTGGTTTGTCCTCTAGAGCAGGTGTGGTGGCTGGAAAATATTATCTTTTTTACGTTCATAGGGTATTAGCGCTTTATATATATGTTTAAACACCTCCTTCCTAATATAAAATTGGTTAAAACAAGCCCACAAGGCCCATTAGAAGACAAAATAGATGGGGTATCTGATTCCTGAACATTCTTGGCAGCCTTTGGGACATTTGGGATGTCGCATAGCGAGGGCATGGATTCCTCACCTGGTCGCGTAGCGCGGCCAGGTCCTGAGTGCTCGTTTCTTCGTTTTCTGACTCGTTTATCTTCAAACGCGCATACCGGCTTCATCCGAATCCCGTTTGAGCTGATTCTTTTTCATTATACTCGTTTTTTCTCTCTCTTCAACATGGGACCTATCATATACACAAAAGTTTTATTTCATGCAAGAACAAGTTATATTCGTTAACGATTTACGCACAAACAAAACAAAAACGAGATAAAACTCTATGTGTTTTGCAACACATCAGTATGCCTGTGGCCATCTTGCCTTGTCTCCAAAATCCTACATAGCACACATTAGTCAAGGTTTACCTACAGAGAAACAATAATCATTAACCTTAGGGTACTTTTCTTCATCCTCATCGTCATCCACAACATTGACCCTTTTGTTATCAGTCTTAAATTAGGGTTTGAATTTGTACGATTTTGACGATAGGCATTCTGAATTCTTGTTTGTATGGTGATATTTACTTGATGCATTAAGCTTTTTTTGATCATCTTGTCTTCTTCCAATATTATAAATCTTAACGCCATTTTTCTGGCGTCATCCAGGTTCTTGCAAGGATTCATAACAAGGTCCTTATGAAATAAGTTGTCATTCTTGAGTCCCGTCTTGAAGGCTTGAACTGTTTTGTTGTATCAAGGTTGGGGATTTCCAGAGCTTCTATGTTGAATTTTCATACATAATCCCTAAGGGATTCATCATTACTTTGAGTTATCCTGTATAGATCACTAGTTAACCTCTCAAATATTCTGCTGCAAGAAAACTGGTTATTAAATAGGTTAATTAAATGTGAAGAAGAGTTAATAGAGAACGGAAGGACACTTAAGAGCCATTTCAAGGAAACACCAGTTAATGTAGAGCTAAGTCCGCTGCATAAGTAAGCTTCTTTAAGGTCCTGAGAGATGGGACTGATCTACATCCTTTCACAATATTGAGCAACATGTTCTTTGGGATCTATAGTTCCATCATGTAGCATCATATTAGGATCCTGGAACTGCTTTCGGATCTCGAGATCTCAAATAGGAGACAGAAATCTTGAAATCTTTTGGTTGCTGGGAGCTGCTTTTGGTATTGGTTGAAGTATCCCCGGAATGCTAGAGATCAAGTCCCTTATCTTTTGTAACTCCTTCTACATTGCTAAATTTATTCCATTATCCTGCAAAGCCTCAACATCAGCCACAAGAATAGTATTATTATAACAAATGTTACCAGTGCCGGGATTTCCGACTGAGGATCCTGCAATAGTGCTGAAGTCTCTAGTAATTGTGACTTAGTGGAAGGAGATGATCCAAGTATTCCAACTTTTGATTATATATGCAAGAAATTATCATAATGAATTTCTGAGGACCCCGAAGGTCCAAAATCCAAAATCTTGTGCTATAGTAGAGTGGATTATTATGCTACAGGTTTTTTCTCTTGTGATCTCTGATCTCTAGAGTTCCTTGAAGAAAGAATTGTTGGTCTGCTTTTGTTGTTGCATGTGATCCTTCATTTGCAATAATATATCGAATATCCCATTGTTCGACATAAGGACAGGTTTTGCATGGGAGGATGCTGATCCTTGAGCAAAAGTAATCCTTTAGATTCTGAGATAGGTATCCGAGAGATGGTCACCTTTTTCTAAATAGTGGGTGGAGGAGGAAGAGGGTTCAAAACTCAAGAGATTAAGGACGACATTGGAGAAGAGGTAGATTTGTTATTGAGAAGCCATTTCCAAATTGAGCTTGAACGGATTGTGATTGTAGATGACTTTTTTCGGATGAAAAACACCACTTGTCCCACGGTGGGCGCCATACTATTTGGTCAAAAATTACCTAAGAAATTTAGTGATCAAACTTTGTAAGTGAGGTAGCGTGTTCTTCAAAATATTGCAAGTGTGTGTGTACAGAAGTATATGACTCAGCGATGTAACAAGGAAAAACCATTGATCCTTAGTAGGATCTCCGGCAAAAAACCTCGGGAGGGGAAAACTATTCACTTTCCTCATATTTATTAATAAGTAAAATGTGTTACAAGTCTAGAACTACTTATGAACAAGTCTAGAGTATAGAAGAGTGTTAGTGTAGTGTGAGTTGTTGTAAGTGTCCTATTTTGTTCATCATAGCCTCTTTTTATAGTAATCAACTATCCGACACTAATTGCTATTAACTAGGTGTAAAAGAGCCGTAGGGCCTGCTTTGCTTGGTCTTCACGAACTTCTCCATTGACATTTGGTCTTACTATCCGTTGTAAGATGGTTACGAGCTGAATTTTGTTGAGATACTCCACATATGTGTAACCGACGACGGGGATCCCGGCCATTTAATGTGTCTTCAATGCAATCATTAATCTCAACAGTTACAAGAATTGTTCCAGGTGTTTGACCAAGCATTTAATGAGTTATTAATTTCAATAAAGTCACCCATGACTGTCTACAAAAAATATAGCAATTAGTGGACTAAACAAAAGGGTTCAGGATACCAAACCTGTTTGAGATCCATGCTGGCAAGATACTGAGTCTCATGATCCTAAGCAAGATTATGACCCACAACAACAATATTGATCTACCATGTGTATAATCATCATTAATTTCTCGGTTGTGACCAGCTTTTTCTTTTGATTATTTCCCTTTCAAATCTAAGTAGCATACTATGAAGGTTTGTCAGACTCAATTTCTTAAAATTAGGCAGTGTTCTTAAGATAATAGCATGAGTATCCCAATTTTTTAAGTAAAGTTGGCAAAAATCTATTTTTTAGATTAGAATTAGGATAAGTAACCTCAGTCATTTTTAATTCACTAATTAATGTAGTGAACCCTTCAAATTGTTCAGTAAAAGTCTCTCCTTTGAGATGACAATATGACTAATAGTGCTTAGTTAGGATTCCCCGGGTATTCTCAAGTACCTCATGTGTACCACCGAATTATTATTTCAGTGCATCCCAGAGCTCTTTTGTTGCAATTAATTAATCCATCCAAAATTTCATTTGGAATTGTCATGGCAAGCCTCACATGAGCTTTGGCATCAAATTCAAATTTCTGGTAATCCTAATCGGAATCATTTTTGGAACAGTTTGATCATTTTCGTACCATCTTCATGATCAATTGTTTCAGGAACATGTGATCCATGAAAAAATGACCTCCAACAACCAGTGTTTTGGCTGCAATAATGATGCAACATTCTTTGTTACCATATGTTGTACGAGCTTCGTGCAAGCATACGTGGCTTTGAATTTGAACCAATATTATGAGGATCCTATATTAACGACATGATCTTACTTTCAACTTTATTTTTCATAAAATTTGCAAAAAACAAAGTATGAACTGGGTTTATACAAACCGGCTGAATTCTTTTCAGTAGTTGATGCAACAACAATTTGAATTATCAATTTGAGCTACAATTTTATTTCTAAATCAATTGTTAAATCGAATTTAGAGATCCATAGCTATACCAATTATTGGATCCGATTTGTATGTTTGAACACTTTTAACCAAATTAACTTGAAAACAAGTAATCTATTTGAATTAATCAATCACAATTTTCAATGGTATTAAACAAAATAATCTAAGAATTCAAATGAGGCAAACATCTTTTACATTCATATCAAATGATTTACAATTAGATTGTTCTTCCTCACCCTTAGCTCATCTTATGTGATTTTGTACTATAAAGTACTTTTTCATAGGTTTGTAAAGTCTTAATAAAGAAAATACTATCTTCTTCATTTTTTACAATTGTAAGTGCAGATGAGTCTAATAAAGAAAGCAACGGATAACAAGTCAGTTACAAACAACTAATAAAATAGAAAACAACAAACAACTGATAAAAATATAAATAGAAAACCTAAACTACCAATATCTTTTACAACTAATGATGACCATTAGTTTTTTGTCTTCGATCCTTTTAACCTTTAGTAGTTGTAGGTCCCAATGATGGATCTTTTAATGTGATAAAACATAAACCAGTTGTTAGGCGGAATCTAACAACTAACTGATTCAATATTAACACGAACAAACACAAGAAAAACACACGAGATGGCTTTTAAACACACGTTAAATTCAACGTCGGGTGCTTAAGCTCTTAACAGTGATTACAAAGTAAATGATAAAAAATATGCTCATCTCTCACTGTTCTATGAACGACGAACCCAAACAACCTAGTTACATCATGTATATATAGCACACAATAACCCTAAGCCCAATCCGTACACTAAGCCCACCAAAATCAAAGATTTCGGTGTGTTACAATATAGCCCAAAACAAGCCCAAATACATTAAGCGTAAACCATTAAGCATAGCCCAACAATCTCCCCTTTGGTTTACCTCTTGATCATTACTCGTGTTCGAGCACATCAGCGTCAGATTCCTTGTAAGCACATGCCCGTAAACCAGTTTGCATGATGGATCCCACCATTCCAATATACTCCTTAGCAGTTGGCTCATATAGTGGTTCAGAAAAAATCTGAAAGCCACTAAGAGTCTTGATATCCTTTTCACCAAACTTCAATAAATCTCTCGAATCAACGATACGGTACTATCCTTTCTTTAGCCGTATAATACAAGAGTTTTCACACCATAGAAGTCCAAAACTTCATTTCATCAAGAGCACCCCCGGGAAATCTCTTGGTGATCGGAATGGACGTCACTTTAGCAGTTGCAGGCCACATCACGTTTAGCATCGGCTTGTTGGTATGAGATCACGAACTCCCTTTGCTTTCTTGATAAGGGATTCAGCAGTAGGCATGTTGGGGAATCCTCTTTCAACCTGGTTGCTCAAGTAGTTCCAGAAATTTGTGGCCTTTGGATCATGATTCGGGTTGTGGAAAGGAGCATTTATCAAATCACTCAAATCAACCTTTGTCCACGAACCGAAGTCTTTCATCTTCTTATAGTATTCTGTGTTCTCAGATTTACGCTTGACCCACCAAATTTCCTTATCAATGTCATAACCCCAAGATACAACCCCCGAACGATCACCATATCTATCAGAAAAACCCTTTTAAATCCCCATGACAAACTTTTCAGGATAATCGGAAGACATTAAATTATACTTGGAGTTCTTTTTATCAACATCTTCCTCTTTATTCTTTCCATCTGCTCAGCAGTCTTTGGTGGAGCAGCTAAGTACTTTTCCAGTTGCACAGAGGTATCGATGTTTGAGGTAGGGCGTGTAATAACTTGGATTTTTCGATTATAATATATACACAAATAACCCTACACGTTTTATGTTTGGGAAATTTTATCGATAAAATATCGCGTTATTCGAGACAATATTATTTTATTAATATTTGTTATCAATTATTTGATATAAATGTAAAATAACTTTGAGAATATTCAATTTTAACCCCCACACTATACTTTAACCTAAATTTGTTTCCATCTCTAATCTCCAAGACTGATTTGCAAATTCTGGTTAATTTAACCTATTAAGCCATTTAATCAATTACCCAAACCCGTTTTCTAACCAACCCGTAACCCGTATATGATTTCTTGCACTCTAAGTTTCATCTACAATCTAAATTGATCTCATAATATCATTCATACGTATTAGGCCGTCATTATCCCTTCTAATAAATGGAAATAACAATCAAATATTATCCGGATTCCCTATTTTACCTAAACCGACCTAGCTCGTGATCAATATACTTTATAACGATCACCTTAATACAATACAATTAAACATGCAGAAACCATCCTCATACCATCGCCATAAAAACCCCTAAGTTAATTACAACATAACTGTTTACACGGATTGCGTTCTTGATCGCGTTTGGCCGCTACTTTGTGTTGGCCGTTCATCACCAACGAAACGCCTATTAAGGTAATTAATCACTTCCGCATGTTCGTCGTTGTTCGTATAACTATAACCCTAACATCAATTAAACACACATATACGAGATTTAACGATTTGATTGCTAGGGTTCATAAGTTAATTTGGATCCTTTCTGTCTGAGTATGTATAATTGTTTTCCAGAGTTTTATCAACTGATCTTCATAGATCAGTTGGTTTGGTTGTGTCTGTGATGGTTTGAGATGGCCTGCTACGCGGGTTCGAGTCCCGGCAGCCCCGTTTTGCTTATATATTTTTTGAAACTTTTATTTAATTGTTTATTAATCATAATTAAACACTAATAAACATTATAAGTTATTGTAAAATCATAAATAATCAATATTTTTATAAGCCCGGCAAATTATATGCATGTATTATTATAAAAAGATTTATAAAGGATTTAATAAAGATTTTTAATAATGTTTTAATTTAAAATACATAATATGACCTTGTTATTTCACGATTAAAAATATAGTTTAAGCCTTTTATAAAGGATTATATTTTATATAAATATTATTATTCATTATTCAACATTTATTATCTAAAATACTAATATAAAAGAAATCTTTATTAATAATAATAAAAAATATATATATTAAATGTATTTTTAGATTAAGAAAACAAATATCTTTCTTTAATCTATTCAAAAGTCTTATAAGTTTTATTTAAGTATTTTTATATAATTAAATCATATTATTTATGTTAAAACTTCAATAATAAAATTAATAATAAATCTAAGTAATATTAAACCTTCGTTAGAATGCACTCGATCATCAATTCCCGATTCTCAATCTAGTTTTAGATTCATCATTTAAATTATAGTTATTCATTTCCTCAATTACTGTAATTAGGATTCTTGTCGGTATTTGTCCCGAAGAGCTTAATCTACCTTTATAGCTTAATGAATCGTATCTCTTGCTTAATTAATAAGGTGAGTAATCCCTCCCCTATTTTACTTATTTTTAAGCCTTTTGGGGACATGTACGTATCTTATATATTTAACTATTATCTAGTATTCAAAATCGCAACTGTTAATCGTTGTGTGTATATCAGTTTATGCTTACTTGCTATTTGCTTACTTGCTTTACTTGAACGCTGTTTGCTTACTTCGGCAACCGATGTCCATTTTTATGGCAACGGTCTAGTCCTTGCTTAGTAACCAATGTCCATTTATATGGATTGGTTGAGCCCTTTCTTTATGGTTTGCTTTCTTTATGGTTGATTGCTTGTTTATATGCTATGACTTAACTGTTTATTCTCACATAAACAGTTTGCATCTTTCTTTATTTATTATATATTATTATTGTTGTGTCTTAAACTGGTGTTTTACTCACTCAACATGTGTTTTTGACAAAATTATATTTTATACGCATATGCAGGTTATCGTACAAATTTAATGCAGGTTGGTGAAGACTTAGTGAAGAATATAAGTTAGAAAATAATTAATCAAGATCATTTATAATATAATTTGTATTGTTGTATGATACTTGATTATGTACTTGTTTGTGTTTGATTTATTTGAAAATTGAATTTAATTAATAGATATTGTCATTTAAATATTGCATGATAGTACCTTGAGAGTTGTAGCAATCAGCTCACGCCCCGACATTTCCGCCTTAGGTTGGGGTGTGACAGGGCGCAACTGGAGGCTCTATCAACAGGAGCATCTTGATTGTCATCAACAGTTCTTTCACCGCTATAATCACCACCTTTAAATTCATATCCAAACCTTTTAATAAGTTTTTGTTGGAGATCCAAGTATAATGCAGTAAGACCACCAATGTTTACCTGAAGCTCTTTTGAATCTTCGTCAGTATTGTTGGCTCAAGCTCTTGAATTCGTACATCCTTCACCATAGAGTCTTGTTCAAGCTCAAAGACTATTCATTGTAAGGCGTGTATGTCGAATTGTTAGGATTTAAATGCAATCCCTTTGCCCTTATCTTGTAAAAATTTGTCTTTCATGGCAAGAATGTTGGCAATCTTCTCAGCTGCACCTGAGCTTTCTTGACCTATTGGATCAGATGATCTAGAAGGTTTAGTGGTAGACGGGATGTGGGCTTCAAACTCAAACTCTTGTGTAATGTCATCAAAGATTTGATCTTGAGTTTGATGGGCTTTAGTGGACAGGCCTTGTTTAGTTTGAGTTTCAACAATGACGGGCTCAGTAGTTGTTGGTTGAGTGGTTGGTACAAGATCACAAGCCAGCACAACCGGTATCAGATCTTTCTTTCGACGCTTTCGTGAAATGAGATTGGTGGTTGACTCTTCTTCAGTATCATCTTCATCATGTGTCACAGCAACTGATTGAGGAGGCTTCAATGCATTTGACTGGAGCTATTTTTGAAAAACTCAAAATCTTCAAACTGTTCAGCAGTTGGTTTAGAGTGATGTACCTGGTGTTCAGTCTTCATAGGTTGTGAAGGAGAACTATCAGATTCATCATCATCAGAAATAGTCTCAAAGGCAATTGTAGTCCTTTGAGCAGGAACATCGTGTTCCTCAGCAACAGTAGCACTAGCAGCAGCAGCAACAGCCTCAGTTTCAGCAAATCTTCCAAACTTTACCAACTGATGGTGATCTGATAAATTATTTTGGCCCCTTTTCTCGACTACTTCATCAAACCAAAAGTATTAGGGCCCATAGCCTTCAAATCAAGTGTCTCTACAGATCTAGTCAAGTTAGGATAATGAGAATAAAAAATCATATGTAGGAACCTCTGGTACATTAAGAACATCTCCTTCTTCTTCCCATTGAGGTTTTTTATCATCTCATCGAACAAGAACTTGGAGTAATTGTAGTTCCAGTCCATGATCAAAGAAACCATAGCAGACATCTGGGTGTGGCTAATCTCATCAGGGCCCCTATTCATCCTGAGACACACGTTAAGAAGGTGTGAATCAAGAACCTCCATTATGGATGAAACAGCTTCTTGATGGTTGGAGGCTAGGTTCTCTCGTATCCCTTTCTTTGTACTATCTCTGCCACGGCTTTAGTAGAATATTCTGTAGGGTAATCAGGTTGATCCCCGATCATCAATACATCACGAATAATAGCCTCAGAGACGGTAATAGGCTTCTTCTTGATATTTGATTCTATAACAACCGCTCCCCCAACACCTCTTTGATTAATAGAAGCATGGTTCCAGAAATCAATCACCATCTTCTTATAGATAACAGGTATTTCTCGTAAATCGTGAGAAATCATGCATGCCCCACTATCATGGTCTTGAACTCCTTGTGAGATGGAGGAGGGTCAAAAAGACATCCAGCAATGTTATATGAGTCTATATACTTCAATGGTGCTTGATCAGCCATGACTGCAACAAACAATTGAAGTTATAGATGTATTCACTTAAGTACATAATCAATAACCTTTTGGAACTTGATATCCTTTAAGAGCAACAACTTAATTATATTATAAGGACCAAACATAGAAATAATGAAAGTATAAACCTCTTTTAGTAAATCGGTCCAAATAGTAATTATATTAATCTAATTAAAGATGTTTTCTGTCCAAATTTTGAGTTCTTTTTCAACATAAAGATTTTTCGGTCCAAAATAAGTTATTTCGGTCAAAAATGATAGTTTTCGGTTCAACATAATAGATGTCTGTTCACAAAAGACCCTTGATAGCCGAGAACAAATGTTCTCGGTCAACCTGATGAGTTCTCGGTCAAAGTTTGACCGAGAACCCTTGAGATCTCTGTTGATCTCAGGGGTTCTCTGGTTGACTAGAGGTTTTTGGTCAACCATCCCCGAGAACCCAAGATCCTAAGATCTCTGTTGATCTCGGCCTTAAAACCCTAGACACACGAAATCACCATTAACAGGAAACCTACAACTCTTAAAAAAGCCTTATAATATGACCGAACACATCATAATTATTCATTACAATTTTATATGACAACCATGTCTCACAAAGATACATCAAAATCCAGATCATCATTCAAACTAAGAACACTTATTAAATCCATAGATGTTTTTAACATTGACCCGAAAACAAGTCTTTCAAAGTGTCATATACCTTTAATGATAGTCAAAACAGCTTAGATAATCAGAGATGGTAATAATAAAGGCAGAGATGTTTTGAGGTTTGGAAAAGAAAAGATTATAAGTAGATTTGAAGAAGATAACCAATAATGCACAAAAGATGCCTTTTAAACTTCAAAATTCGGGTCTGGGCCGAGAACACCATATACCTTTATAAACAGTTTGGGCCATACCATCTTGGCTGAAAACACATTTTAAGTTGCACCAGGCCTCATGGGCTGGAACACAAGCCTGATCCATGTTTAAAAAAATCCTTAACACATTTGTTTCGACAAGAGTAAAAATGAGGTAAAATTAAAGACGTAAAGAAAATAAATAAAAATAAAATCAAAGCACAAATATTTTACCACCCAGCCTTCAGTAGTTCTAACATATTGTGGGATCAAATTTCATTTTTGTTAAACGAGTTAACTTTTATGAAAAGATCCGATCAAGGAATCATATTGATTAAGATGCTTTCATAATGATTCATTTTCAACAGTATTATGACATAGAGAGTAGGTTGATAGCAAGTATTTAGATACTTAGCATGATTTTCATTGCATCAATGATATGCATTAGATTGAATTAGGCATAAAGCTTATAAGGACATAACTTATGGACCTATGATGCCTCTTATCTCTTCTCAAAGCGTACTTGGATTTCTCCATATCACCCCTGTTTGACTCCAACCACCTAGTGTTTGATCAAAAGATTTTTACCATACAAACAAAAACATTTAAGCTTTAAGGTTGAACATTGGACTTACATGTCATCCGGATTTAGAGGCCTTACATTCGGAGTGTTTAGGACTTACTTGAATGCCCCACCCCTGTAGTTCTAATTTAACCCTTTAAGCTTTAAAATATTTTTAATCTCAATATTATATAATATTATAATATATATATATACATATATATATATATATATATATATATATTGTAGGTTCCCAGCCGGATCTACACAGGAGTATCTCGTAACACGAGGGTGCGGAATCCCCCGCGTATACGATACGAGTGCTAAGACGATGAACACATAAACACACACACAAAACACACGAGTATATATATAATAATTCTTGTTATATTGCAAAGGATAATCACCAAAGAACAAACACGTGATCCCCGAGTCACCCAAAGCCAGCCGTTCAAGTTTTTACAAATGAACCGAAGTCCCAATATAAATACCACGACAACTTCGCCTAACAGGCTAGGCGAAGTTGCCTTAACTTCGCTCATACACAAGTTCGCCAAAACATTATACCAAACTCAACAAGTTCAACATAAAATGAACAGTTTAAACGATTACATACACAAATAAACACGAGATACTGAACTACTGGCATCATGCACCAACAGACTCCCCCTTGGCAGTAGCTTCATATCTCTATCTTCTTTCTCGTGTCTTGTAATCCAAAATCACGTACCCACCGTCTTCAAACATGTATACCCTGTCTCACACAGACAGAGACCACCCTCTGGTACTTCTTTGCTTCATCCTTCCACGCAGGAATATAGAAAATCTTGTTATCATTAAGTACCTGCAAATCAGCTTGAGACAAATTAACCAAGTGCATTGGATCATACACTCTCAGGATCTCCTGTCCATCCTCATCTTCCATCTTTTCAAACTGTGCCAGCTCTTCCTGCATGGCTTCAACCCACGAGCTATCCTTCAGTGCCATTTGATAATTCTTTGGTTCTATCTGACTGATGAAGCAGGCATACAAGCATTCATTTATAATACCAGTGTCTTTAATGCTTGCATTCACACATGTGTTTTCATCCAAGCTTCTTCTAGTACGCACACCATCAGAAGGATTACCGATCACATTTTCTAAAGGATGATTCTTGTGAATTTTGGTGGTTTGTACCGGACCGACTTCCAGATCATTTTCTAGATTTGAAGTGAGTTCATCAGAGTGAAGCTGGGTGTGAAATGGATTGTAGAATTCATCTTCATTCGAGGCAGCTGGAGTTTCAACCGCACTTGACGAGGTTGGTTAATTTTCATTATATTTCGGACGTTGTATAATGGCCTCCTCTTCTTCATACAGCATCTGTGTGGCCATTTTCTCATCAATGTCTGCAAAATCCAAGTAAGGCACATTAAAAGATTTGAATAGCTTATCATAGTCGAAAGCCTCTGCTGGTCCCATGCTAGGTCTTGGTGATTTGTAACTAGTAATGTCAGTGGTACAGACCACCTCAACCTTGTTGTTTGATAGATTAATGATTCTTCTGTTGGGTGTCGCAACAACATAGCCAACTAAGATACCTTCGTCAGCTTTCTCACCAAATTTAGAGTTAGTCTTTAATATCGAACATGGGGACCCGAAAGGTTCAAGACCTTTCAAATTTGGCTTTCTACCATGCATATGTTCATAACATGTTTTATTTAATCTCTTAACAGTTAAAACACGATTAAGGATATAACAGGCTGTAGCAACAGCCTCGGCCCAGAACACCACGGGAAATTTAGCATCTGCCAGCATGGTCCTAGCGCCTTCGATTAGAGTTCTATTCTTCCTTTCAGCTACTCCATTTTGTTGCTAAGTATATGGGGCGTTGTACTGATGTTCTATCCCTTTCTGCAAACAAAACATCTCCATCTGATAGTTCTTGAACTCTGTACCATTATCACTTCTGATGTACTTAACCTTTCTCCCAACAATATTTTCCACATAGGTAATCAAGTTAATTACCAACTGAACTGTTTCATCTTTTGCCTTCAGAAAGTAAACCCAAGAGTATCGTGAGTCATCATCGGTTACCACCAAACAGTATGACGTTCCTCCTAGAATTTTTACATTCACAGGACCAAAGAGATCCATATGAAGCAAGTCCAAGGTGCTGACAATTGAGTTAACCTTCTTGGGGTGATGTGGCTTCTTGTGTTGTTTTCCTTTCTTGCATGACACACATTGGTCTTCAAAATTGAAGTTCTTCAATGGAACCCCAAGTACCAGCCCATTCTTGACAATGTAGTTCATCTTGCGAAGATGAATATGACCCATTCTTCGGTGCCACAACTCTGACTCAGATTCTGTTGCTTTTGACAGAAGACATGACTCTTCTGTTGCCATCTCGGTTGATCTCATATCCATTACATACGTGTTCTTTTCTCTTGGAGCCTTCATCACGACCCAGGTCTCTGGTATCTTGAAACCAGGATAAAGCACGAGTGCCTCATCTTTAGTAAAATGAACGGTGTATTCTTTGTCACAAATCTGAGAGACACTCAACAGGTTGTGCTTCAACTCTTCCACAAAATTCACTTTTTCCAACTTTATTCTTCCATTTGTCACAGTCCCAATACCAATAATTCTTCCTCCACTTTCTCCTGCAAAACTAACCCTTCCTCTTTGAACAGTCTTCCAATCACGTAACAATTTCTTGTTACCAGTCATGTGCCGGGAACAGCCACTGTCAACAACCCACATATTGTTTACAGCCCTGCTCGACTGTTCCTACACAATTAAAGAAATAGATTAAAATCTCGGGACCAAAGACCTTCTGGTCTTGGGTTGATTAAACCTATTATCCGGCATCCAGTACCTTGGTTGCCCAATGTTATTTTGAGGAGATTTTCTATAAGTTCTGAAAGGAAAATTTCTAAATGACTGGCTATGAGGCCATCCAAACCTTCGTGAATTTCTAGCATTAATGGAATTATAATTGTTGGTTTGGTGATTCACTGGGAAAAAACAAGACTGATTTCTTTGAAATCTTGGATTAGTCCAATGATTGAAATTTGATGTGTTAGAATTCTTACCAGCATCATATTTAGTATTCGTTTTATTCTCAGTTTCAGGTGGCCTCATATTTCTAGATTTCCTCTGTTCAGAGGACAGTCATTGACAAAATGTCCTAGCCTGTTGCATCTAAAACAACTTCTGTTCAAACTATTCGTGTTCTTTTGAAAATTTGTCTCAAAAGTTGTTGTAGATGATGAGGTTGTGTTACTATCAGTTTGCCTCACATACAATGGAACAAACGGATTTAGGGAAGATTTCTTTTCATCAAACTTATAGTCCTCCCCCCGTTTTAGTAACACGACCTCTTCTTTTATCTCACCCGATTCAGACGATTTGTCCGAATTTGACGAGACAGAACTTGTAACATTAGAACCTGTCTGACTCACTTCACTCTCATTAACTTTAGTTTCTTTAGTAGAAACTTTGATAGGAACTGTCTGACTAACTTCATCACCAACGGATTGCTGATTACTAGGATTATAAGTATAATTATTATTGAAAGGTGGTGGAACTTCAGTGTATCCTATTCCCCCTTTGATCTTAGGGGAGCGTTGAACACTTAGAATGTGATCAAGAACAACAGAAGAGTTTCTGAATTGTTCAATTTTCCTGTTCAGTTCCACCACTTTTACCTGGTAATCAGATATATGTTTGTCCTTTTCAGCTATTAGTTTGGTCTTTTCTTCTAAAACTTCATAGCTAAGATCAATTACTTGTATTTTTTCCGCTAGGGTAGCTTTAAGGCTTCTGATATCCTTTTCACTAGCTTTTATTTTTACCGAGTAGCTATTTTCTTTAGTTTTAGAATAGTGATGTTCTTCTTTTAATTTTTTTAATTCAGTATCCAAACTAACATATTGATCAGTTAAAGCTTTCAATTGGTCAGACAGCTTTTCACATTGTTCACAATGAGATTCAGAACATACCTCAGAGAGTTGATCATTTACTTCTGCCATGTATGCCTGGTCCTCCACTGGTTCTCGGTCGCATCTTCCAGTCTCTATATTCACCAAATTTGCTTGTTCAATCACCTCCTCAACGTGTATATTCTAGTTATATCCAACGTTCTGCTGAGATACCATAGCCTTGTTTTCACTTCCACTTCCATTCAGTTGAGCAGGCCTATTCTGACTTCGTTCGACTCTCTCATTTGTACACTCTTTAGCAAAGAGACCATTTTGTTGATAGTTATAACAACGAACCTTTGACTTGTCGAACCCCTGTATTTCTCCAACAAACTTTCTACCAGTTTTCTTCATAAATCTCTTTACCCTTCTTACTATCATAGCCATCTGCCACTGCAGATCCATTTCTTCCCGATCATCAGCATCGATCTGATCATAGTCCTCATCCAAGGTTGCAGGGTCGACTATTTTTCCTTTGATGTAATTCTCATAAGAGGCAATGAAAGAGGCATAGAGAGCAAATTGTTGTTCAGCTGATTTCACACTCATCGGCATCTGTGTGTAATTCTTACTAGTTGTACTGTTTGAGAAATTACCAGCTGAGGACTGAGGTTTTGAGGAACTACTTCCACCCGCTACAAAACATACATCACCATCCATATTTAGTACCACATGACCATCTTGAGTGGAGTTTGGTTCCCCCCTTGAGTAGTAGGCAGTCGATTCTGTTTTTGAATTTGAGTTTGGAGAAACTTTAGCACCATACATTCCCGGATCCTGAACCTGATCAGTAGGAGTCTCCTTTCGAGCCATGTTAAGTTCAAAATTACGTAACTTATTAACCACCGTCTCCAAATCAATTTTCTCAAAATCTTTATCTTCTTTCATCAGAACTGTGTACATCTCCCATTTTGGTGGGAGAGCATCGAGAAGTTTTTTCACTATCTCTTCCTCCTTGTACTCAATGGAGAAGTTATTCAACTCAGTCATCAGGTGATAATATCGTGTGATGATATCATCAAGTGATTCATTTTTCAGATACTTGAATACTGAGAATTGAGTTTTCAACAGCTTTGTATAGAGGTACGTATCCCAACATTTCCTTCATAGCGATTTTCAAGCGCTTCCCACAATTCTCTAGCAGTTTTGTACTTCTTGAAAGTATGGAGAATCTCTTGAGGAAGTGCCATTGTAATGGCTGCATGTGTTTTACTTTCTGCTTCATACATTTTCTTTTCATCATCCTCCATCTTACTATACTTCTTAATTTGCTCTCGACCTTCAAACTCAGTAGTTGGTGGAATGTACCCATCTTGAATGCAGACCTACGTCTTTGCATCTTGATACTTCACATACTGTTCAGACCTATCTTTCCATGCAACAAAATCAGTACCTTTAAGCAATTTTGGAGTTTTAGTTGCTGAACCCTTTAAGCTTTAAAATAATTTTTAATCTCAATATTATATAACATTATAATATATATATATATATATATATATATATTGTTGGTTCCCAGCCGGATCTACACAAGAGTATCTCGTAACACGAGGGTGCGGAATCCCTACGTATACGATACGAGTGCTAAGACGATGAACACGTAAACACACACACAAAACACACAAGTATATATATAATAATACTTGTTAAATTGCAAAGGATAATCACCAAAGAACAAACACGTGATCCCCGAGTCACCCAAAGCCAACCGTTCAAGTTCTTTACAAATGAGCCGAAGTCCCAATATAAATACCACGACAACTTCGCCTAACAGGCTAGGCGAAGTTGTCTTAACTTCGCTCATACAAAAGTTCGCCAAAACATTATACCAAACTCAACAAGTTCAACACAAAACGAACAATTTAAATGATTACATACACAAATAAACACGAGATACTGAACTACTGGCATCATGCACCAACAGACTCCCCCTTGGCAGTAGCTTCATATCTCTATCTTCTTTCTCGTGTCTTGTAATCCAAAAATCACGTACCCACCGTCTTCAAGCATGAATACCCTGTCTCACACAGACAGAGACCACCCTCTGGTACTTCTTTGCTTCATCCTTCCACGCAGGAATATAGAAAATCTTCTTATCATTAAGTACCTGCAAATCAGCTTGAGACAAATTAACTAAGTGCATTGGATCATACACTCTCAGGATCTCCTGTTCATTCTCATCTTCTATCACAGCTTCAGTAGTCTGGCAGTCAACATACCACCACTTGAGGTCCTTCAGCACATCCTTGGGTATCAGCTTCATCGGAACCTTTTTCAAACATCGAATTGGCTTGTATTTCATCACCATCTAGGGCTTACCATCAACCCGCATACCTCGTTCCTTCAACCAACTTTCCTTTCTGAGGCTTCAACAACTCAAACTTTTTCTCTTTCACACTTTCCTTCCACACGATCTTTCCAACCCATCTCGTAAAGTTGTCATCACTTCTATTAATCAATCTCAACTGAGCCAAATCTTTCACCTCACACTCAGGCAAGGTATTGAGCGATCTCAATGTCTTCTTAAAATACTGAACCCCATCATATCGCTTTATCACAAACAATTTTAGTTGTTCATCTTACAACCAACAGATAATACCTTTCTTTGATTCAGCATAGCCCTTGATATTGTAACTTTTCTTGAACATCGTTGGTACCGCAGGCTTCTTTGTCTTGAAGAACCATTGAGCACGGCCTTCTTTCCATCTTAGTTGTTCTTCCCACTCAGAATCACCCGACACATTTTCATCTTGACCCAGCTTTACCTCATCAACACTTGGAATATCATGCTCTACACCATCATCAACTATCTCTCCTTCTTCTAACTCACTATCAATTTCTATCTGTTCCCCAATCTTTTCAATCTCACTATCCGTCAAAACATCATCAACTAAATCATCCTCATCATTTCCCAACACCTCCTCATTGTCTACAACCACCACAGTCTCACCACCTGTACTGCCTGATGGACCAGCAGACTCCGCCTGAGATGTGGAAGTCCCAAGATTTTGTTCAGTTCTTGGCAACTCACCACCTGCATCTTTCAATGCATTGGGATCATCATCTCTGTCTTGCCTCTTCTTTGTCCTTAATTCATCACCCTTGCAACTCGTCTCCCCCTGAGATGCTAAGAACTGTTTAAGAGCATCAAAGAGTTTACCGTGTTCAATGAGAAGTGATGATTGTATCTGATTTTCTGCTACAAGCCGCTGAATAGCTTGTGTCTGAATGAGATTAATCCGCGACTGTTCAGCAACAACCCGTTCAAGAGCCGTAATCCTCTCAGAGTCAGACAGATTAGCATCAAAGTCAAACCGCATATGAGAAATATCTTGAGCATACGGCGGTGGAATTCCCAAACTTGCTGGAATATCAGAGGTAGGCTGAATAGTAGCCGTGGGTGGTATGGAGACAGGTAACCCAGTAGTCTCTACCAGCATCGACTAAACAAATCTAGCGACCACCTCTGATGGAGTAAGGGTAGGAGGCGGTAAAGAAGCAATCTCCGGTGCTATAAACTGGAATGTAGTTGGAGGAATACCAAATGATGATGACACGGTCACCAAAGGTACATTCGAGGTGACCGGTAATGTAACTGCCGAAGAAGCAGGTAACATAGACATGCCCGATAATGATGGTGGGGAAAAATGAACAACCCTTGAACTTTCACCAACTTTTGCCTTCTTTGATCTTCAAACCAAACGATATAAATCTTCCTCATAATCTGATTCATTATCATTTGAGACTTTCTTTCGTTTGCCATGGGTTTTTTCTTGTCTGGCAAGTATTTGATGTGCTTCAACTATATCGTCAGTGGAGGAATCAGAAACAGTTCCCTCAGAGTCCGGCACAGATGTACGGACCATGGAAACATTTACACCAGACACCTCAACCACTGAGGCTTGAACTTCAGCAGCTGGATCAAGCCTTTCCATATCAAAGAACCCTTGCCCTCTAAAGGCAACCTCAAGATCAACTTGTTCTTCTGGAGCTACAACAGGGTCAACAAGAGGTGCTTGTTGTACCACAGGTGGTTGACCAACAGGAGGTGGTGGAGGGATATCGGCCTGTTGCGGTGCTGGATCAAGAAACTCATCTTCCGGAGGAGCAACATAAGCAGGTTTTACTAAGTAACCAAACAAGGCAGTGTGCCTCGGACGAAGTTCAGGCTTGCTACGAGCACTCGATGACTTACATTGTGCAAAGATTCTCTTGTTCACACTTTCAACAAAAGAGATAGGACGATGTTGTGGCAAGTTTGGAGCAACATGATTGAGAATCATCTGTAAGAATCGAGGGTACATCAAAAATTGTTCCCGTGCCACTGCGCGTCTCTGACGATCAATCTCATAAAATATCATCTGACTGAAACTATAGTGCTTGTTGTAGGTTAAATCAGTCATAGTCGATTGCATTGTCGCACCCATACCATCTATACCAGCCTTGCGGCCAGACATGCACACAATCAGAACATGCACTAAAACCTCTACTGATCCAATAAAAATCCCTTACGCCTCTGAGAATCCTCCAAAGGTCCTGAATACCCCATACGAACAAAAGCACCATTCCTGAAAGTAGCCGAAAAGTCTGTGGGATCCTCAGTCGTCTCACCCCCAAACTGTAAGGCTTCCCTTATATGATTTGCCGAGAACTGTTCCACCTGATCGTTGACAGTAGCACGCATAACTGGAGGTTCAACCCTACAGTCATACTCAACGGTTCTCCAAAAGTCTTCAATATTTGGTAGTGAAATAGGAAGAGTAGTAGTAATGGCATGAAAAATACGTGAGCGAACGAGAAATGAAATGATCTCACGATAGTCCTCAATTCCACGAGCATCCGGATCCAAGGTGATATACATGTTATGACCCGGAAAAAACTGTCTCTTATCATCTCCACCTTCATCACCACCAGTGCCACCAGCACCTGCCACAGCTGCCATATCTGCACAACAAACGAGCTAAGTTAGGCAAAGGTATGGCAACAGTTAACAACTTCGCTAACTTTGAGTCGGGCGAAGTTGTGGATGCAGCGAAGTTAGTGGGGTTGCTTGAAAAATAACTTCGCTGGGAAAGTAAACCAGATACACATATCAGTACATAAGAACACAGTCACAAATAAGGTAGATGATGCAAGACTTAGAAAAATTTTTAAAACTGTGAAGTTATACAGATAGCGAAGTTATCAACTTCGCCCCCGACCTAACTTCGCTGCATGAACTGTGAATCTGAAACTACCAATTAGGTTGAATAATGAACAATCAGAAGACGATCTCCAGTAAAGTATAGTGCGATTAAGAGTTCTAATCACCAATACTCATCATCGCAACCTCCAATCGATCCAAAAGATGGGTTCAAGGGTTTACAAAGCAAACCGAATGATAACAGACAGCATGGACCAGATTAACACACAAAATATAGGAATTATGACTCAATATGGACAAACGAACCTCAATAGCAAACAGAAAAACAACTAACAGGAGGTTTGATTCAAACAACAAGTTCGCCGAGGGTTTATTGAAATAAAGTTTAACCAATTTTGACCTTCGAGCCCTTTATATCATTTTGGAAAACCCCAGGGGCGAAGTTAGGATAACTTCGCCCTTTTAAGTAACATCGCCCCCTCAGTCAACTATAAGTCAACATCGCTTAAAATCAACTTCGCCCATTGTCAAGTTAAATAAAATTAAGAATATGAGATCAAAACAAGTAACCAAGTGTTTATGAAAACAAACCATAAGACAAAATACATAACAAAAGTTAGATAAAAGGACGGGATCAAATTTCAGTCTTGACGAAACCCTGCATGTTTTTAGAAAAGATCCGAATAGGAATCATACTGATTAAGTGGCTGTCACACAGATCCATGTTCAACGGTATTATGACATAGAGAAACAGGTTGTAGGCAGGTATAAAACTTAGTATGGTTTTCATTGCTTTTGTGATACGGATTAGGTTCAATTAAGCTCAAAATTTAGATGGACATCACATGAGAGATTGTGATGCCTCCTATCTATTCTCAAGGCGTATTTGGCTTTCCCCAAGTCACCCCGAGTTGACTTCGACCCGTAGTGTCTGATCAATCAATATTCACATGTCGACCTTCCGATTCGTCTTCCCGAACTTTATTATACTTTGAAATATTCTTTCTTGCCCCTTTCTTGATATTTGTAATCAGATAATCTTCATAAGGCTCAATGATAATAACGAAAGTATTTTTTTAAGACAATAATACAAACTGAAAGTCCCGAATCTGGAACACTGCAGAAACATAACACTATCTTCACAGGAATCAGAACACTCACGGGCTCGTGTATGACTGGGTAATCACTTTTCTGCCTATCATTCGGAAAGATGTATATGGAGACATGCACAACTCAAAATGACTCTCCACAGTAAATCGAGAAGATTTAGTTTATATCACTTCTACTTTTACGCACCATAGAAAGCTACCATAACATACAATGACTGTTCTAAAGTCTTTTAGACCTAATTACTTCACCGGTTAAGCACACAAAATCAGTTTATCTATCACTTTCCAAGGTTGGATAAATTTTCATTTTTAACACCAATAAAGAAACTTCTTGCGAAGTTATAGACTGAAAAATAATATCATTTCCCTAAAAAAATTAATTCAGACACCCTGATCAAGTCAAAGTCTTTAGGTAAACGGTTATTTTTAAGATCCGGTGAATCAGCCGGACCAACCACATACGAATATGTGTCCCTCAGACTAAGTATGAACGACTAACTTTAAGCGAAAGAATAAAAACCCATCATAAACCGCCCCGGTCGCTTTCAGTCATCTGGTTAATGGCTATCCTTATAATCTACATGTAGATGTAAGGACCAAACATATTCGTGGAATATGTCCTTCAAATTTGAGCAACCGATATAATTTTAAGCGATAGTGATGTTTTCTTATATGAAAATAAGAAAACAAGGTTACTCGAGATTGATCATCCCATTTAGCTCAACAAGGTTTTGAAAACGGGATCGGTCAAACGCTTTTGTAAAAAGATCGGCAAAATTATCCAGTGAATCAACCTTTTCAAGCATAATTAATTTCTTCTCAGCATAATCCCGTATGAAATGATGACGAATGTCAATATGTTTAGTTTTACTATGTTTAACGGGATTGTTAGTTACTGAGATAGCAGCAGTGTTATCAATGCATATAGGAGTTTGAGTGAAATTCAGACCATAATCGCGCATTTGTTGTTGTATCCATAAAACCTGGGAGCAGCAGTTCGATGCTGCCATGTATTCTGCTTCCCAGGTGGATATGGCTACAGAGGTCTGCTTCTTGCACTGTCACAACACCAATCTTCCTCCGAGAAACTGACATCCACCGGTTGTTGACTTCCTGTTCTGATTGCAACCTCCATAGTCAGAATTGGTGTATGCTACCAAATCCAGTTCTCCCCCTTTTTAGTACCCGAGTCCCAACTTAGGCTTTCCTTTAAGATACCGCAAGATTCTCTTCACTCCCTTCATGTGCGATTCCTTCGAGTTGGCCTGAAAACGAGCACAAAGACAAACTTCAAACATAATGTCAGGTCTAGATGCAGTTAGATACATTAAAGAACCTATGATTGCTCGATATTGAGTGGGATCCACATCTTCATCACTGTCGAAATCAGCACCCAGTTTGTGGTTGACGCAGATTGGAGTGTCAAACGGGGTAATATCATCCATCTTAAAGCGCTTAAGCACATCATGGACATACTTCGTTTGATGAATAAACATGCCATCTTTCTTCTGATCTACCTGTAATCCCAAAAAGAAAGTTAATTCTGTTGGTGCATGATGTCAGTAGTTCAGTATCTAGTGTCTGTAATCGTGTTAGTTGGATTTGTTTATGTGTTTGAGATAACTTGTTCTCACAAGTTCGCATGTTATAAGCGAACTTGTGGAACAAGCGAAGTTAGTGACAACTTCGCCTAGCATGTTAGGCGAAGTTGTCGAAGTGTATATAGGTTTAAGCTACGGCTTGATTTGTGTAACGATTCCAGTTCGTGTAATTGGTGATTGAATATCACGTGTTATTAGTTGCAATACAATGTGTATTTTGGGTATTGTAACGTGTTTAGCTTGTGTTTTAACGTATATCGCTTCTACGCTCGTCTCGTCTTACGTAGGGATTCCGCACCTACGTAGAACGAGATATTTCCGTATAGATCCGGCTAGGAACCTACAGTTGGTATCAGAGCATTTGCTCGTGATTGTGTGGTTCGGGATTATCACACGGGTGTAGAAATCGTTCCGTTCGACTATTCGCGGGACGAGTTTACGTTGAAATACCGAGTTATTGTGTCCTACTCACCTCCCTCCATCAAAAACAACCCATTACACCTTCGAATACCTCGCAATACGTCAAAATCAAACCTGCAAAAACGGTGTGTTCATCAGGCGAAGTTGCCACCACTGTTTGCAGGGTTTAGGCGAATATATAAGTTTAAGCGAAGTTATCATTAACTTCGCTTACCTCACAAGTTCGCTTAACTTAAGTGAAGTTGTCTCCAAGCGAAGTTAACATCAGGCGAAGTTAAGAAGAAAGCGAAGTTAAGAGGTTCAGCGAAGTTGAGTAATCAAGCGAAGTTAAGACTTAGCGAAGTTAAATATAACTTCGCCTACTGGTACTGTTCAGAATAATTAAAAAAAAATTTTGTGGGTTTCTTTGTGTTTTCGTTTCGTATTTCTTTCAAAGATGACTTCTATAAATATTGCGGAACTGGTAAAAATAGAGGTGGAAGCAGGTTCAGCTACTAAGGCTCCGAAAATGCTTAAGGGTACCGATTTCGTTGCTTGGAAAGATCGGTTTGAACAATATGTTAAATATCAAGATGCTAAGATGTGGGTGTGCATTCAAGATGGTTACATTCCACCAACGGCTATGTTTGAGGGTCGTGAACAAATAAAGAAGTACAATAAGATGGAAGAGGAAGAAAAGAAGATGTATGAGGCAGAAAGCAAAGCTCATGCTACGATAACAATGGCTCTTCCACAAGAGATTCTTCACACCTTCAGGAAATACAAAACCGCCAGAGAGCTATGGGAAGCGCTTGAAAACCGATATGAAGGTAATGTGGGGATACGTGCATCCAAGGTTAAGCTACTCAAAACCCAATTCTCGGTGTTCAAGTATTTGAAGAATGAGTCACTTGATGATATCATCACAAGGTATTACCACTTGATGACCGAACTCAGAAACTATTCGATTGACTATAAAGAAGAAGAGATCATAGAAAAACTTCTTGATGCTCTCCCATCGAAATGGGAAATGTACACTGTCTTGATGAGAGAAGATAAAGAGTTTGCAAACATCGACTTGGAAACTGCAGTCAATAAACTACGAACTTTTGAACTTAACATGGTTCGAAAAGAGACACCAACTGATCATGTTCCGGATCCGGGAATGTATGGTGCGAAAGTTAGTTCAAGTTCAAAGTCAGAATCATCTGCTTACTACTCAAAGGGAGACTCGAGCTCTAACTCAACTCATGAGGTCATGTAACTCTCAACATGGATGGTGATTTGTGTTTCATAGCTGGTGGAACAAATTCTTCAAAACCTCAAGCAACAACTGGTATTTTTTCCTCAAGTGTTCCGAACAACAACTGCTCTCAGATGCCCATGAGTGTTAAATCTGCTGAACAGCAGTTTACTCTCTATTCATCTTTCATTGCTTCTTACGAAAATTACATCAAAGGTAAAATTGTTGACCCTGCAACTTTAGAAGAAGACTATGATCAGATCGATGCTGATGATCTGGAAGAGATGGATCTGCAGTGGCAGATGGCGATGATCGTAAGAAGAGTTAAAAGGTTTATGAAGAAAACTGGTAGAAAGTTCGTTGGCGAAAGACCAGGGTTTGATAAGTCAAAGGTTCGGTGTTATAACTGTCAACAGAATGGCCACTTTACTAAAGAATGCACAAATGAAAGAGTAGAACGTAGTCAGAACAGGCCAACACAACCAAATGGGGGAAGTAATGAGAATAGGGCGATGGTATCCAGACAGAACGGGGGATACAATTGGAGTCTGCAAGTTGAGGAAGTGTTCGAACAGGCCAACCTGGTTAACATCGAAACTGAAGGAAGCTACAGAGAGACTAGAGAAGATCAAGCTTATATGTCAAAGGTGAATGATCAGCTCTCAGAGGTAAGTTCTGAACTCCCTTGTATGCAATGTGAAAATCTGTCTGAGCAATTGAAAACATTAACTGATCAGTTTGTTAGTTTGGACACTCAATTTAACACGTTAAAAGAAGATCATCACTACACTAAAACTAGAGAAAATAGTTATTCAGTAAAGATTAAGGCTAGTGAAAAGGATATCAAAAGTCTTAAAGCAAGTCTTGCTAAAAAAATACAAGTAATTGATCTTAGCTATGAAGTGTTAGAAGAGAAAACCAAACTAATTGCTGAAAGGGATAAACAGATAGCTGACTACCAGGTGAAAGTGGTGGAACTAAACAGAAAACTTGAGCAGTTTAGAAATTCCTCTGCAATGCTTCATCACCTCGTAAGTGATCAACGTTCCCCAGTTAAAAAGGGAGGAATTGGATATTCTGAAGTTCCACCACCTTATAATCATAACTATACATATGATCCTAGTAATCAGAAATCTGTTGATGTTGAGATTAGTCAGACAGTTCCTGTTAAAGTTACGATTAAATATCCGGAAGTTAGTAAAAGCGAAACGAGTAAGCCTGTTTCGAATGTTAAGATTTCTGTTCCTAGTTTTGTCTCATCAAATTCGGACAAGACATCCGAATCTAGTGAGACAAAAGAAGAGGTAGTGTTACTAAAACGTGGAGAGGACTATAAACCAACTGAAAAGAATTCTCCACTAAACCCGTATATCCCACCATATGTTAGACAAACGGGCAGTAATGCAACCTCAACATCTGAAACAACTGTTGAGACGAAAGTTGAAAACAGGAGTTGTTTCAGATGTAATCAAATAGGACACCTGATTGCTGATTGCCCTCTAGATCAGAGATTCAGAGGTATGAGGCCTCCGAAAACTGAGAATAAACCGAACAGTAATTATTATAATAGCCAGAATGCAAACTCACCAATGTTCAGACATTGGACTAAACCAAGATTTCAAAGATGTCAATCTCAGTTTTCCCTGTTAACAACCTAACCACTGGTTATAATTCATTTAAGTCATGAAGGTTTGGATGGCCTCATTGTCAATCTCCAAGAAGGTATCCTTTCAGAACTTACAGAAGTCATTATCAAACTGACTATGGACGACCAAAGTACGGGATGCAGTTTAACAGATTTAATCGACCCAAGACCAGTAGGTCTTGGGTCTCCAGATTTTAATCCTTTTCTTTAATTGTGCAGGAACAGTTGAACAGGGCTGTAAACAATCTGTGGGTTGTGGATAGCGGCTGTTCCCGGCACATGACTGGTAACAAGAATTTGTTACACGAATGGAACCTGTTCAGGGAGGTAGAGTAAGTTTTGATGGAGAGAGCGGTGGTAGAATTACTGGGATTGGAACTGTGACAAATGGTAAAATGAAGTTAGAAAAGGTGAATTACGTTGAGGAGTTAAAGCATAATTTGTTGAGTGTATCTCAGATCTGTGACAAAGAGTACACGGTGCACTTTACCAAAAATGAAGCGATTGTACTGTATCCTGGTTTTAAGATACCAGAGGCATGGATAGTGATGAAGGCTCCAAGGGAAAGGAACACATAAGTAATGGATATGAGGTCGACTGAGATGGCAACAGATGAGTCATGTCTTCTGTCAAAAGCAACTGAATCAGAGTCCGAGCTATGGCATCGAAGAATGGGGCATATACATCTTCGAAAAATGAACTACATTGTCAAGAATGGGCTGGTGCTCGGTGTTCCCTTGAAGAATTTCAACTTTGAAGACCAATGCTTATCGTGCAAGAAGGGAAAGCAACACAAGAAATCTCATCACACCAAGAAGGTTAATTCAATAGTCAGTACCTAGACCTACTTCACATGGATCTCTTCGGTCCCGTGAATGTAAAAAGCCTAGGTGGAACATCGTACTGCTTGGTGATAACTGATGATTTCTCTCGATATTCTTGGGTATATTTCCTAAAGACAAAAGATGAAACGGTTCAGTTGGTAATTAACTTGATTACCAAGGTTGAGAACATCGTGGGAAGAAAGGTTAAATACATCAGGAGTGACAATGGGACAGAGTTCAAAAACTACCAGATGGTGATGTTCTGCCTACAGAAAGGGATAGACCACCAGTACAGCGCCCCGTATACTCTGCAACAAAATGGGGTGGCTGAGAGGAAGAACAGGACGCTAATTGAAGGAGCCAGAACCATGCTGGCCGATGCTAAACTTCCTGTGGTGTTCTGGGCTGAAGCTGTTGCAACAGCCTGTTATATCCTAAATCGAGTTTTAACTGTTAAAAGATTGAATAAAACATGTTATGAACTTATGCATGGTAGAAAGCCTAACTTGAATGGTCTCGAACCATTTGGGTCCCCGTGTTCGATATTAAAGACGAACTCAAAATTTGGTGAGAAAGCCGACGAAGGTATTTTAGTCGGATATGTTGTTAGGACACCCAACAGACGAGTCTTTAATCTATCGACCAGCAAGGTTGAGGTGGTGTGTAACACTGACATCACAAGTTACAAACCACCAAAACCAAGCACAGGACCCGCTGAGGCTTTCGACTGTGATAAGCTTTTTAAATCTTTTAATATGCCTTACTTGGATTGTGCAGGAGTTGATGAGAAAATTGCTACGCGGATTTTTTATGATGAGGAAGAAAATTTTGTGCAACGACCGCAGTATGACGAAGGTAAACCTTCCTCGTCAAGTGTTGTTGATACCCCTGCTGCCTCTACAGAAAACGAATTTTTCAATCCTTTTCACTCTCAACAACAATCGCCCATTGATGAACTTTCTTCGAACCTGGAAGACAATCTGCAAGTCAGTTCGGTTCCGACTACTGGAGTTCACAAAAATCACCCTTTGAAGAACGTGATAGGTGATCTGTCCGACGGTGTACAAACAAGACAAAGCTTGAATGAGCACACTTGTGTTTACACAAGCATTAAAGAAACAGGCATCATTAACGAATGCTTGTACACCTGCTTCATCAGCCAGATTGAACCAAAGAACTATCATATAGCTCTAAAGGACAGCTCGTGGGTCGAAGCCATGCAAGAAGAGTTAGCCCAGTTCGAGAAGATGGAGGTTTGGAAATTGGTTGCAAAACCGAAGAATGTGCATGCGATTGGCACAAAATGGGTTTTCAAATGCAAGAGAGATGAAAAAGGAATAATCATCAGGAACAAGGCGAGGTTGGTTGTAAAAGGTTTTAATCAGCAAGAAGGGATCGTCTACAATGAAGTGTTTGCTCCTGTGGCAAGATTGGAAGCGATTCGACTGTTTTTGGCATTTGCTGCTCACAATGAGATGAAGGTGTTCCAGTTAGACGTGAAAAGTGCGTTTCTTAACGGTAAAGTCGATGAGGTTGTGTACGTTGAGCAGCCTCCAGGTTTTCCTGACCCAGACTTTCCTGATCACGTGTACAAACTAAGTAAAGCACTATATGGTCTACATCAGGCACCTCGTGCCTGGTATGCAACTTTATTGGATTACTTGCTTGAGAATGGGTTTGAAAGAGGAAAGATCGACAGCACACTGTTCGTTAAGAGAAAAGGAGGAGACTTTCTTCTGGTTCAAGTCTACGTGGATGACATCATCTTTGCTGCATCAAAAGTCGCAATGTGTCAGGAATTTGAAGAAGTCATGAAGAAGAGGTTTGAAATGAGTGCAATGGGTAAATTAACATTCTTCTTAGGATTGGAGGTCGATCAGAAGAAGGATGGGATGTTCATCCATCAGACTAAATATGTCCAAGACGTTCTCAAACGCTTCAAGATGGAGGACAGCACTTCATTTAATACTCCTGTTTGCGTTAACCACAAACTAGGTGCTGATTCAGACAGTGATGCAGACGTGGACCCCACCCAATATCGGGCAATCATAGGTTCTTTAATGTATTTAACTGTGTCTAGACCTGATATTATGTTTGCAGTTTGTCTCTGTGCTTGTTTTCAGGCAAACCCAAAGGAATCTCACATGAAGGGAGTCAAGAGGATATTGCGGTATCTCAAGGGCAAACCAAAGCTGGGATTGTGGTACATGAAAGGGGGAGACTTGGAGTTGGTCGCTTACACAGATTCTGACTATGGAGGATGCAATCAGAATCGGAAGTCAACAACAGGGGGATGCTAGTTTCTTGGAGGCAGATTAGTGTCATGGCAGTGCAAGAAGCAGACCTCAGTTGCTATCTCTACCTGTCAAGCAGAGTACATGGCAGCATCGAACTGCTGCTCCCAGGTTCTTTGGATACAACAGCAATTGCGCGATTACGGTCTGAATTTCACTCATACTCCTATCTGTATAGATAACACTGCTGCTATCTCAGTAACTAACAATCCCGTAAAGCATAGAAAAACTAAACACATTGACATTCGTCATCATTTTATACGGGATTGTGCTGAGAAGAAATTGATAGTGCTCGAAAAGGTTGATTCGTTAGATAATTTCGCTGATTTGTTTACTAAAGCGTTTAACAGAACTCGCTTTCAAAACCTTGTTGGGCTTAATGGGATGATCAATCCCGAGTAACCGTATTTTTTAGTTTTTTAAAAAAAAAAAAAGCCGTCACTGTCACTTAGAATTATGTCGGTTGCTTCAGTTTGAAGGACATATCTTCGGATATGTTTGGTCCTCACTTCTACCAGTAGATTGTGAGGATAGCCATTAACCAGATGACTGAATGTGACCGGGGCCTGTTTATGATGTGGCTTTATTCTTTCGCTGAAAATTAGTCGTTCATACTTAGTTAAAAGGACGCATATTTGTATGTGGTCGGTCCAGCTGATCCATTGGATCTTCAGGATAGCCGTTTACCTGATGACTTGACTTGAACGGGGCGATAGAATATAAATTTTTTTTGGGAGATGATATAATTTTTCAAGTCTATAACTTCGTAAGAAGTTTCTTTACTATGTTTAAAAGAAAATTGATCCAACCTTGGAAAATGATAGACAAACTAATTCTGTGTGCTTAACTAGTGAAGTTATTAGGCCTAAAAGACTTTAGAACGGTCATTGTATGTTATGGTAGCTTTTTATGGTGCGTAAAAAGTGAAGTGATACTAACTAAATCTCCTCGATTTAAAGTGGTGACTCCTTCAGTGTTGTGCATATCTCCATATACATCTTTCCGAATGATAGGCAGAAAAAGTAATTACCCAGTCATACACGAGCCCGTGAGTGTTCTGATTCCCGAGAAGATAGTGTGTAAAGAAACTGCAGTGATCCAGATTTGGGACTTGCAGTCGTCTACTAGAAGCTGTGTAAATCTTATTATTTAAAAAAATAATAATAATAATAATAATAATAATAATAATAATAATAAAATAAAAAAAATTGTTAAGCCTTCTAAAGCTTATAATGTTATACTTATCAATCAAGAGGCAAGAAAGAGAACGGGAAGAAGAGTCTAAAGATCGAAGAGTACTTACTATTTAATCAGACACTACGGGTCGAGGTCAACTCGGGGTGACTTGGGGAAAGCCAAATACGCTTTGAGAATAGATAGGAGACATCACATTCTCTGATGTGTTGCCCATTTAAGTTTTGAGCTTAATTGAACGTAATCCGTATCACAGAAGCGATGAAAACCATACTAAGTTTGTTTACCTGCTTACAACCTGGCTCTTTATGTCATAATACAGCTGAACATGGATCTGTGTGACAGTCACTTAATTAGTATGATTCCTATTCGGATCTTTTCTAAAACTTGGTAGTCCCTGTCAAGACTGAAATTTGATCCCGTGTACTTTATTTCTAGATTTTATTTTACTTATGTCGTTTTATGGTTTTATACCTGGTTACTTGTTATTTGATCGTAACATTTTACTCTTTAAAGGAAGTTTTAAAAGTTAATGGCATAACGTTCTAATTATAAGGGTTTGTTGTGTAACATTCATATCAAGCGAAGTTGTCATACTTAGGCGAACTTGTTAACAGGCGAAGTTAAGGGGTAAGCGAAGTTAGCCCCAACTTCGCCTGTGTAACTTTGACCCTATATAAAGGAATTTTCTTGTCAAACTCTCTATTATTTTCAAAATCCAGCGAAGTTGTGTATTAACCCTCGGCGAACTTGTTTTACTCGATTCAAACCTTGTTATTAATTGATTTCGATCTGCGTTAAAGGTGGGTAGGGTCTTTGGTGCATATAATTCTTGTTAATGACGTTTATTAGATGTCGTTTTGGTTCGATTTCGGACCTCGTTCTTGCAAACCCTTTACACACCCACTTCTCAAACTTATTTTAACGTGGTCGTAACTAATTTGATAGTCTAGATCGTTAGTGTAACATTCATTTATGAGATCAATCAACAATTCACCGTCTAAACCATGTTTGAACATCTGCAATTCGCCGTTTCATATTCAGGCGAACTTATGTTTAGGCGAAGTTGCTATCAACTTCGCCTAATGCATAACTTCGCCTAATCATCTTAGAATAATTATGTTATCTGGATATTCACAACTTCGCCTACGGCATAACTTCGCTTACTGCTTTACTTTAACAGATAACAGGTGAAGTTATAGTAAAGGCGAAGTTATTCACAACTTCGCCTATACAGAAACAATCATAACTTCGCTTATAATGGGCGAACTTGTGGTTTGCTTTGACGATTCTCTAACTTAGACCGTTTGTGGTGCAGATATGGCAGCTGTAGCAGGAGCCGGTGGTGCTGGTGGTGACGAAAGAGGAGATAACAATCGTCAGTTTTTCCCGGGGCATAATATGTACATCACTTTGGACCCGGATGCGAGCGGCGTTTATGATTATCGCGAGATCATCTCTTTTCTTATCCGCTCGCGTATCTTCCACACTATTACTACAACTCTGCCCATCTCCTTACCAAACATAGAAGATTTCTGGCAGACGGTTGAGTATGATTGCAGAGTGGAGCCCCCAGTTATGCGTGCAACGGTTAACAATCAGTAAGTGCAGTTCTCGTCAGAACAGATACGGGCTGCTTTACAGTTTGGCGAAGAAATAAGAAACGATCCTACAGACTTCGTGGCTCCATTCAGAGATGGTGCCTTTTTAAGAATGGGCTATTCTGGTCCATTGGGGGATACTCAGAGACGCAAGGGTTTTTTGTTAGATCAATGGCGCTTTCTCATGCACGTGATGATCGTGTGCATGTCGGGTAGAAAGGCCGATACGGATGGAATGGGTGCCACGATGCAGTCGGCGATGACAGCACTGACTTACAACAAGCGTTATAGCTTCAGTCAGATGGTGTTCTATGAGATAGATCGTCAAAGACGAGCGGTGGCACGTGAGAGATTCTTGATGTATCCAAGATTTCTTCAAATGATCTTGAATCACGTGGCTCCCACGTTACCTCAGCGCCGTCCGATTCGATATGTGGAGAGTGACAGCAAGAGGATCTTCGCCCAATGTAGATCGTCAAGTGCCAGAAGTAAACCAGAGCTCCGTCCTCGACATACTCCGTTATTTGGGTACTTGATCAACCCGGAGTATGTTGCAGCTCGTGGGGACGAGTTTCGGGATCCGGCACCGCAACAGGCTGGAGCACCTCAACCACCACCTGAGGTACAGCAATCTCCGCCTGCTGCTCCTGTTGTGGCACCGGAGGAACACGTTGACCTTGAAGCTGCTTTTGGCAGACAAGGATTTTTCGATATGGAACGTGTTGATCCAGAGGAAGAGGTACATGTCTCGGTTGCACAGGTTTCTAATATGGATGTGTCGAGGGCAGCTACTACTGTGACTTATATGGAAAGAACTGATTCTGACTCCTCAAATGATGATGTGGCTGAAGCAAGACAGATTCTGATTACTCAAGAAAGAATTCATGGGAAAAGAAAGAGAGACACAGATGATAGTGAATCAGATTTTGAGGAGGATTTACAACGGTTGGTTCGTCGAGTGAGAAGGGCAAGAACGGGTGAAGGATCGGGAGCTGGTGAGAGCTCGAGGGTGGTTCGTTTTTCTCCACCCGCACTGTTAGGTATGACTATGGTCCCTACATCGTTGACAGTTACAGGATCGATCACCGCGAATGTTCCAGTGTTGACTACCTCATCCTCCTTTGGCATACCACCCACCACATTTCAACTCTCGGCTCCAGAAATTGTGTCCTTGCCACCTCCAACCCTTACTCCATCGGAGGTCGTTGCAAGACTTGTTGAATCGACACTGGTTGCCACTGCAGGGTTGTCTGTTACGATACCACCTGCGGTTACGTTTCCACCTGTTTCTGATGTGCCGGTTACCTTGGGAATCCCTCCTCCGTGCGCTCAAGACATTTCACATATGAGGTTTGATTTTGATGCAACCTTATCCGACTCAGAAAGAATAGCAGCTCTTGAAAGGGTCGTGGCAGAACAGTCAAGAGTAAATCTGATCCAGACTCACGCTATTCAGCACCTCGTTGCAGAGAATCAGATTCAGTCGTCCCTCCTGATTAAGCACGGTAAAATTTTTGATGCCTTGAAATAGTTCTTGGCATCTCAGGGGGAGACGAGCTGTAAGGGTGACGAACTGAGGACGAAGAAGAGAAACGATCGAGATGATGATCCCAATGCATCGTAAGATGCAGGTGGAGAGTTGCCAAGAACTGAACAAGCTCTTGGGACTTCCACAACTCAGGGGGAGTCAACTGGTGCAACTGATGGATCGGGGGGTGATGACGTGGTGGTATGGATGCTGAGGAGGTGTTGGATGATGATGTTGTAGGTGATGATGATGTGTTACCGTTGGAAGAGATCGAGAAGATAGGGGCTGAGATTGTGATTGACAATGAAGTCGAAGAGGGAGAGATTGTGGAGGATAATATTGAGCATGAAATTCCGGCAGTTGAAAAGTCAGATTTGGGTCAAGATTCGGAATGTGATGAGACTGAATGGGAAGAGCAGCCAAGATGGAAAGAAGGCTACGCTCAGTGGTTCGTAAAGACTAAGAAACCGGCGGTCCCTACTATGTTCAAGAAAAGTTGCAACATCAAAGGGTATGCTGAATCGAAAAAGGGGATTATTTGCTGGTTATATGATGAGCAGTTAAGTCTCTTTGTGATTAAACGTTATGATGGGGTTCAGTATTTCAAGAGATTGTTGAGGTCGTTGAATACTTTGCCGGAGTGTGAGGTGAAGGACTTAGCCAAGTTGGGGTTGATAAACAGAAGTGATGATAATATGGCTAAGATTATTGGAAAGATCGTGTGGAAAGAAAGCATGAAAGAGAAAAGGTTCGAGTTATTAAAGCCGCAGAAAGGAAAGCTTGTTGAAGATAAAGACAGAGGCATGAGAGCTAATGGCAAACCTTGGATGATAATAAAGTATAAGCCGATCCGGTGTTTAAAAGAAGTGCCGATGAAACAGATGCCCATGGATGTCCTGAAGAATCTGAAATGGTGGTATGTAGATAGTGAAACAGCTGAAGCGGTCATGGAGGATGAAGATGAACAAGAGTTGCTGAGGGTGTATGATCCAATGCACTTAGTGAATTTGTCTCAAGCTGATTTGCAGGTGCTGAACGAGAAAAAGATATTCTATATTCCTGCTTGGAAAGAAGAAGCCAAGAAATATCAAAGAGTAGTTTCGGTTTGTGTCAGAGAAGGCGTTCATGCTTGAAGACTAGTGACTCGAGATTTTTGGGATTACAAGACACGTGATTGAAGATAGAGATATGAAGCTACTGCCAAGGGGGAGTCTGTTGGTGCATGATGTCAATAGTTCAGTATCTAATGTATGTAATCGTGTTAGTTGGATTTGTTTATGTGTTTGAGATAACTTGTTCTCACAAGTTCGCCTGTTATAAGCGAACTTGTGGAACAAGCGAAGTTAGTGACAACTTCACCTAGATGTTAGGAGAAGTTGTCGAAGTGTATATAGGTTTAAGCTACGGCTTGATTTGTGTAACGATTCCAGTATGTGTAATTGGTGATTGAATATCACGTGTTATTAGTTGCAATACAACGTGTCTTTTGGGTATTATAACATGTTTAGCTTGTGTTTTAACGTATATCGCTTCTACGCTCGTATCGTCTTACGTAGGGATTCCGCACCTACGTAGAACGAGATATTTCCGTGTAGATCCGGCTAGGAACCTACAAATTCGCCCATGGCGCTCATCTCAAACCTTTTCTTCATGACTGCTTCAAACTCCTGACACATGAAAACTCTTGATGCAGCAAAGATGATATCGTCCACATAAATCTGAACGAGTAGAAAATCACCCCCTTTCCGTTTTACAAACAAGGTACTGTCGATCTTCCCTCTCTCAAACCCATTCTCTAGCAAGTAATCTGACAAAGTTGCATACCAGGCTCGAGGTGCCTGATGTAGCCTATATAATGCTTTGCTCAATTTGTACACATGATCAGGAAAATCTGGGTCAGGAAAACCCGGAGGTTGTTCGACATATACCACCTCATCAACTTTTCCATTAAGAAATGCACTCTTCACATCCAACTGGAACACTTTCATCTCTTTGTGTGCAGCAAATGCCAGAAACAGTCGAATTGCCTCCAATCTTGCCACAGGAGCAAACACTTCATTGTAATCGATTCCTTCCTGTTGATTAAACCCTTTAACCACCAATCTTGCCTTGTTGCGAATGATTACCCCCTTATCATCTCTCTTACACTTGAATACCCACTTTGTACCGATAGCATTCACATCTTGTAGTTTTTCAACTAACTGCCATACTTCCCCGGTGCGATGAGAAGGGGCTAAAGGGGTTGATTCATCTCTCTTGCACTGCCATACTTCCCCAGTGAAGTTGGCTCCCTCCACAACTTCTCCCCAGCTGGTCGGAATTGCATAGTGACGGTCACAAATTGCACCAACATATATATATATATATATATATATATATATATATATATATATATATATATGTTAATTAGCAAAAAAAAGAAACATAATATTTTTGGTGATCAAAACACTAAAGGGTTCGGGTATGACTGAGTAATTGCTTTTCTGCCTATCATTCAGAGAGATGTATCTAGAGACATGCATAAATCTTCAAATGACTATCCACAGTAAGTTTAGCAGTTTTAGTTTATATAACTTTAAACTTTTACGCATTATGGAAAGCTACCATACAAATCAATGACTGTTCAAAAGCCTTTTTTAGCCTAGTAACTTCACACGTTAGGCACACGAAATCAATTTATCTATCATTTTCTAAAGGTTGGATCAAATTTTCATTTTTTCAAAAAAAAAACATTTTGAGCTTCTATAAAGCTTGTAATGGAATAATCATATCACTTTCCATGTAGAAAAAGAACCAAAAGCCAAAAAAATTTATATATTTTTTTAATTTTATAAAACACACGCACACTCTTTTTGTATTTTTGAATATAAAACACACGCACACTCTTTTTATATTTTCTCCCGCTAAAACTGTGCAAAAATTTTAACAGAAAGAAAAACTTTTATGTACAAATTTAACCTCAAAGAGACTCAATCGTCGAAGCGTAGCATTTTAAGAAATCCTACAAGCACATTAAATATGGTTGTTCCAACCGGTTTTGTAAATAACGCCGCCACATTATTATCAGTGTGAACTTGTTCAAGATGAATCAATTTCCAGTCGTAACAATCACGAATGAAATGAACTTTTATGTCAATGTACTTGGTTTTAGAATGCTAAACAGGATTTTAACAATAGCAATAGCAACATCATTATCACAAAATATTAGAGTGTCAAGAAATTTCAAACTGTAATCCAGCAATTGGTGTTGCATCTAGATAACCTATGAACAGCATGCAGAAGCAGTAGCATACTCAGCCTCAGCAGTGGATGTGGACATCCTTTGTTGTTTCTTACATTTCCATGAAATGAGTCGATCACCCAAGAATTGACATCCAGCAGACGTAGATTTCCTGTCAATATCATCACCTCCATAATTGTTGTCAGCAAAAGCATACAAATCAAAATCTGAGGTTTTGGGATGCCAAAGACCTAGCTTCGGTTGCCCTCTCAGATATATAAAAATACGTTTAACAACGATTAAATGAGAAAGTTTAACATTAGCCTGGAAGCGCGTGCATTCACAGACTGCAAACATGATGTCGGGGCGACTGGCGGTGAGATACATCATGGATCCGATCATTGATCGATAATACGTTTGATCTACATATTTCCTTTCAGGATCAAATGAAGGAAGTGGTCTTTTCGCTATAGGATTCCCCGCACTCTTAGAATCTTGGAACTCGAATTTTGCCATCATGTCCTCATATTTCCCTTGATGTAGCAAAACTCAAGTCGAACTCTGACGAACCTGTAACCCCAGAAATGTCATCATCTCCCCCCAACGAACGCATCTCGAATCTAATTCTTCATTACTTCTTCAAATTTAGAACATAGAGAAGTATTGGTGGAACCAAAAATGATATCATCCACATAAATCTGAATCAAGATCATATCTTTTCCAACAGTTTTAAGGAACAAGGTCTGATTGATGGTCCCTCTCTTGTACCCATGTCCCAGCAAATGAGTCGTCAACGTGGCATACCATGCCCAAGGAGCTTGATGAAGACTATAAAGATCTTTGTCTAACTTGTAGACATGACTAGGATGCTTCGAATAGATAAAACTCGGTGGCTGGCCCACATATAACTCCTCCTTTACTTCTCCATACGAAAACTCCGTCTTGACATCCATTTGATAAATCGTGAACCCCATGTAAGAATCATATGCCAAGAAAATCCAAATGGCCCCAAGATGAGCCACTAGGGCATACACTTCTATGTAATCTAAACGTTCAACCTGATGAAATCCACGAACCATGAGCTGCGCTTTGTTTCGAACAATTATCCTAATGCTATCTTGCTTGTTACGAAAGACTCGTGTTTTATCTAAAGCCTTCTTTCCAATGGGCAACTCAACCAATCTCCAAACTTTGAGTTTCTCAAACTGATTCAATTCTTCATGCATGGTTTCCACCCAACATGGTTCTTGCAAAGCCATTTCAACTGACTTAGGTTCAATATGAGAGATAAAACAGGAAATAAACAACTATTGATGTGTCTTGTCTGACTTCTGGTTAAGACGCCTGTTTCAAGGGACCTATGACGTTCTTGATTTGATGATCCCGTTGAATTATTGTCGGAATAGAACGATCGGAAATGGAACTTGTAGTCAGTAGATTTATTGGATCTTCAAGGAGTTCAGAGAGAAGGTTTCTCCATCCATATGATGCGGTACTATGCGAGTACGAGGTACTGGAAATGTATTCATTTGGTATGACATCTGGAAATAGAGTGCTACCAAAGATTTGACAAATGGTACTCTCCCCCTCAGTTGATGAAACATCGACCGCAATGTCTCAGTTATGTGCAATTCATATGCTTCAGGAGACTTTTTGGAAGAAACAGTCTTAGTAACATTTTCCAGTTGACTAGAAGACAATGGTTGAGCAATATCAGATGATTCCGACGGATCTATAACCAGCACTGGAGACTTTTGAAAATCGACAAAGGTGTCTTCTTCTTCATCAACAGCATTCAAAATCCATGCACCTGAGTTTCTGCATCAACAACTGGAAAAACATTAAATGGCTTAAATAATTCAATATAATCGAATAACTAGTCAGGACCGACATGAGCATCGGTTTCATTCTCCTCTAGACAGCGCACATCATAAGATTCCACAATCTGCTTCGTTGCCTTGTTGTAAATTCTGTAAGCAGTGCGAGCAGCATATCCAACAAAGTAGCAATCATCAGCTTTAGCTCCATACTTTGGATTCGACTCGAGATTTAGTAGAGTGCATGGAAATCCAAAAGCTCTAAAGTGTGCTACAGTAGGCTTGTGACCATAAACAATTTCATAAGAAGTCTTCATCTATGATTTGTTTATCAACACCCATTTTTGAACGTTACATGTTGTGGTGACCGCTTCAGCCCAGAAGAACAGAAGTAGCTTTGAGTCACACAACATAGTCCTTGAAGCCTTGATTAGGGTTATGTTCCTTCTCTCAGCTACACCTTTTTGTTGCGGTGTACGAGCTGAGCTGTATTGTCTAAGTATTCCCTTCTCGGCACAAAAATAATTCAACGTTGAGTTTTTGAACTCCGTGTCGTTGTCACATTGAATTCCTTTTAGATACAGATTGAGTTGATTCTCTATTAGCACCACAAGACACTTTATTAATTCTGTAGTTTCACTCTTATTTGACAAGAAAAAAAACCCAAGTAAAGTGTGAGTAATCATCAGTACTAACCAAACAATAAGAGTTGCGAGAAAGACTCAATACGTGAACCGGACCAAACAAGTCCATATGAAATAACTGAAAAACCGAGGAAGTAGTATTGACCAGTTTTGGCTTGTGAGATTTATGATGATGTTTGCCTAAAGAATAAGTTACACATTTCTCAATTGTTACAAAATCTTTGATAGGCAAACCACGGACAATGTCGTTTTTAGCAAGACTGTTGAAAGTTTTAGCATTTGCATGACCAAGACGACGATGCCAAAGCATGGAATTATGTTCCGACACTTTTGAAAATAGATATGTAATTTCATCTGGAACATTTTTATTCATGTCGATCACGTAAGCATTATCTTTTCTTTGTGATCGAACAAGAACCCAATCTTCTAGTATGATGATACCAGGTTTTAAAATTAGACACTCTTTGTTTGTGAAATGAGTTGAAAAACCATTATCACATATCTACGAGACACTAAGCAGACTGTGTTTCAATTCTAGAACAAAATTAACATTCTCAAATTTAAGAACACCATTACTTATGGTACCCTTCTGTATGATCTTCCCTTTTCTCCTCCCGCAAAGGAAATATACCCTCCATTAAATATCTGAATGCCGTGCAGTTGAGAGATGTCTCATGTCATGTGCCTGAAATAGCCACTGCCAACATACCAAGGTATGATGATATTCCTCCATAGTTGTTCCTGCACGATGTGCGAGATCAGTTAGTTTTTTATACCCAGTCCATAGTAGTTGTAACGCCCTGAAATTCGATTGGTAAACTAGGATCGTGAAATCATCGGAAACTATAGACTTTGGGATTCTGGACGATAAGTTCGGAACCCATATCATTGGAAAAAAATCTGCTTTTATCATTTAAAATGTTTATTTTATAAAACGACATTTACGCCTGAAAAATATTAATTTTTATGCTTTCGAAAAATTAAATATTCTTATTTAAAAAGATTTCAAATAATTATTCGGAAAATGGTTTTATAAAAGTTTTGCTGAAAAAGTTTTAGTTTGTTTAAAAACTTATGAACTCGACTAGTCTTGACCCGTCGGTAGCCTAAACCCGAACCCGAGTCACCCGAGTATTTAAGCGGAAAATCAAGTATTCTTACACCATCTCTTTCATTTCCACCAACACTTCCCACCCAAACACTCTCATTCTAGAGAGAGAAACTAGAGAGAGAAAGTCTTCAAACTTCAAATCCGAGTCCACAAATCTGTTTGTTGTTGTTCTTGGTAAGATCTTCTTGAAAATCATCCATTTTCATAACCATTTTTCGGCCTCAAATCGAGCAAAAACACCCATTTTCGTTTCTTGAGTTTTCGGGTCAAAAACCGTCTTGTTTTGGTGTCAAAATGCAGGCTTTTGTGTTTAAAATCACTGGGAATCGATAGTCCCTTCAATCCCGAGCATTTCCATGTCAAAAACTTCGATTTTGGGTCAAAAATCTGGAAAATCTGAAAAACCCGTAGGTTTCTCCGTCGCCCAGCTTGAAGGAGTCGAATCAGACTCATTCGATCGAATCAGTCGATCGAATCAGCCCATTCGATCGAACCAGTCGATCGAACCAGTCCGGTCGACCGAATAGGAAAGCAACCGAATGGTCTCCAACTCATTCGACCGAATGAGTTTCGTATTCGATCGAACGAGTGTCTATTCGATCGAACAAGTTCCATGTTCGACCGAACGAGTTTTCCCAACTGGTTCGACCAAATGTGTTTCTAGTTCGATCGAGTGTGCCTCAGATTCGATCGAATGTGTGTCTATTCGATCGAATGTGTGTCTATTCGATCGAATGTGTGTCTATTCGATCGAACAAGTTCCTATTCGATCGAACGTGTTCCTATTCGATCGAATCAAGCCAGAACCAAGCTGTTTTCGTCTTTAAAACCCAGTTTTTGCTCGAGGTCACGTAAGCTCGTTTTCTTAGACTTATAGCACGTTGTTAACCTTATATATATGTCCAACTCTAGGCTAAGGAGATCTATTGTAGCACCATCCTAACCCAAGATCAAGGTGAGTTCATAGCCCCTATTTAAGCTTTTCAAAACTATGGGGTGGAAACATGGTAACTTTACACGTTTGGATAAAATCATTTATGCAAACATTCTTTAAACTATAAACATTTGGATTTCTACACACGTGCGGAAATCCACGAGCTTCTTGGTAATCTATAAACTTTGGAAATCTATGAACATGGGGAAAACCCATTAACTCATGGAGATCTAAGAACATTGGAAATCAATGAGTATGGGAAATTCTGTGAACATTGACATCATGGGAACGGGAATCAAATTCATATCATCATAGTCATTGTGTCAGCATGGAAATCTAGAGATCAAAACATCATGAGTTGAATTGGACGCGAGAGTCTATTCTACTCTCGGTAGAACTCACGACCATGAGTGGCATTCTATTCTCGGTGGCACTCGTAACTCATGGGATTTCATACTAGTCTCGGTGAAATCCATAACTCTTGAGGACCTATACTATTCTCGGTAGGGACCAAGGGAACCCAGGATTCTTTGGGGTGTCTATCCTACTCTCGGTAGAACCTAGCTGAGTCCTGGATGGCAAGAACGAGGTAGTCTTGGTTTAAGTCTTGCGTGAGTTCAATCAAGTCTTGTGTGATCATTGGGTTTCATCATCATTCATCATCATCATCATTTGTTCACCATCATCTTGGATACTAGTAAACAATGGGATTTTGGTGTTGGTTTATCTAGTAAACTTAGCATGCTCAAATCTATATGTCCTTGTTTATGCTTAACTGTTATGTGCTACATGTACCGTTGGGAGACCGCAAATCTTTGAGTAATCTTATCACATACGACTCTAATGGGAGATTGATAAGCCCGTTGAGAGCCCAGGAGAACATTTCATGTTTGACTTACTACAAAAACCTCTGTGGGAAAACCAAGAGATCTTTTCTTACAAACCATTTTAAAAACTGGGAATTATACCCAAACATAGTAGTATAAGTTGTAGGAGTGGTGGGTTAGCCGCAGGTACACCCTATATATAAACCCCTACAACCTATACTAGTATGTTTGTGTATAAAACTCTTTTCTTTAAACCTATGAATTCACTCATCTACTTTATGTAGTTGACAGTTTGTTACATGTTTTCAGGAAATAATGCAGCAAGAAATCCCTAGCAAGTTTAGAGGCCTTAGAAAGATGAAGGCTAGACTAGGAGTTGTTGGAAACTTGATATTTTGTATTAAAACAATTTGTTTCATGTTACCTGGTTGATGTAATATTTGACATTTTGGTTATGTTTATGCATTTAGACTTTTATACTATTGTGCTCAACAATCACGACTTAGTCGCCGCACCTCGATTTTTCCGCCATCACGATCGGGGTGTGACAGATTGGTATCAGAGCCAATGGTTATAGGGAATTAGGAAACCGACCTAGACTATAACCTAGGATCCTTGACTCTAGATAGCTCATGCATCACAATCACATGTCTACACTTATATACGTGCTACGTGCTTATGTGTTGCATATTAACTGTTAATCTCTTGAGTCATGTCATTATGTGTTCTTGGTATAATCTATGTCCTCTATTCATAATCTTTGGCGTGTCATTGATTCTATTTAACGCTCGTTTTTCGTTTTGGCGAAGAATGCCTCCCAGACGTGCACCCGCTTCCATGGACTCCGCTGAATTAGCCAACCTTATAGCCCAGCAGATCGCGGCTGTGTTACCAGGCATGGTAACAACCATCAGCCAAGGGCTGAGGCAAGAAGGAACCTCTGGGGCCAACCAAATTCCAGCTCAGAACGCAAATGAACCAGCTAATAAGCCATACAAGGATTTCATGGTTACCAAACCCACCAGCTTCAGCGGCACAGAAGGCGCCGTTGGTCTCCTCCAGTGGATCGAAAAGATGGAGGCAGCCTTTGTTATTAGCTCGTGCCCTGAGACACTGAAAGTCACGCACGCGGCAAGCATGTTGTCTAAACGCGCGCTGACCTGGTGGAACAACGAGATAAGAACCCGTGGGCGTGAGGCTGCCTTGGCCATGACCTGGTCGGAATTTGTAGCATTGGCTACCCGCGAGTTCGTACCTCGCAGTGAGGTGCAGAAACTTGAAGCTGAGTTTTGGGTACACAAAATGAAGGGCGCCGATCACCAAGGGTACACGGAGCGTTTTCACGAGCTCTCCCTTCTCGTACCACACTTGGTCACCCCTCCCTCCCGGGCTATTGAGCTTTACATCAATGGCCTACCTGACACTGTCCGTGGAATCGTTATCGGGGCTGACCCATCAACCCTACAAGCGGCCATTGAACTAGCTGCCCGACTGACCCAGGACCAGGTTAAGACTGGGGTCCTAGCCAAAGGTACGGGCAAGGCCGCTGAAGGCTCATCCAAAAAGATCAACCGCATCAAAAAGCGTAAGGCTAGCAGTTACGCGATGGTTACTCCCGCAACCCCAATCAGCTCTGTCGCTCCTGCTCCCACCCCTTCAGGAAGGCCAAAGAGGGAGTACACTGGGGTTCACCCCAAGTGCGGCACTTGCCAATTTCATCATCCTGCCGGAACCCCGTGCTGGAAATGCACGAACTGTGGACGTTTGGGGCACCTAGCGGAACGCTGCAGATTTCAAGGTAATCAACTGGCGATACAGAGCAGCAGTTCCCAACCCAGCAACTCTCGAAGCTGTTTCGAGTGTGGAGCCATGGACCATTTCAGGAGCAGGTGTCCTCGTCTTGCAAATCTTCCTCCGGCCCGAGGCCGAGCCTTTACTATTGGCGCTGCTGAAGCTCGCCAAAATCCTGACGTCATTACTGGTACGTTCATCCTTAACAATCTCTGGGTTTCTATTCTATTTGACACGGGTGCAGATAGGAGTTTTATTTCTAGCGAGTTGGTCCCATTGCTTAATCTAGGAACCTCTGTCTTAGACCCCGCTTTCTCTGTCGAAATGGCAAACGGAGAGTCTACCCAAGTGAACAAAATCGTTCGCAATTGCACGCTTACGTTTGATCGGACGTCTCTTAACATTGACCTCATCCCTATGCATTTAGGAAGTTTCGATGTAATTGTTGGGATGGATTGGTTGTCCATCAACCACGCGGAAGTGGTGTGTGCTGAGAAGCTCATTCGCGTTCCTTGTTCTTCTGGCGAGTCCATAATTATTCAAGGAGAAAGATCAGGCAGATGTCTGAAATTAATCTCCTGCTTTAAAGCTCGGCGATGCCTTCGAAAGAAGTGTCTCGCCTTCCTAGCTCATGTCTCCATCAGGAAATCTTTGGGGAAGAAGCTCTCTGATGTCCCCGTCGTGCGTGAATTTCCAGACGTTTTTCCTAAAGACTTACCCGGACTTCCTCCTAGCCGACAAGTCAAATTCCACATCGAGTTAGTTCCCGGTGCAACCCCCGTGGCAAAATCTCCGTATCGTTTGGCTCCGTCTGAAATGCAGGAATTATCGAGCCAGCTGCAGGAACTACTGGACAAGGGTTTTATTCGCCCTAGTTCGTCTCCATGGGGAGCTCCAGTCCTCTTCGTCAAGAAGAAGGACGGATCTTTCCGGATGTGCATAGACTATCGTGAGCTTAACAAACTCACAGTCAAGAATCGGTATCCATTACCGAGGATTGACGATCTTTTCGACCAGCTGCAAGGAGCCACCTACTTTTCCAAGATCGACCTACGCTCAGGTTATCACCAAGTGCGTGTCATGGAGGACGACATCGCGAAAACCGCTTTCAGAACTCGATATGGACACTACGAGTTCCTAGTCATGCCTTTTGGTTTGACGAATGCCCCTGCAGTGTTCATGGATCTCATGAATCGCATTTGTCGTCCATACCTGGACCAGTTTGTTATCGTCTTCATTGACGATATTCTCGTTTATTCCCGCTCTAAAGCCGACCATGAGCTTCATCTCAGGCTTACCTTGGATCTGCTGAGGAAAGAGCAACTCTACGCCAAATTCTCCAAATGCGAATTCTGGCTAAGGGAAGTTCAATTCTTAGGTCACATCATTAACAAGGAAGGCATTCATGTCGACCCTGCCAAGATTGAAGCCATAAAAAAATTGGGGAGCGCCTACAACGCCAACCGAAATTCGTTCATTTCTTGGTTTGGCTGGGTACTACCGTCGATTCATCTCGAACTTTTCAAAGATCGCGTTGCCCCTCACAATGTTAACTCAAAAAGGGGAACCATTCATTTGGAACCAAGAGCAAGAAGAGGCTTTCCAAACATTGAAACATAAACTCTGCCATGCACCAATCCTGTCGCTTCCTGAGGGTAACGATGATTTTGTTGTTTATTGCGACGCCTCGAGCCAAGGTCTAGGCTGCGTCTTAATGCAACGCGGTAAGGTCGTCGCTTACGCCTCGCGTCAACTCAAGAGTCATGAGAGGAATTATGTCACTCACGACTTGGAATTGGGTGCTGTGGTCTTTGCCTTAAAAATATGGAGACACTACCTATACGGTACGAAATGTGTCATCTTCACCGACCACAAGAGCCTACAACACATCCTCAACCAAAGGGAGCTAAATATGCGACAACGTCGATGGGTTGAACTCCTAAGTGACTATGACTGCGAAATACGCTACCACCCTGGAAAGGCTAACGTAGTGGCTGACGCGTTAAGTCGCAAGGAAAGGACCCAGTTGCATGCGATCCGTATTCAGTCCAATCTTCCCTCCTTGGTTCTTGAAGCTCAAAAGCAAGCGATTGCTGGTGGTGATCTCAAAAATATGCTATCTTGCGGTGCCGAACGGAAGTTTGAAACCAAGTCTGATGGTATACTTTACTACTTAAATCGCATGTGGATTCCAAACTCTGAACCACTTCGAGAACTTATCCTGAACGAAGCGCACAAATCCAGATACTCTATTCACCCGGGCAGTGATAAAATGTATCAGAATCTCAAGTCTCATTTCTGGTGGCCGGGTATGAAGAAAGACATAGCTTTATACGTCGGTAAGTGTCTAACATGCTCGCGGATCAAGACTGAACATCAGAGACCATCTGGCCTGTTACAAAAACCGATCATACCGCAGTGGAAGTGGGACGAAGTCGCTATGGACTTCATTACCAAACTCCCGCGGACACCCAGCGGTTATGACACGATTTGGGTTATCGTGGATTACTTGACCAAGTCTGCCCACTTTCTCCCTGTCCGCGAGGACTACACTACGGAGAAGCTGGCGCGGATTTACATTCGTGAGATCGTAACCCGTCACGGTGTGCCTAAGGGCATCACGTCTGACCGTGACCCCTCTTTTGCGTCAAGGTTCTGGAAGTCATTTCAGAAAGCCTTTGGGACAAGTGTGAAACTTAGCTCTGCCTATCATCCTGAAACGGACGGACAGAGCGAAAGGACCATACAAACCCTGGAGGATATGCTCAGAGCCTGTATCCTTGAATTCGGTAGTAGCTGGGAGACTCACCTTCCTCTTGCAGAGTTCTCATACAATAACAGCTATCATGCTACCATCAAATGCGCGCCATTCGAAGCACTCTATGGCAGGAAATGTCGTTCTCCACTGTGTTGGTCCGAGACCGGAGATTCTCAAATCCTCGGCCCGGAACTGATACAGGAAACCACTGACAGTATCGCCATCATTCAGCAAAGACTTAAGGACGCCCGCTGTCGACACAAGTATTACGCTGACAAACGCCGCAAACCTCTGGAGTTCCAAATAGGCGATCACGTAATGCTCAAAGTTTCCCCCTGGAAGGGCATTGTTCGCTTCGGGAAAAAGGGAAAGTTTGCTCCAAGGTACGTAGGACCTTTCAAGATCATCGAAAAGGTCGGACCTGTAGCCTATCGCTTGGAATTGCCTCCAGAACTCAGCCGTGTTCACAACGTTTTTCATGTGTCGCAACTCAAAAAGTGCCTCGTTGACGAGACCGCTCAAATCCCGATCGACACGGTTCACATCGACGACAAACTATACTTTGTTGAGGAACCTGTCGAGATCCTAGATCGAGAAGTCAAAAAGACTAAGCGAAGCCGGATACCTATAGTCAAGGTACGTTGGAACAACCATCGTGGACCCGAGTTCACATGGGAACGAGAGGATAAGATGAAGGAGGAATACCCTCATCTGTTCGCATAGTCATCATCTTTGTAATTCTAGAAATCTTGGAGTCTATGTAATCGTAATCATGTAATCAGGGACCAATATCAATCAATGAAGTATCATGTTGTTCCTATTTGCTTATAAATATTCTCTTATTTGCATAACACCAAGTTTGGCTACCCATGACTCGTGCTGGAAAACACAAGTTGTGCATACTTAATCATGTAAACATTGGGGTAAACTATGTATCATTGAGCCAAAATTTGTCATCATTCTAGCATTCATGAAGCATGGTTGTGTGTGTGTGTGTGGTGTCGTGTCGATTTTTCTAGCCGCACACAATGGAGTTTATACATTGATACAAGGTGAACTCGTAATTATAGTCCGGAATATAATAACATCAAGTTCACAGGTGTATACGTGTATAAACAATATGCTATTGTGTAACTATGAGTCGTGAACTCAAGCTTCGTGTAGGGAATTAATCAATGAATGTTGAAGGAGTGGTGGGTTAGCCGCTGGTACACCCTATATATAAACCCCTTCGGCACAAGTTGATTATGTCTGAAGCGAGACTTGGAATTAGGGACTCATAGTTAGCGTGGCAGCTGTGAGGCGTTAAATTCAAGAGTTATTGAGGGAATTATTCATTGGAGATTGAAGGAGTGGTGGGTTAGCCGCTGGTACACCCTATATATAAACCCCTTCAATCCGAAATGAATATGTCTGATGTAAAGCTTGAAGGTGATGCCTTGTAGTGGAAAATAGTGTGTCGTCCTGTGTGTCATTGAACTAATAGGAGTCGAAAGAAACACCCAAGTGGAGTTGAGGGAGTGGTGGGTTAGCCGCTGGTACACCCTATATATAAACCCCTTCAACTTGATTTGGGTGGTATCCAAGACGAATATTAGGGGTAGTGGCGCATAGTGGTCATCATGGGATCATTTAATCTAAAACATCATTGCATCAACTATACTAAATTCTAAATTTCGGGACGAAATTCCTCTAAATTGGGGAGGATGTAACGCCCTGAAATTCGATTGGTAAACTAGGATCGTGAAATCATCGGAAACTATAGACTTTGGGATTCTGGACGATAAGTTCGGAACCCATATCATTGGAAAAAAATCTGCTTTTATCATTTAAAATGTTTATTTTATAAAACGACATTTACGCCTGAAAAATATTAATTTTTATGCTTTCGAAAAATTAAATATTCTTATTTAAAAAGATTTCAAATAATTATTCGGAAAATGGTTTTATAAAAGTTTTGCTGAAAAAGTTTTAGTTTGTTTAAAAACTTATGAACTCGACTAGTCTTGACCCGTCGGTAGCCTAAACCCGAACCCGAGTCACCCGAGTATTTAAGCGGAAAATCAAGTATTCTTACACCATCTCTTTCATTTCCACCAACACTTCCCACCCAAACACTCTCATTCTAGAGAGAGAAACTAGAGAGAGAAAGTCTTCAAACTTCAAATCCGAGTCCACAAATCTGTTTGTTGTTGTTCTTGGTAAGATCTTCTTGAAAATCATCCATTTTCATAACCATTTTTCGGCCTCAAATCGAGCAAAAACACCCATTTTCGTTTCTTGAGTTTTCGGGTCAAAAACCGTCTTGTTTTGGTGTCAAAATGCAGGCTTTTGTGTTTAAAATCACTGGGAATCGATAGTCCCTTCAATCCCGAGCATTTCCATGTCAAAAACTTCGATTTTGGGTCAAAAATCTGGAAAATCTGAAAAACCCGTAGGTTTCTCCGTCGCCCAGCTTGAAGGAGTCGAATCAGACTCATTCGATCGAATCAGTCGATCGAATCAGCCCATTCGATCGAACCAGTCGATCGAACCAGTCCGGTCGACCGAATAGGAAAGCAACCGAATGGTCTCCAACTCATTCGACCGAATGAGTTTCGTATTCGATCGAACGAGTGTCTATTCGATCGAACAAGTTCCATGTTCGACCGAACGAGTTTTCCCAACTGGTTCGACCAAATGTGTTTCTAGTTCGATCGAGTGTGCCTCAGATTCGATCGAATGTGTGTCTATTCGATCGAATGTGTGTCTATTCGATCGAATGTGTGTCTATTCGATCGAACAAGTTCCTATTCGATCGAACGTGTTCCTATTCGATCGAATCAAGCCAGAACCAAGCTGTTTTCGTCTTTAAAACCCAGTTTTTGCTCGAGGTCACGTAAGCTCGTTTTCTTAGACTTATAGCACGTTGTTAACCTTATATATATGTCCAACTCTAGGCTAAGGAGATCTATTGTAGCACCATCCTAACCCAAGATCAAGGTGAGTTCATAGCCCCTATTTAAGCTTTTCAAAACTATGGGGTGGAAACATGGTAACTTTACACGTTTGGATAAAATCATTTATGCAAACATTCTTTAAACTATAAACATTTGGATTTCTACACACGTGCGGAAATCCACGAGCTTCTTGGTAATCTATAAACTTTGGAAATCTATGAACATGGGGAAAACCCATTAACTCATGGAGATCTAAGAACATTGGAAATCAATGAGTATGGGAAATTCTGTGAACATTGACATCATGGGAACGGGAATCAAATTCATATCATCATAGTCATTGTGTCAGCATGGAAATCTAGAGATCAAAACATCATGAGTTGAATTGGACGCGAGAGTCTATTCTACTCTCGGTAGAACTCACGACCATGAGTGGCATTCTATTCTCGGTGGCACTCGTAACTCATGGGATTTCATACTAGTCTCGGTGAAATCCATAACTCTTGAGGACCTATACTATTCTCGGTAGGGACCAAGGGAACCCAGGATTCTTTGGGGTGTCTATCCTACTCTCGGTAGAACCTAGCTGAGTCCTGGATGGCAAGAACGAGGTAGTCTTGGTTTAAGTCTTGCGTGAGTTCAATCAAGTCTTGTGTGATCATTGGGTTTCATCATCATTCATCATCATCATCATTTGTTCACCATCATCTTGGATACTAGTAAACAATGGGATTTTGGTGTTGGTTTATCTAGTAAACTTAGCATGCTCAAATCTATATGTCCTTGTTTATGCTTAACTGTTATGTGCTACATGTACCGTTGGGAGACCGCAAATCTTTGAGTAATCTTATCACATACGACTCTAATGGGAGATTGATAAGCCCGTTGAGAGCCCAGGAGAACATTTCATGTTTGACTTACTACAAAAACCTCTGTGGGAAAACCAAGAGATCTTTTCTTACAAACCATTTTAAAAACTGGGAATTATACCCAAACATAGTAGTATAAGTTGTAGGAGTGGTGGGTTAGCCGCAGGTACACCCTATATATAAACCCCTACAACCTATACTAGTATGTTTGTGTATAAAACTCTTTTCTTTAAACCTATGAATTCACTCATCTACTTTATGTAGTTGACAGTTTGTTACATGTTTTCAGGAAATAATGCAGCAAGAAATCCCTAGCAAGTTTAGAGGCCTTAGAAAGATGAAGGCTAGACTAGGAGTTGTTGGAAACTTGATATTTTGTATTAAAACAATTTGTTTCATGTTACCTGGTTGATGTAATATTTGACATTTTGGTTATGTTTATGCATTTAGACTTTTATACTATTGTGCTCAACAATCACGACTTAGTCGCCGCACCTCGATTTTTCCGCCATCACGATCGGGGTGTGACAGTAGTGCTGGATAAACCTGATTCATTTATGCATGTCACGGGTTTCCATGACATGTGTTCTTAATTCTCTAAGATCGAGCATCAAGATTTTGATGACTTGGACACCGGAGATTTTGGCAACCATTTTATTCGGGTTTTTAAAATTTTGTTATTAACATAAACGGTTGAATTTGTCTCCGGTTTGCGAATGGAAGACACGTTGGACTTTGACTTCCAGATCAATTTTGATCTAGTGGCCGAATTGGGTCTCGGGGCCAAAACCGAGTTTCCATCACGCTTTTGAAACATGGCAGGCTTAGTCTGATGGGAGTTCAACCTGTCAGCCTTGTTTCTTTTCCAACCACCGTCAAAGGGCCTTGCCTTGTAATACCTTGATTTATTATAATTGAATGTTTGGAAGGTAACTCGAGGTATATTCCTCTGATTATGTTCGTAGTATGGGACATAAGGACAGTGTGGGCATTCTAGCAATGTGACTAGGAATGCCGTTTAATATAAAGATCATTGTGGTCTATTGCTGGTCTTGACATGTTGTGTGAACCAGTTTGTACAACTTTGGGCTTAACACTTGATTTATCACAATTATGAATATATGAACTTCCTTCTTAACAAACTTAGGTGATAAATGCATGTGCAAACTTTTATTTTTATCAAATTTATTTGAAACCACACCACCAGTTTTAAAAAGTTTTAGAAGAGTCAACCACCCAATTGTTTTTGCTCTTAAAAACAAAGCCCAGACAACCTTTTGTAACAACAGAATTCAAAACAGGTAAATTTAAAGAAACATTAGAATTAATGTATTTATTATTCAAATCGGTAAATCATCCTCCTCATTAGTCCATTCCTCAATAATTAATTCATATGTGCATGAAGCAAACACATTAGTATCATTCACTCTCAAGGTTGATTCAGTAGCTGTCACACCCCAACCTAAGGCGGAAATGTCGGGGCATGATCGACAACAGCCCACAAGGTTACTATCATGCAACATTATAAGTGTCAATATCTATTTAATAATTTCAAATAAACAATTATTCATTACAATATCTCAAAACAAACACAAATCAAATCATAAAATTAATTGTCTCATTGAATTTCTTATAGCATAAGTCCTTAAACGATCTTCTAACTTCAACTACATCATACGATGACCTGCATATGCGTTAAAAATAAAATAGTTTTGTCAACACGAGATTGAGTGAGTAAAACACCAGATTTTCATGATTATATAATAATAATAATAAATAAGAGAGCAGACTGTGTCAAGTGATAATCAATTTAACCAAGCATATAAACAAATCAATCAAACCATAAAGAAAGGGCTAAACCGTTGCCATGCGAATGGGCATTGGTTACTAAAAATGAGGTGTCGGTGAAACCATTGTCAATGTGTCGGACGCCGGCCACTACGACGGTCGTATGATCATACTAGACTGAGATTATGTTGGACCTCTCCGAATGCGGAAGCATATAAAGCAAGTAAGCACATAAACAAGTAAGGTATAAATTGTTAAACACAAGTGACAACAGTTGCAAGTTGAGTAGTATATAGTAATAAAATAAATAGAACGCATATGTCCCCAAAACGGTTAAAAATGAGTTAAAAAGGGGAGTGAGATACTCACCTATTCGGATGAACAAAACAAAAATGATGATGTGGGAATGATGAACCCTTCGTGATACACCGACAATGATTCCTAGTTAAATATAATGATAATATGAATTAATTATAAAAGATATACTCGAGTTAATGAATTAAGATTCCAATTAGAATTGACTTATGTTTGAGATTAGAATGTTATTGATTGAACAACTTATTTTCCATAAGAATTATTAGTGTTATTAGTCCTTTTAGTTATAAATTCAACAATAATTACCCACGACAAAATATATATAATTAAATGCTTAAATAATTTAAATAATTAAGATATAAGATATGCTTGTAATGATAAAATCTAAATAAGTAAATAATTAAATATACAAACTAAATATACTGTAATTGAACTACACATTAAAGTACTTGAATAAATAAACTATTAATATATAATAAATAGATAATCATATAATAATGTGTAATTATTAAAATACAATATGTAATAAGATATAAATAAATATTTTGTTTATATTTTAAGGAAAATCTGTTTATTACGTTTATATAATATATATATATAATAAATATAAGTAAGTTTATAAAGACGTGCAATGATGACGAAACGTGTATTAAAGTGTCGGGTTTTAAATAAAAAGAATAAGGTTTAATATTATATAAAATGCATATATATATATATATATATATATATATATGTAACCGAGAGCTTTTAATGAGATTTTAACAAAAGACATAACTTAATGATGTTGGTTCTCATAAGATATTATTTATTTACAACTAATAATTGAATTATCGTCTATTAAAATTTATTAATAAAACTGCTCAAAAAAAAATAAAAACCGAAAACCCTGGTGGCCGGAATCGAACCCGCGACCACCAGGTCCCAACAGACACACTATACCAACTGCTCTGAGTGTTCAAGTGAGTATAACATGAAAAATAAATTTTATATCCAGTATGTACAGAAACCTCCAAAACCAAGAACCCTAGATCTACAATTGATTTAACCAGTCAATGATTGATAAAACTGATTTGGGGCTTTTGTTTACAGAACAAAGACGAATCAAAAACACAAAACAATTACCAGTATCGATGATTAGTTGATGGTGAACTCTAAATTCGTAGTGACGGCCAAACTCAATCCAAAAACCATAAAAGTAGGCTACGATATTAAGATTAAATATAGGGGTTTGATTCTCGAGGTGAAGAAGAAGATATCTTCTTGTTTAATTGGGTTATAATGTTATTTAGATGGCACCACCTTGATTTTGCAAATGTCGATTTTGTAAGAATATCAAATTGTATATTACTGATCATACTTTCCTAATCAGTTGGGTCAGTTAGGCCGATTATGGTTACGAGATTAATATAAACAGATCAATTCTATATTAGATGCGAGAATTAAGGTTCAAGAAACGTATACGGGTTGCGGGTTTCATTCAAAATGGGTATATGGGTAAGGGTTGGATCTGGATAATGGGTTTGATTAAAAGATATTATAATCTTTTGAAAATGTTGCAGTTTGGTCCCTGAAATTCTAAGATGGAAACAAATTAAGGTAAAACTAAAGTCTAGGGTGTAAAATGACTATATATATCAAAGTTATATTCGATAATTAATTAAATATAATGACGATAATAATAAAAAAATAATATTAGCTCGATACCAGCGATGTGTTGTTGATTTAAATTTACCCGAAAACGAAAACGGGTCGGGTAATATGTAAATGAAAAACCCGAGTTGTTACAGTAGCTTTGACTGAACCATGTGCACCTTTGCCTTTAGCAGTCCGCATACCATACTGCATGAATAGTTCCATTGCTTCCTCTTCTTTAGTAAGAGGAAGCCCAGTGAAATTGTCATTATATGGAGGAGGAACCACATTGTACCTAATACCCTCACCCTTGTTCTCTTTCCATTTTATTGTTTTTCAATCATGGACTCAACAACAGCATTAGAGAAATCGAATTTCTTAAAATTGAATTCAGCATATTCAAATTTATTGGTTAACTTAGCAATCTTCAACTTAAAATTGTCTAACTTGGTGGTTAGCTTGGAAATTTTCTGCTTAGCATCTAAGTGGTGACAACATTTTATGTTAAAATCTGTTTGAAGTTTTGAGAAATCCTTTTGTTGTGCCTCTACTTTATCTTTTAAAGCCTTTTCGAGTTTCTTAAGGGTAAAATTTTCATGTGTTATACCCACCATTTCTCTAATCAGATTACTATTGTGAGCTCTATATAACTCTACCTTATTAATGCAAGATTGAGAACACAATTCAAAACTTACCTCGGATGAACTGGAAGAAGTGGAGGCATTAAAAGCAAACTGAAGATCCTTAACTTGCCCCTCTACATCATTTTCTTCTTCAGTGACATAAATCCGGGTAAAGTTAGCAGTCTGATTGCTGATGTTGAGTGTTGCCATCTGGTCATTCCAGTCAAACAGCTGAGCCACAATCTCCGCCCATTCTCATTTGTACCAGCTACATTCTCTCATCTAGCACTACTCACCGGAACTAATGCCCTTTCCCTATTTCCCTCCTTGGCTAGATATGTGCATTCACAAGCGAAGTGACCCGGCTCATGACAGTTATAGCACCTCAGAGTGTCTTTGTTAAATCCCACCTTCTAGTTGGCTGGCACATTCCAATTGTTTCTGCTTGTTCTTTTGGTAAATTTGTTTGCTCTAAACACTGCCATGGCTATTTGCCAAGAGATATCCATTTCCTCCACATCATCAGGATGGATTTGATCCAACTCAGCAACTACGAATGGTTGAACCAGATCTCCAGCAAGAAAAGCATTGTAGCAGTTCATGAAACCTACCATTAAGGCAATGTTTTCTTGATTCTACTTTGAAATAGCAGGAACTTAAGTGGGAGACTGACTGGAGAACCCAATAGTTGATTGAGGCTTAGTTGCAGGAGCAGGTTGTTGAAAGAACACAGGAATAGGCTATGGTGGTTGCTGTGTGAATTGACCTTGAGCGGACTTAAACATTGAAAAGTTGTTCTGAGCTTGCTATGGATGAGTATATTGACCCTGAGAGGATTTGAACATAGAAAAATTTTCTTGTTATATGAGAGCATTATTAGAAGCAACATTGTAGCCAGCCGCATTGTAGGAGTTAGCATGATTTATGGCACGTTGCTTATCATCCATGTCACAGGATTTAATGATAGCCATCACCTCTGACAAAGTTAATCTGGAAAGATCATTTGTCTTCTTGATCATTGCAACATTCATGTCCTAGCTTTGTGGCAGAGAATTGACTATATTGTTATTTGTTTCAAGAGAGGTCATATTGATGTTAGCAGATCACATTTCAGTGACCAAAGTGATAAATCTTGAAGCTGTGTATCCAAAGACTCTCCCAGAACATGATTGAACGTGTTAAACTTTTGTCGTAACAGATCTGTCGACTTCTTATCGTATCCTCATTTCCTTCATACTCTTCAATAAAGGCTTCCCATAACGCTTTTGCAGACTGTAGCTCTCTGAATCTAAGGCAATTGCAGGTGAAGGTGCCAATGTTAGAGTAGCAAAAGCCTTCTCATCCTCCTCAACTTCTCAAAATCGCGTCGGAGTACATTTCGACGGGCTTAACAACCACCTCATCAGTATTCTCTTTTTGATAAGTGATAGGTTGAGGACCACGAACAATGCTTCTCCAAATCTTTGCATCTTTCATCTTCACATGTTTCTCGAACTTGAACTTCCACTTAGCAAACCCCTCATGAGACGGTAGATGGGGTACACGAGTAGCGGTTCCCATGATGGAATCCAACTCTTTATGCAAAGCAGCATTTGATGACGTGTTACCTAATTGGACCATCCAAATCTATAGTCCAAGTAAACAGTCCAAATATATACTAGTCCAATAACTAGGCCCAATAAACCAGACCCAATAACAGATAACCCAACAGAGAGCTCAAAAGCCCGAAAACCCAATAAAAGACAGTCCAACAGAGAAATCAATAGCTAAGGCCCAACAAGAATAGGCCCAAATCCAACAAAATCCCAAGAACCCTTAAACAGTAACCGAGAACACACCAAAATTCTAGAGAACGATGAATCCTAGCCGAAATCAAACAACTTATGCCAAGAACCCTTGTTATGTTGCCCGAGAACGACCAAAAATGTCCAAGAACACACAAAAGTGGCTGAGAATGATCAGAAGATGCCGAGAACACTCAAATGTGCCCGATAACAAAGAATCTATGTCGAGAACCTTTGATTACTGCCCGAGAATGATCAGAAGTTTTATGAGAACACTTAAAGCTTGACTTGGAAAACTTGGTAATTAAATCAAATCCTAAGAATGAAAGGATTTGAATTTAAACCAAAAATCAATTCAAATCTATCCCAAAGTTATCTCAACAAACCCCGATGAACACGATGAATAACTTGTTCTTCATTTCTAGAAATCTTCAAAGATCATCAACCAAAAACACAATACGGAATCAATAATATCACCAAGTCCGATCCTAGAATATGTCTATAGGGGTTTGATTCTCGAGGTGAAGAAGAAGATATCTGCTTGTTTAATTGGGTTATAATGTTATTTAGATGGCACCACCTTGATTTAGCAAATGTCGATTTTGTAAGAATATCAAATTGTATATTACTGATCATACTTTCCTAATCAGTTGGGTCAGTTAGGCCGATTATGGTTACGAGATTAATATAAACAGATCAATTCTATATTAGATGCGAGAATTAAGGTTCAAGAAACGTATACGGGTTGCGGGTTTCATTCAAAATGGGTATATGGGTAAGGGTTGGATCTGGATAATGGGTTTGATTAAAAGATATTATAATCTTTTGAAAATGTTGCAGTTTCGTCCCTGAAATTCTAAGATGGAAACAAATTAAGGTAAAACTAAAGTCTAGGGTGTAAAATGACTATATATATCAAAGTTATATTCGATAATTAATTAAATATAATGACGATAATAATAAAAAATAATATTAGCTCGATACCAGCGATGTGTTGTTGATTTAAATTTACCCGAAAACGAAAACGGGTCGGGTAATATGTAAATGAAAAACCCGAGTTGTTACAGTAGCTTTGACTGAACCATGTGCACCTTTGCCTTTAGCAGTCCGCATACCATACTGCATGAATAGTTCCATTGCTTCCTCTTCATTAGTAAGAGGAAGCCCAGTGAAATTGTCATTATATGGAGGAGGAACCACATTGTACCTAATACCCTCACCCTTGTTCTCTTTCCATTTTATTGTTTTTCAATCATGGACTCAACAACAGCATTAGAGACATCGAATTTCTTAAAATTGAATTCAGCATATTCAAATTTATTGGTTAACTTAGCAATCTTCAACTTAAAATTGTCTAACTTGGTGGTTAGCTTGGAAATTTTCTGCTTAGCATCTAAGTGGTGACAACATTTTATGTTAAAATCTGTTTGAAGTTTTGAGAAATCCTTTTGTTGTGCCTCTACTTTATCTTTTAAAGCCTTTTCGAGTTTCTTAAGGGTAAAATTTTCATGTGTTATACCCACCATTTCTCTAATCAGATTACTATTGTGAGCTCTATATAACTCTACCTTATTAATGCAAGATTGAGAACACAATTCAAAACTTACCTCGGATGAACTGGAAGAAGTGGAGGCATTAAAAGCAAACTGAAGATCCTTAACTTGCTCCTCTACATCATTTTCTTCTTCAGTGACATAAATCCGGGTAAAGTTAGCAGTCTGATTGCTGATGTTGAGTGTTGCCATCTGGTCATTCCAGTCAAACAGCTGAGCCACAATCTCCGCCCATTCTCATTTGTACCAGCTACATTCTCTCATCTAGCACTACTCACCGGAACTAATGCCCTTTCCCTATTTCCCTCCTTGGCTAGATATGTGCATTCACAAGCGAAGTGACCCGGCTCATGACAGTTATAGCACCTCAGAGTGTCTTTGTTAAATCCCACCTTCTAGTTGGCTGGCACATTCCAATTGTTTCTGCTTGTTCTTTTGGTAAATTTGTTTGCTCTAAACACTGCCATGGCTATTTGCCAAGAGATATCCATTTCCTCCACATCATCAGGATGGATTTGATCCAACTCAGCAACTACGAATGGTTGAACCAGATCTCCAGCAAGAAAAGCATTGTAGCAGTTCATGAAACCTACCATTAAGGCAATGTTTTCTTGATTCTACTTTGAAATAGCAGGAACTTAAGTGGGAGACTGACTGGAGAACCCAATAGTTGATTGAGGCTTAGTTGCAGGAGCAGGTTGTTGAAAGAACACAGGAATAGGCTATGGTGGTTGCTGTGTGAATTGACCTTGAGCGGACTTAAACATTGAAAAGTTGTTCTGAGCTTGCTATGGATGAGTATATTGACCCTGAGAGGATTTGAACATAGAAAAATTTTCTTGTTATATGAGAGCATTATTAGAAGCAACATTGTAGCCAGCCGCATTGTAGGAGTTAGCATGATTTATGGCACGTTGCTTATCATCCATGTCACAGGATTTAATGATAGCCATCACCTCTGACAAAGTTAATCTGGAAAGATCATTTGTCTTCTTGATCATTGCAACATTCATGTCCTAGCTTTGTGGCAGAGAATTGACTATATTGTTATTTGTTTCAATAGAGGTCATATTGATGTTAGCAGATCACATTTCAGTGACCAAAGTGATAAATCTTGAAGCTGTGTATCCAAAGACTCTCCCAGAACATGATTGAACGTGTTAAACTTTTGTCGTAACAGATCTGTCGACTTCTTATCGTATCCTCATTTCCTTCATACTCTTCAATAAAGGCTTCCCATAACGCTTTTGCAGACTGTAGCTCTCTGAATCTAAGGCAATTGCAGGTGAAGGTGCCAATGTTAGAGTAGCAAAAGCCTTCTCATCCTCCTCAACTTCTCAAAATCGCGTCGGAGTACATTTCGACGGGCTTAACAACCACCTCATCAGTATTCTCTTTTTGATAAGTGATAGGTTGAGGACCACGAACAATGCTTCTCCAAATCTTTGCATCTTTCATCTTCACATGTTTCTCGAACTTGAACTTCCACTTAGCAAACCCCTCATGAGACGGTAGATGGGGTACACGAGTAGCGGTTCCCATGATGGAATCCAACTCTTTATGCAAAGCAGCATTTGATGACGTGTTACCTAATTGGACCATCCAAATCTATAGTCCAAGTAAACAGTCCAAATATATACTAGTCCAATAACTAGGCCCAATAAACCAGACCCAATAACAGATAACCCAACAGAGAGCTCAAAAGCCCGAAAACCCAATAAAAGACAGTCCAACAGAGAAATCAATAGCTAAGGCCAAACAAGAATAGGCCCAAATCCAACAAAATCCCAAGAACCCTTAAACAGTAACTGAGAACACACCAAAATTCTCGAGAACGATGAATCCTAGCCGAAATCAAACAACTTATGCCAAGAACCCTTGTTATGTTGCCCGAGAACGACCAAAAATGTCCAAGAACACACAAAAGTGGCTGAGAATGATCAGAAGATGCCGAGAACACTCAAATGTGCCCGATAACAAAGAATCTATGTCGAGAACCTTTGATTACTGCCCGAGAATGATCAGAAGTTTTATGAGAACACTTAAAGCTTGACTTGGAAAACTTGGTAATTAAATCAAATCCTAAGAATGAAAGGATTTGAATTTAAACCAAAAATCAATTCAAATCTATCCCAAAGTTATCTCAACAAACCCCGATGAACACGATGAATAACTTGTTCTTCATTTCTAGAAATCTTCAAAGATCATCAACCAAAAACACAATACGGAATCAATAATATCACCAAGTCCGAGCCTAGAATATGTCTATAGGGGTTCGATTCTCGAGGTGAAGAAGAAGATATCTGCTTGTTTAATTGGGTTATAATGTTATTTAGATGGCACCACCTTGATTTAGCAAATGTCGATTTTGTAAGAATATCAAATTGTATATTACTGATCATACTTTCCTAATCAGTTGGGTCAGTTAGGCCGATTATGGTTACGAGATTAATATAAACAGATCAATTCTATATTAGATGCGAGAATTAAGGTTCAAGAAACGTATACGGGTTGCGGGTTTCATTCAAAATGGGTATATGGGTAAGGGTTGGATCTGGATAATGGGTTTGATTAAAAGATATTATAATCTTTTGAAAATGTTGCAGTTTGGTCCCTGAAATTCTAAGATGGAAACAAATTAAGGTAAAACTAAAGTCTAGGGTGTAAAATGACTATATATATCAAAGTTATATTCGATAATTAATTAAATATAATGACGATAATAATAAAAAATAATATTAGCTCGATACCAGCGATGTGTTGTTGATTTAAATTTACCCGAAAACGAAAACGGGTCGGGTAATATGTAAATGAAAAACCCGAGTTGTTACAGTAGCTTTGACTGAACCATGTGCACCTTTGCCTTTAGCAGTCCGCATACCATACTGCATGAATAGTTCCATTGCTTCCTCTTCTTTAGTAAGAGGAAGCCCAGTGAAATTGTCATTATATGGAGGAGGAACCACATTGTACCTAATACCCTCACCCTTGTTCTCTTTCCATTTTATTGTTTTTCAATCATGGACTCAACAACAGCATTAGAGACATCGAATTTCTTAAAATTGAATTCAGCATATTCAAATTTATTGGTTAACTTAGCAATCTTCAACTTAAAATTGTCTAACTTGGTGGTTAGCTTGGAAATTTTCTGCTTAGCATCTAAGTGGTGACAACATTTTATGTTAAAATCTGTTTGAAGTTTTGAGAAATCCTTTTGTTGTGCCTCTACTTTATCTTTTAAAGCCTTTTCGAGTTTCTTAAGGGTAAAATTTTCATGTGTTATACCCACCATTTCTCTAATCAGATTACTATTGTGAGCTCTATATAACTCTACCTTATTAATGCAAGATTGAGAACACAATTCAAAACTTACCTCGGATGAACTGGAAGAAGTGGAGGCATTAAAAGCAAACTGAAGATCCTTAACTTGCTCCTCTACATCATTTTCTTCTTCAGTGACATAAATCCGGGTAAAGTTAGCAATCTGATTGCTGATGTTGAGTGTTGCCATCTGGTCATTCCAGTCAAACAGCTGAGCCACAATCTCCGCCCATTCTCATTTGTACCAGCTACATTCTCTCATCTAGCACTACTCACCGGAACTAATGCCCTTTCCCTATTTCCCTCCTTGGCTAGATATGTGCATTCACAAGCGAAGTGACCCGGCTCATGACAGTTATAGCACCTCAGAGTGTCTTTGTTAAATCCCACCTTCTAGTTGGCTGGCACATTCCAATTGTTTCTGCTTGTTCTTTTGGTAAATTTGTTTGCTCTAAACACTGCCATGGCTATTTGCCAAGAGATATCCATTTCCTCCACATCATCAGGATGGATTTGATCCAACTCAGCAACTACGAATGGTTGAACCAGATCTCCAGCAAGAAAAGCATTGTAGCAGTTCATGAAACCTACCATTAAGGCAATGTTTTCTTGATTCTACTTTGAAATAGCAGGAACTTAAGTGGGAGACTGACTGGAGAACCCAATAGTTGATTGAGGCTTAGTTGCAGGAGCAGGTTGTTGAAAGAACACAGGAATAGGCTATGGTGGTTGCTGTGTGAATTGACCTTGAGCGGACTTAAACATTGAAAAGTTGTTCTGAGCTTGCTATGGATGAGTATATTGACCCTGAGAGGATTTGAACATAGAAAAATTTTCTTGTTATATGAGAGCATTATTAGAAGCAACATTGTAGCCAGCCGCATTGTAGGAGTTAGCATGATTTATGGCACGTTGCTTATCATCCATGTCACAGGATTTAATGATAGCCATCACCTCTGACAAAGTTAATCTGGAAAGATCATTTGTCTTCTTGATCATTGCAACATTCATGTCCTAGCTTTGTGGCAGAGAATTGACTATATTGTTATTTGTTTCAAGAGAGGTCATATTGATGTTAGCAGATCACATTTCAGTGACCAAAGTGATAAATCTTGAAGCTGTGTATCCAAAGACTCTCCCAGAACATGATTGAACGTGTTAAACTTTTGTCGTAACAGATCTGTCGACTTCTTATCGTATCCTCATTTCCTTCATACTCTTCAATAAAGGCTTCCCATAACGCTTTTGCAGACTGTAGCTCTCTGAATCTAAGGCAATTGCAGGTGAAGGTGCCAATGTTAGAGTAGCAAAAGCCTTCTCATCCTCCTCAACTTCTCAAAATCGCGTCGGAGTACATTTCGACGGGCTTAACAACCACCTCATCAGTATTCTCTTTTTGATAAGTGATAGGTTGAGGACCACGAACAATGCTTCTCCAAATCTTTGCATCTTTCATCTTCACATGTTTCTCGAACTTGAACTTCCACTTAGCAAACCCCTCATGAGACGGTAGATGGGGTACACGAGTAGCGGTTCCCATGATGGAATCCAACTCTTTATGCAAAGCAGCATTTGATGACGTGTTACCTAATTGGACCATCCAAATCTATAGTCCAAGTAAACAGTCCAAATATATACTAGTCCAATAACTAGGCCCAATAAACCAGACCCAATAACAGATAACCCAACAGAGAGCTCAAAAGCCCGAAAACCCAATAAAAGACAGTCCAACAGAGAAATCAATAGCTAAGGCCCAACAAGAATAGGCCCAAATCCAACAAAATCCCAAGAACCCTTAAACAGTAACCGAGAACACACCAAAATTCTAGAGAACGATGAATCCTAGCCGAAATCAAACAACTTATGCCAAGAACCCTTGTTATGTTGCCCGAGAACGACCAAAAATGTCCAAGAACACACAAAAGTGGCTGAGAATGATCAGAAGATGCCGAGAACACTCAAATGTGCCCGATAACAAAGAATCTATGTCGAGAACCTTTGATTACTGCCCGAGAATGATCAGAAGTTTTATGAGAACACTTAAAGCTTGACTTGGAAAACTTGGTAATTAAATCAAATCCTAAGAATGAAAGGATTTGAATTTAAACCAAAAATCAATTCAAATCTATCCCAAAGTTATCTCAACAAACCCCGATGAACACGATGAATAACTTGTTCTTCATTTCTAGAAATCTTCAAAGATCATCAACCAAAAACACAATACGGAATCAATAATATCACCAAGTCCGAGCCTAGAATATGTCTATAGGCTCCGATACCAATTGTAAGTCCCAATGAAGGATCTTTCAATGTGATATCACGTAAACCAGTTGTTAGGAGGAATCTAACAACTGATTTATTCAATATTAACACGAACAAACACAAGAAAAAAACACGAGATGGCTTCAAAAAACACGTTATATTCAACGTCGGGTGCTTAAGCCCTTAACAGTGATAACAAAGTAAATGATAAACAATACGCTCGTCTCTCACTGTTCTATGAACGACCAACCAAAACAACCTAGTTACATCATGTATATATAGCACACAATAACCCTAAGCCCAATCCGTACACTAAGCCCACCAAAATACAATATAGCCCAAAACAAGCTCAAATACATTAAGCATAAACCTTTAGGCATAGCCCAACAGTAGTTATCTTCAATCTCTTCGGTAGTTTGCATCTGTTGTTTGTAGTCATCAATTTGGGATCAATATCATTCTTTTTAATGGATAACAATTGATTTTAGATTAGTTGTTTGATTTCTGGCTTCGCAATCCTTTCCATGTTGGACAGTTTTCTCCAAAAATGGTGGTTTCATGCCATGTTTGTAGTTCAAATTTTAATGCCATGTTCTCTTTTAAGTTTTTTTTTCTATAACTATGTAATAAATTTTATACGCTTTCCGCAAAACAATCACATATATTTAAATTGGAATGAGTTTTCGTGAAAAGGCAACTTCATAAGTTGGGTAAAGCTAAAATACAAATGGAGACAAAAATAAAAAGTGTGAGAATGATTTGTAGCTATACAAAAAACACCTTAAAAAATTAAAAAAAAATCATCACTCAATATATAAATAAAAAACAATAAAAATTTAAAAATCAATGTTTCCCCCGTCATTTCCATTCCAAAAAATGACGAAAAAACACAATGTCGGTAAAAAAGGCACAATGATGAAAATTAACAAAAGACCCAATTATAAATAAATAAAGACATAATATATCGCAAAATATAACACAATCCGAACAAAATATAACACAGTGTTGAAGAATATAACACAATATAAAAGAAACACAATGTTAAGAAAAAAAGACACAATTAACACGAAAATAAACAAAAAACACATTGACAAACAAAAGACACGATGATCTTTTTTCCTCAACATTGTGTCTTTTTTCTAACAAGAAATACGGGAGAAGCATTATTGTTTTTTTTACTTTTTATTTTTTTTTTTAATTTTGAGTTATGATTTTTTTATTTTTTTTTTTTTGCCACGAATTCATTTCATTCTTCTAATTTTTGTTCCCCTTTATATAATAACCGGACTCTCATAAGTTTTACGATTTTATTTACTCTCATTTTAAAAATCTTAAATCCAAACAAATTAACCTAACGCATCTAGTCACGTCATGTTTATTAATTTAAAAGGAAAAATTGAAGGACAGGAAATTCAAATTCTGTATTAAGACGGGCCACTCTAGCTATAAACAGATAGCGACACAAAGTGAGATTGATCTAGTAACTTGGTAATTGTATTAGAGCATGACAACAAGAGTCCGGCCCTCATGCCTGAATGAGATGGCAGCCTACGAACAAGGATGAAAAAGACTTCATTGTTGCCAGGGGCAGATCTACGCTATAAACGGGTGGTTTCTCGGAACCACCCGAGTTTTGAAATAATAGTGTATTTATATATAGAAAATAATAAAGGAATCACCTTATAAATTAGGAAGGAACCACCTTATAACCATTTCAAGCGCTTCCCCAGCTAGTAACTTGTTGGTTTTGATACCCGGAGGTCGCAGGTACGATTCCCACTTTCAAAACGTTTTTTTACTAACTCACTGTAATATTATTTAGGGTTTTATAAATTTCCCCTCCCTAATACAATCAAATTACAGCTCAACCTTGAGAACCAAGACACACAGCTCTTCTCTTCAGCTCTCAAATTCTTCAGTTCTTTGTTCGATCATAGGTAATTCATGTGGTACAGGTCATCGATTCTTTTTTTTTTGTGTGCGTGTTCTTTTTCAATTTAGGGTTTTATTGAGTAATCTGTTTGTTTTCTATGCATCCATTTATTTTATTAGTATCCGTTTTGATATTTAATTCCGTCTATGATGATTGGAACTTTCTTATGAAAGTAACAGTACGGATTTTGAACCCTCACATCCCCTTCATGTGATTTGAGGAGAAATTACATCCGCCATGTTTAGAATAATTTGTGGTTCCCAATTTTGCATCTGCCATGTTTTTCTAGGCTAAAAATTATCACTCAAGCATGGAGAAGTAGTTAGAATAATTTGTTTAGAGAGAGGTAATGCAACGATTATGGACTGTGATGTATTTTTATTATTATGGAGAAGTAATGCAACGATTTCAAAATATGAGACTCGTAAGGAATAACTATATGTATTTTATTTAATCCGTAAAGACTATTTTATCTATATTATGTGTTTTTTAATTTCTAATGACGGTGTTTCTTATATTATTTTATCGTATTTTTATTATGTAATGAACTTTGCCCAAACCATTGAACCGACCCGAACCTCAAACCGACCTGGAATTTTTTATACCCGACTCTATGAAATTAAAACATCTAAAAGTAGTGCACCACCTGAAAAAATTTCCTGGTTCCGCCACTATTTGTTGCGGGCATCAATCAAGTCCACTGGCCACGTCCCCCGCAAACATGGGAACAAAAGCACCAGGGCCTGCCTAGCGAGCAGGGTAGCCTCCTCTACCCCTCAACTTTTTGTCCCAAGTGCAAATTTTATTTATGTGTTGATAGTTTTTATATTTCGTTATCTCTAAAAAATATAATGTTAACCCTCGCTAATAGTAAAACACCGGATGCTACCAAAGTTTAGTTAAAAGCTCGAGCAAAATAAAGCATAAACTAATTAAAAGCCCACACCTACTCTAATTAGAAGCCTAAACTAATTCAAAAGTCAACTGACACACTATTTGTTCATTGTTTTTTAAAGGCCCGACAATCAAAACAACACAACAACAATCTCCACTATTAGAGGAACCATTGAAACACATGCGCACCCTATTCTACCCTCCGACCTCCACTGCCGCAACCATTGCTCTGGCCTCTGATATTCCGACTTTCACAGTTAAAATTAGATATTTTTTCGCTTCTATTAAAAAATGTAAAGGTTTATTTGTTTTTATAAATTGTTAATTTAGAATTATTTACAGGAGTGATTATAGTTTACATTGGATATTAGATAATGGTTTATGTGAAATTGTGAAAATTGGAATTGATTAGGGATTTAGGGTTTGTGTGTAATCGTAATTGAATAGGGATTCATGGTTTATGTGGAAATTTGAATTGATTATTGATTTATAGTTCAAAGTTTGCTTCTTTTAAAATTAAGGAACTTGGAAGATGAAAAAAATAGTCTTATTAACATCTTTTTAACAAGAACTAAAAAAATGATGATATCCGCCCAAACGGTTGAAATATGCTTTTATAAAATGAAGCTTATCAAGACGATTTGTGCAATCAAGCTTGCAAAGGCCGAAGAGGTGAAATCAATAAGGTATGTGTTTAAATTTATTTATTATCGTGTTTCGTTTTACATTGCATGAAATACGGTAAAAAAAATATTGAACGTTACCCCTGAAATTTTGTTCTAGATCCGCCACTATAAAGCCCCACTCCCCGCTCATATATATATATATATGGGATGGTTCAAGAGAGAAATGAAATTATTGCAAGAAATATAAGAAATGAATATGTACCACTAGTTTTGTTTTAAGTTTTAAATGTTTAAAGCTAAATAAAGAAACTATTAATTATTCTCTTTCTTCAATTAATATAACTAATAAACCATAATACTTATTTATTTAATTAATATAACTAATTAAATTATTATAATTAGAAAATATTAAGAACGCATTTATTTTTATAACTTACCTTTTGTTTCTTTAATTTTTCTACACAAGTATAATTTATTCATACATTAAAATTTCTTTCTACCCAAAAGTAATTTCTTCCAACTCAATATATTAATATCCATCAACACATACTTACATTATGATGAATAATACCAAAAAACAATTTTACATATGTTTGCATTAGATATCAACAAAAAACATACAACCTACACAAAAGCGTATAATCTACACTTGTGCGTTCTAAGAATAAGACAACATATAACCTACACACGAAAAACATTTAACCTACACACAAAATTCATCATCAATAAAATACACACGCACACGAAAACATATAACCTATACACAAAAAACATATAATCTACACACGAAAATTTTATCTTACACAAATACAATTTATTCATACATTAATTTCTTTTCAAAACCAATTTATTAAAATTCAACATATCAATATCCATCAACACGTAGTTACATTGTGATGAATAATAAAAAAAACTATCTTACACATGGTTGCATTAAATGTCAATAAAAAATATACAACCTACACAAAACATATAACCTACACTTGTTCTAAGAATAAGAGAACATATAGCTTACATACGAAAAAACATATGACCTACGCATGTGTAGGGTATGTCTATCTTTGTGTAGTTTATATAATTGTTGATGTAGAATTACATATGTAAGTTATATGCTTTTGTATGTTGTACGTTTTTATTGCTCAAAACAAGTATAAGTTATATAACTTTGTGTAGGTTGTATATTTATTGAACTTAAATACGTTGATATATACTAATATATTGAGTGGAAATTATTTTTTTAATATAAAGAAATAGTATTATATGAATAAATTGTATTTATGTTGAATAAAATGAAGAATGTGTAAATAAAAAATAAAACTAAAGTAGTGTTTTTATCTTTTTAATTATTACAGTTAAATATATTAATTAAATATATTTATTATGGTTATATTAGTTGTATTAATTGGAGAGAGATGGTGAATTTATTGTTGCATTTATATCTTTTTTATTTATTTTTAAATATTTAAAACCTTAAAGAAAACTAGTGGCTCATATTCATTTCTCTCATTTCTTGCAATAATTTGATTTCTTTCTTGAACTTAAACCTATATATATATATATATATATATATATATTTATAGTGTAAGGATCATAAGAGACCCTTTGCAAATTGAGAACTTTGAGAACCATTTTGGGCCTCTAAAAACACCTATAAAAAAATATTTAAAAAAATCATAAAACAAAAAGTAATAAAAAATTTAAAAAGGTAAAAAAACCAAAATTCTTATATTTCATTCTGGTTTCATTAAAAAAATAAAAAATAATAAAAAAACGTCGTAATATACACATATGTATAATTTTATATAATCTTTAGTTACGTAATATACACATATGTACAGTATCATTTATCTTAAATTATACACATGTGTACAAAAAAACATGTAAATGTACATATATGTATATATTATACATATGTGTATATAATTTAGCTTAACCGAGTTTTATTATTATTTTTTTTATGAACCGGGATGATAAAATAAGAATTTTGGTTTTTTTACTTTTTTGATTTTTGTGTTTTTTTTATTTTACGATTTTTTTTTATTTTTGGGTTTTTTGTGGTCCAAAATGGTTCTCATAATTCTCAATTTCAAAAAGATTCTCTCATGATCTTAATCCTCTATATATATAACCTACACTACATCAACACACAATTATCAAGCTCCATCTAAGATTCCAAACATTCTTCTAAAGACCATTTTTTTCTACCACAACGATACTCTTCATATTCCATTAAAAAGTTATTAAATTATATATATATATTCATATTCCATTAAAAAGTTATTAAATTATATATATAATTTAATAACTTTTTAATGGAATATGAAGAGTATTGTTGTGATAGAAAAAAATGGTCTTTAGAAGAATGTTTGGAATCTTAGATGGAGCTTGATAATTGTGTGTTGATGTAGTGTAGGTGCTCTTATGTCCATGAGGTGTGAGAGGATAGAAGAGTTGTGACTTGTGATTGCAAGGCAAAATAACCATTCCTATAACCCCACACCGTATGCACGTGGACCACGAGCTAAGTGGGTTGGCGTGAGATTAGTTGGCATGGCACACAACAAACTAATTTTTTTATATAAAAATAAGTGTCATTTTAGCAACTTTGGTTTGTCCAGTTACACAATTTTAATACCGATTTTAAATTTATTATAAGTGGCTATCTCATTTTTTTTAAAACTTGCAATTTTAGTACATTTTTTAAATTTAGTACCCACTTGTAGAACCTACAAATCACCACGAAACAATGACAACAACCCAGCAACCACCAATCCACCATAGCCACCGCCGGACTGACGCCACTAACCCTAGCACCGTCCACTAGACCTGCCGCCACCAACCCCAACCCTAACCCTAACCTTACCTCTAAAAATATCTTATGAGAAAGCACAAAAACCTTCAGGTGTACTTTCAATATGCAACCTTAAGAACAAATTTGGGTTTGGATTTTGGGATTTTAGGTTTGCTTGGATGTAGGGATAAGAGTAAAAAGGGGGAAGATGGGGTTGAATACGGGAAGAGAAAATAGAGAAGGAAAAAAAACAAGAAAAATGATGAAGGAAATAATGAAATTACCAAACTAACCCTGACTTAACGGAAACATTAGACGAGGTTAAAAAAAGTACTAAAATTACAAGTTTTAGAAAAGAGAGGTAACCATTTGCAATAAATTCAAAATCGGTACTAAAGTTGCGTAAGTGGACAGACCACGGGTACTAAAATGGCACTTAACTCTTTTTTATATTAACAATAATAATTTAGTTACTGATTATTTTATTTTAGTTTATTTAATTTGTGCTAGTTTAACCTTTTAAAAAAATCTACACATATTTGTTTAATTTTTTGTCAGTTTAAAAAGAAGTTTTTTTTTATGAGCGGCTTGACCTTGTTTATCAATAACTTTGATGGAACATATTTATGCAACAATGACGAGAACAATACTTTCTTTACTTGATTTTTTGTTATTTTTGTTTTTCTTTATTTTTGTATTTAAGGTTTTTCTTTTTATTGGCATGTGTTGTAGATCTTTTATCTTGTGACTAAAAATTATTATCAAACCAGATTTTTACAGGAAGGGAGTGATTTACGGGTTATTCCATTGTGAATATTCGGTCAAAATTGTGATTGAGTTTCCTAATTCTTGTACTTAATTATAGGCTAGTTTTTCTCTTTTATTTTGTATAAATGTATGACATACAATTGGAATATATCATAACCTTTTGTGATATCAAAATCTTATATGGTATCAGAGCGTGGTTACTAATCCGCTCAAACAAAAAAAAACCTCAAAACCCTAGCACAGCCGCTATTCGTTCATCACAATGGCCGGCAGCGACTCGAAACAAACAAACAACAGCAACCCTGCTGCCGATCACACTTCCCCATATTATCTTAACCCTTCAGACTACACAAGGCAAATGCACGTGAACGAAGCCTTGAATGATAACAACTACCTCGACAGTGTTCAAGAGATGGAGAATTTCCTATTCGCTAAAAATAAGGTAGGATTCATTGATGGAACTTTGAAGAAGCCTGATCCTAATCATATGGCGTGGTTACGCTGCGATGCTATGATTAAGGGATGGCTGAACACAGCCATGGAAAAAGAAATAAGAACTAGTGTGAAATACGCTACTTCTGCCCAAGAAATATGGAGCGACTTGCAAGATCGCTTCGGAAAGGAAAGCGCCCCCAGGGCGTATGAATTGAAACAACTTCTGTCGATGACTAAACAAGAGGGAACATATGTGTCCGCCTATTTCACGAGGCTGAGGGCATTATAGGAGGAGATAACGTCTGTTTTCCCGATCCCAAGATGTTCATGCGCCGGCTGTTCGTGTGAAATAAGCAAGAAAATGTCCGATTCAAGAGACAAAGAAAGGTTATATGAGTTTCTTCTTGGACTCGATCGTGAGTACTCAACCATCAGAACCCAGATACTTGCCATGAAACCTATTCCTACCTTATTAGAGGCGTATCGCCTCGTCTTTGAAGATGAAGAACAAAGGGCGGTGACCACTGGGAAGCAAACGAGCACCGATTCCGCTGCGTTTCAAGCTTTTATGAAGCAAGATGGGGCTGTTGCTGCTGCTACACAAAGCCAAACAGGTTCCAAAGCCTACAAGAAACTCAATAGCGACAAGATAGGGCACTGTGACTTTTGCGGAAAAGACGAGCACAACCGTGACGTGTGTTTCAAGTGCGTAGGATATCCAGAATGGTGGCCCGGGAAAGGAAAGCCGGAAAAGGGGAGAGCAAAAGCGGCGCATGTAGAAACAGGCTCTAAAGTTAATGAAGCGTCCCAGAATGAATCAAGCCCGATAACGGGTTTGAACAATGAACAATATAAGCAGTTCATCAACATGTTCACTGTGAACAATTCATCCAATGTTGAAGTAAACCATCCTATGGCAAACATGGCAAGTAGATTGTATGAAGGTAACAAATAGGTTGTAGACTCGGGTTGCACCGAAAATATAACTCACAATTTTGATTTGTTTCATGGGAACATGGAAGCAACACGTGAACTGCCCATTACCATACCTAACGGTGACTCTATACCCGTTAAGGGAAAAGGCTTTTGCACCTTGCCGAACGGAACTAAAATTCGAAATGTCTTATATGTTCCGGAATTTACTTGCAATTTACTATCCGTCAGTCGTTAACCCAAGATCTTCGTTGTGTAACGTTTTTCCCCGATTTTTTTGTCATGCAGGACTTGAGTTCGAGGAAATTGATTGGAACGGGTAAATGTCAACAAGGTCTATACCGGATGAGGATGGTGGGATGTGAAAGAATGGCTATGGCGGTTACTAATGACATGTGGCATCAACGTTTGGGACATGCTTCACACAGTAAACTTTCAATTTTATATTTCGTTTCTTTAAAAACAAATAATGATGTTTGTGATTCATGTATGAAGGCAAAGTTTACTAGATTACCTTTTATCACCGGTTTCATTAAGACAAATAAGTGTTTTGAACTTTTACATTGCGATATATGGGGAAGGTATCGCACACCCTCCTTGACTAGGGCAAACTATTTCTTAACTATAGTCGACGATTTTAGTCGATCCGTTTGGGTTTTTCTTTTGAAGCATAAGTCGGATGCTAGTGATATTTTAATTGCCTTCCATAAAATGATCAAAACACAATTTGGTAAAAATGTCAAAAGGGTTCGATGTGACAACGGTGGGGAGTTCACTTCGAACCGAATGGCCACTTTCTATAGTGAAGAAGGGATCTTGCTTGAAACCACATGTCCCCACACCCCGGAACAAAATGGTGTCGTAGAGCGAAAACAACGACACCTACTCGAAACCGCAAGGACATTAATTTTGAAGCAAATTTACCATCAACCTTTTTAGGGGAGTGCATTCTAACCGCCGCATACATAATAAACAGGTTACCATCTAAATCCATTAACAACATGACGCCTTATGAACTCGTTTATAACCAAAAGCCAAATTATGATCACATGAAAATATTTGGTTGTCTTGCTTACTCCCGAAGCACCGAAACGAAAGGCGACAAGTTCCAAGAAAGAGGGAGACCAGGAATATTTTTAGGCTACCCACATGGGACAAAGGGGTATAAGGTGTTTGATATTAAAAGCAAAAAGATGGTAGTGTCAAGAGATGTGAAATTCGTTGAGACAGTGTTCCCACATGAAAAGATAAATTTTCACATCAATGATGAAGAACCCGAAATCTTTGATTTACCACCTTGGTTTCACATCACCCACCTAGAACCAATTACAAACAAACATCACAATAATGAAAATGAGCCAAACAGTGGTCATAAAGAGGCTGAAGATGTCCCAACTAATGACCACAACTCAAATGATACTGAGTCCAACTCAAATGATACTCCTAATGGGCCAAGTGACCATGGCCCAACTGAGTCCAATCCATCCCAACTTGAAACTCAAACAATAAATGACCAGGCTGAAGTAGAAACAGAAGTGTCTCATGAAACGGAACCGGTAAGAGAAAGAAGACATAGATCTCGACCAGGTCATCTCAACGATTACATCCTTAATCTCCCACCATCCATAGACCAGACGTTACCTGTTTCCAATCAAGATTCCTCTACGGTACACTCGATTGCTAATTTTATCACTTATAAAAACTTCACTAATTCTCATAAAGTTTTATTGGCGGCCATCGACTCAAACGATGAGCCCAAGACTTTTAATCAAGCCATACAGGATGCAAATTGGAGAGAGGCAATGAAGAAAGAAATTTGTGCTCTCGAGCAAAACGGTACATGGAGCCTTGAAGATTTGCCTGAAGGCAAACATGCTATAGGGTCGAAATGGATTTACAAGATAAAGTATAAGCCAAACGGAGAAATCGAGAGATACAAGGCAAGGTTGGTAGCAAAGGGGTTCACACAAATGGAAGGGATCGACTTCCATGATACGTTTGCCCCCGTAGCAAAACTGGTTACGGTCAGAACGCTTCTCACAGTGGCAGTAAAAAGGAATTGGGTCATAAACCAACTCGACGTCAACAATGCTTTCTTACATGGAGAATTAGACGAAGAAGTTTACATGAAGATCCCACAAGGATTCAAAAAGGGAAAGGAAAACAAAGTGTGCCGACTCAGAAAATCACTTTACGGCTTAAAGCAGGCGTCAAGAAATTGGTATCAAAAGTTCACATCATCCCTACAACAAATCGGTTTTAATCAGTCTCAAGCCGATCATTCCTTACTCATATTCAAGACCGATAGATCCTTTGTCGCAGCTCTCATATACGTTGACGATGTCATTCTTGTGGGAAACAACGTTCATAAAATCAAAGAAACAAAGATTTTTCTCAATGAGGAGTTTAGCATTAAAGACCTTGGGCCTCTAAAATATTTCTTGCGTATAGAAGTGACCCGTACCCGATAAGGAATGGTCTTAAATCAGCGAAAGTACGTCCTCGACATCCTTGAGACAGCGGCATAATGGGCTGCCGACCGAGTGCCTTTCCTATGGATCAAAATACTAAACTTGCAAAGGATGATGAAGAAGTTAGAACTGATGCAAGCAAGTATCGAAGACTCGTGGGGAGGTTACTGTACTTGCAAGCAACTAGACCAGACATTACATACTCGGTTAATGTCCTAAGTTAATTTGTAGGCGATCCGCGTGCAAACCACATGGAGGCAGCCATACGAGTTTTAAGGTACCTAAAGGCAACTCCGGGTCAAGGTATACTGCTGCCAAAGGAAGAAGGAGTAAATTTGATAGGATACACGGACTCCGATTGTCTTGGATGTCCCTACACGAGAAGATCAAGGAGTGGCTATCTACTACTCTTATGAGGAGCACCCGTGTCTTGGAAGTCAAGGAAACAGTCAGTTGTATCACGTTCCTCGGCGGAAGTCGAATACCGCGCGATGGCCACCATAGTGAGTGAGATTCTTTGGTTACGATGGCTTTTGAAGGAATTGGACATTGAACAAAATAACCCTACACAACTATTTTGTGACAACTTAGCTGTTAAACACATTGCCAATAACCCGGTATTCCATGAAAGAACCAAACACGTAGAGATGGATTGTTACTTTGTAAGAGAACGAGTCGAGTCTAAAGACATAATGCCGTTGCACGTTGATACAAAGCTTCAAATTGCCGACCTGTTCACGAAGCCTTTGGGAGCACGGCAACTACAAGTATTGCTTGACAAGTTAGGCATTCTTAACCTTCATGCTCCAACTTGAGAGGGAGTATAGGAAGGGAGTGATTTACGGGTTATTCCATTGTGAATATTCGGTCATAATTGTGATTGAGTTTCCTAATTCTTGTACTTAATAATAGGCTAGTTTTTCTCTTTTATTTTGTATAAATGTATGACATACAATTGGAATAGATCATAACCTTTTGTGATATCAAAATCTTATAATTTTAGACCTGTGCGTTGCGCTGGGATTTGAGGAGGTATGTGTAAGCATAGGCATTGCATTATAAGTTACAATGGTTTTGTTACAAAAAAGAGTTAAATGAGTACATAAGATTCTAGTCCTATAAACCTAGTAGCAACATCGTAATTAGCTGAACTGTAACAAACACGCCCACTACATCTCACAATTTCCCGGCTTCATTCAAGAAACTTATTGTAAATACTTTTAATTCTTCATATCTACATTAGCTTGCTGCTTCTCATAATTTCCCGACTTCATTCAAGAAATTTATTTAGCTACTCTTAGCTTCCTCATATCTACATTAGCCAAAAACTGCCTTAATAATATAAGTTATTAGTTAGGAACTATCTGAACTACAAAATAATAATCTGAAGGGATAAAAATAACATGTACAGCTCGAAGAACAAAAGCACGGCGCGAGTACGCTTCCAATAGTGACGAATCAGAGTGAGAACCAAACATAAAAACACGTACACGTTTGAATATGATAACGCCACTTAAAACATACATGAAAACAAATAATATATAACCAAACTATAAAAAAAACTCGAAACGTGATATGTGGCTTGATTCAGTGGCGAATCCAGAAAATTTAGCCAGTGGGTGCAAAAAAAAGTTCAACCTAGAACTCGTCAATTCAAAGTAAAACAAGCCAAACCAAAATGGGTCGCGTCAAATCATAACGGGTCGAGTAAAAGAATTACATTAAACAAACTACGTATAGAAATGTAAACAATAAATTTCATTAAAGATAAAAAATACATATTACAATTGATCTCTACGAGATTTTTTCTTTTAAAAAAGGTTAGTTACATCTTCATTCGTAACACTTAAAAGTGCTTTTTTTTCAACACTACAAATTACACAAGCATTCAAAAAATCTTTACCAATTCAATTACCTAAATTTGTCTTTATGATCTTCATTGCCAAAAAACATCTCTCAACCGTTGTTACGGTTGCAATATGCAAAATTAATGTTAGCTTTAATAATTGATAAACCAAATGAAAAGATATATGTTTCCTTGTTTCCACCATTACTCTAGCAAGATTCGCAAGACCTTTCAGATTAGTAAATCTTTCATCTTTTAGCACACTATCAATGTACAAGCTCTGTTGAGATGCATGAACAATTTTGTCCCCATTATCAAAATCATATGGATAGAACTCACACAGTCTCATTAACTTTGATACGTCAAAATTGAAAAATGAATCATACGGATTGAAAACCAACATGTTATGAAGTAAATCCGAGTTAATCTCGTTAAAACAATCACCAAATTCTTGAATTTTCATATCGACAACACTGTTGAAACAATAAAAACTATAATGATGTTGATTGGTGATTGTGTACCTTTGTTTTTTTGGTCTATAACCAGTTTCATCGACACAGTTTTCTACCATGTTCAAAATTTGAATACTATATTTTCCACAAAATGAATGTACTTTCTCTAAAAGCTGATCATATCCTATATTCTTGAAACTGTCCTTTAGTCGTTTCCACCAACAAACAACTTCCAAAATATCTTGTTCTATTCTTTGTAGAGCTCGTGATAATACATTTGTGAGCCCTAAAATGTGTAACATCAATAGAAAATTAAAAACAAATTCATATGAGTTTAAATAGGCTAACATCTTGATTGCTTGATTTTAAGAAGAAGGATTACTGCATTCATCTCTACACATATAATTTAAAAAGTTAAGTTTGGGGCATTAAAAAAATTATAAATGGGTCACTAAATTTTTTTTGTATGGGTCACTAAATTTTTTTGGATGGGTCACTTGGGTCTTTGGACATAATATATTACAAATTTGTAAAGAAAACTATGGACTTGAGTAGGTGCAAACTCTCTCCCTGACTGAACACTAGATTCGTCCCTGGCTTGATTCCCCTTTTTGGTTGCAACATACGTTGTCGTTCAAAATTCAAGCAACAAATGAAGAAGAACATACAATTGAGGGTCTAGAATCAAAGGAGTATGAACAATGAAACCCCCACGGCCCATATATGAATCCAAAGGAAATTCACCCGAAATAGGAGCAAAATTGGAAGTTGCAGTCCAAAGACATAGTATGTTACCAATCTTGAAATCACTCGATCATCAAATAAAGTATCATACATTCAAACTTGGCACCAATCTTTAAGTTGCCACCTTTAAACACCTCATTTGCTGCAAAGAAATTCAAGAGTTGACAACATCACCAAAACCCCATATCAAATTGAGCACAAAACTCCAAGATTCAAGAAACCCATGACGTCAAATTACGAAAAGTATAAGGGTTGAGATTTCAAAAAACCCCTCACCAAAAATTTCAAAAAAATAATTAAAAAATTATAACTCGAAATATAAATCAAAAACTTAAAAAGTAAAAATACTAAAATGTTTTCTCCGTTTTTCTCGTTTCATAAAAAAAATCCAAGAAATGTCAACTCGTTTTAATCATTTTCTTTTTTTAGTTTGACCAATTCTGACTCATTATATACATTCAACCCATTCAAAAACTTAAATTTTGTATTTTATATTTTATTATGTTTTGTAAAGGGTATTATACTATTATATTTTTCAGTACTAAAGAGAGTACCGTTAGCGTTTATTTTATTATTATATTTTAATAAAAAATGAACATGGTTCTTACATAAACTTCATACACACAAAATAAATTGTATTGGGCACGTAAGCCGAGCCGCCAAAAATACATCTTTTTTACGTGTTGAAACCAAGACAGCAACCCGTTAAAACTTGAAACTTTTTGTATTTAACTTTTTGAACTAAAATTATAAATTTACAATAAAAAAATATGAATATGTATAAAAATAATTATTTTAAAATGCTCAAAAAAATTATATCGTTTATTTTTTTATTTGTATTTTTTAATAAAACACTGATTTACGAAAGTAAAAAAGGAAAACACATTAACGTTTGAAACAATGAATACGACCACTTTAGCTAAGCAATTCGGCCTAAAATTGAATAGCACCAAATTAGACTTTGAGCTAAGCCAACAATAGCAATACCGGTTCAAATAAAACGGGATAGAAATATGGCTCGTTGGATACTACATACAGGGCGCACCAGCAAACAAACAAACGATAGGTCTACGATATTCATTTGATTTAAAGAATAAAGGCGGCAACATGGAAGAATCAGTTCAAATGCCCTAAGCCCACAAAGATGGAAAGAATATCATCAAAACCAATAAACTATAACAGGGCCAGGCCAACAATTGTTTTAAAGTTGTACCACCTCCCTATCTCCGTCCCACATACACAAACACGATGTCTTTCAGGATACAAGCAAGTAGTAACGACGCAACCACAAGGGTAAGGAAGGGTATCTACAAGTAGAAAGACGGGAATCCAAGCCATCCGAAATGAATTTTCCGACATTCTGATTCAGATATATCAGCTTTAAACCAATTCCCGCAATGAAACATTATTTGTTGAACCCACCCATGGTCTAGTTTAGAAACAACTCATTGCTTAATCTATCTTCAGATTTGTTCTATCAAATATCGAGAAACTCATGCCCATTGCCCAAATTTGTTCAAATGCTAGTCAAATAAGTAAGGAGGCCCTGCCACATCAACGCATTTTTGTACCAAGGTAGCGAGACAGTCACCTCACGTGTAATCAATCTCGCTAGTACAATTGTATTTTCAATGGCAATTTGATAGAGGTTATTCTTGCCTTCTCTATGTTCAGATTTTGGTTTTAAAAGGCATGAGGAGGCATTTAGACCCCAAAATCATCTTAATAAGCCATAAATAAATAATCATCCAACACGCGTTATCATTTCTCTAATAGTCATGACATTTAGAAATCATCTGGTATTCATTCTACATAGAAGCACGACCAACTACTCTACTCGTCCACAAATATTTTAAAACATCAAATTTAGTTGTAAACAAAGATTGAACTCTTGATAAGTCAAACATCAACTTTTTCTTGGCGGTAAATAAAGAAATATTCACATTCACAATTACCTGTCGCTTTTTACTTTGGGGAAGTCAGTTTAGTTTCATCAGAATCATGCTTCATCGATGAATCCCCACCGCCCATCAGTTCCCCAAACGCTTCCACTTTCACAGGCGGAGCTCTAACCAGACTCATATTCCTACATCCAAACATAACTAATTCAGTATTTTTATCGAAATAATATACTTCAATTATTGAAATAAAAACTGTTGCTTACGGTGAATGGGCTTGCGGTTGGAGCTGGGGGATTTGAACAGAAGCCATGGGTCGAAATTGATTGTTGGATTGAGATTGAAAGGATGAGATGGAAGCGAATTGCTGCTGGCGCATATGCATTTGGGAGTTCCTGTAGTTTAATGTTGAAAAGGTGGTGGGATTGTTGTCCATAGGAAACTCGGGTGGGTTTTCAAGTTTGACTTCAACCATTGACCTTTGGCTTTGAGTTTGACTGTCATTATCCATATTAATGTGACTGCCCATGTTCATGACGGGGCGAGTGGTGACAGGTTGGCGCCTTCGCATTCGCTCCCACTGCTGCTGTTGTTGCAAAGTGTGAACAATTTGCTGTTGTTGCTGTTGTGGCGCATGAACCATCTGGTTGTGCATTTGCCTTGGAAACTATAACAGTAAACAAAATGGTCAAAAGGGTCGGATTGAACTTTGACTTTAACTCTCATTTGGGCAATTTCCGGCTTGTAAACGACCAAACTAACACAAACCGGACATGCTCGTGTTCGTTCTTTCAACTTTAATTGAACAAACGATTGAACAGGATCAGTTAAAAGAACGAGGCTTTCTTGTTCAAGTCCGTTCGTTAGGAAAACGAAAGTCATCATGTTCGTTTATATTCATTTGTTAATAGTATAAACGAACGGTTCTTGAACCGAAACGAACTTAAACAAACTAATGTAACTAAACATAGATGAATAAACACAAATAAAAAGTAAATTTAAAAATCAATATGTTGGACCAAAAAAATAATAAACTACGGTAATATTTGATTGTCATAAATCTACAATAAATTGTAATAGACCCAAAAAATTCGAATGAATACATAAAAATAACAAAAATACATGAACACAAATGAACGAACATAAACGAATGTACTATATATGAGTGAACGTTCACGAACAAACAACATATGTTTTCATGTTCGTCCGTTTATTAAATAAACGTGCATAAACGAACTTCCCGCCGAATGGTTCACTAACCATTCACTGAATGTTTGGTTCGTTAACACGCCATAGACTTCACGTAACCAATAAAAATGTAAATTTAAGCGATGTGTGATTAATGATTTTCTGCATTATGATGAAAATAACCAGGGGCAACTTTGTAAAATATCTTGAAAAAGAGGATGAACAAGTAGAATTAAGTGTGTAAACGAGCCTAGCTGCTCGCAAGCTACTCGGGATCGGCACGCTAAAAAGCTCAATCAAGCCGAGCTTAAACGAGCCCGAGCTTCCCTTATCGAGCTCAAACCGGCTCGCGACCCTAAACGAGCATGTCATTAATATAATTTTTATAATATATATTTAATAATTATTAATTAATCTATATAGTGTTATGAATAAATAGCTAAATAATATATTTTTATGTTATATATAAAACTATAATAGAATACTATATATAAAAATAATTATAAATATTCTCATCGTACTCGGTATATATCCCACCAATAGCAAAGCTATGGTAGGGTCTGAGGAGGGTGAGATGTAGACAGCCTTACCTCTACCCTTTAGGAATAGAGAGGCTGCTTCCGGTGAGACCCCCGGCTCGATAGTAGTTTTGTATCAAGCCTTGGACATAAGGCACATAACACTCAACCATCGGGACACCGCAGATTGGTGCATGTACCCTTGTCTTTCGGCTATCAACGCCACCACATGATGCCTGATTAACCTTCCGCCACTTTGAACGTTATTTTCACGAAATTAGTAAAATAACGTCAAAATAATTATAAATATACAAAACATAATTAAGAAATAGTAAACAAGTTGAGTTCAAGCTTTAAAAACTACTCACAAGCCGAGTTCGAGCTTGAAAAACTACTCTCGAGTCGAGCTTGAGCTTTAAAAATAGAGATTGAAACTAGCCAAGCTCAAGTTGTGTGTAAGTTAAACGAGCCGAGCTCGAGCTGTGTGTAAGTTAAACGAGCCAAGTTGTGTATATGTTAAACGAGCTTAGTCGAGCTCAGGCTCGGCTCGGCTTGTTTTCACAATTGCCCCCCTTGTAGAATTTAACTAACCTGGTGTGGTAGCCTAACACTTGTTTGATTTGGCAACTGTAACTGACTATGCATCGCATGAACGTGTTGCATTTGTGCCGGTTGTTGTTGTACAGTGTTCTTAGTACTATCTTTAACAACCTCAGCAAAAGCCGTAAGATTCCTAGAATAAAATAAAAACATAACAGAACAAAAAACAATCAACATGTGGCTTCAAAAAACAAACAAACTTGAAACTTACCTTGGCTTCTAAACTAACCGAACTAACACAAATAGAGCATCTTCATGTTCGTTCGTTTAACTTTACGCGAACAAACGATTGAGAACAGGAACATTAAAACGAACAAGGTTTTCTTGTCCGCGTTCGCTCGTTAAGAAAATGAACATGTTCGTGTTCATTTGTATTCGTTCGTTAACACTGAACAATATAAACGAACAGTTCACAAATGTAAGCGAACAAACAAAACTAAACATAATGTGATAAACAATGTGTTAAGCTTAAAACATTATTAAAACTAGACTAAGTTATAATGGGCCAAAAAGATTTAAATAAATATATTCTTTGTTTGAAACAGCTACAAAAATTTTAAATGAATATATTAACCAACGTAAACTATCAAACATACATGAACACAAAAGAACAAGAAAAATTTTAATTGAACGAACGTACACGAACATTCACAAACATGCATGAATGAACTAGACACGTGTTCATGTTCGTTTATTTAACTAAATGAATATTTTTTTTGTTCATGTTCGTTCGTTCAACTAAATGAACATATTTTTTTAACATGTTCTTCATTTACTAAATAAATGACCACAAGCCAACTGTTCACTCAACGTTCAGTTCGTTTACATGCTTAAACGTACCCGTGTCCAATTGTTTGAAGAAACATCCTCAACAATTCAATTGCAGAGCACTCTTTCTTATAACCATCAGAAAGCACTTTCAAAATCTGGCCCAATTTACACACATGAGACCCAAATAACTGCCCAAATATATCCAACGGCCCGTTAGAAGCCCGATCAAATCCCACATCCATTAACAAACGCGACACCACTTTTCGCGACAGCTCAGCCGCTTGTTCTGAACTTAAACTATTCTTCATTCCCGAGGATCCGCTTTTTACACGGTCATGATTCCCGGTTTGTTCCATGTTAAGATACTCGGGTCGTATACCGAGTCTCTCTAACATTATCGGGCTTTTGGTCATTATTGGTGGTAAATTATCTAAAACTCCGTTACATTTAACGTTTTGAACAGTATCCATTTGATTTGAAGTCGGTAAAGCACTATCGGGTACCGAGTTTGCTATAAATGTTATCTCAGGAAAAAATAAACTTTCATCGTCGACATCTAAATTAGAAGATATTCTGGCTAAACTGTTATCGAACATGGGACCAGCGTTTTGGTCTTCCATAAAGACTGCTCGGCTTCTTTTATGTTTTTCTACAATTTTAAGGTAGTTGGACATTTGTTCGGGTGCGCGTTTTTCGGATTCAAGGTCGCCTGAAGGTAATCTGTATGGTTTGATGGATCTGTATTTTTCAATGAACTGAGTGTACCATGATTCAGGGATTCTTTGGGACATGTTATCATCTTCGTGTACACCATACCGCGATCCAACACCAAAACTTGGTTTTGATTGAACCTGTAAAATAAAATGTGGTTTACAACAATTATTTCTAGGTAAAAGTGGACTATGTTTTAATGCATAAAAAATGGAACAGTAATAAGCTTGTAGCTTTGTTCCTACAATTAACAATAATAGCATATGTGAATGTTAAATCCACAAGTAACCAGAAATTGATATTGCTTATCACATTCATCTGTAGAAATGTGTGGTCACAGGTTAGCAAAAATATAACAAGGGCTAGAAGTCATGACCCATCATTATAATGTCATATAATAATGAACTTCTGTTTACTAAGTTATCACAACTAATACAAGCTTACAGATAATAACAAGAAGTACAAAATAGTTTGTTAACAACTAAACAATAGAAACTCTAGTGTAAATTAACATTTTCCTCCATGGCATGGGATCCTGAATATGAACTTTTTTGCTAGTATTAATAGCACCTACAAATCCTAAAAAAGTAAATGTTCTTCTGTAGTGTGAAAATAATTTAAGAGCAAAAAGTCATATAAGGTGAAAGTGATAAAGTCAAAGTAGTCAAAGTCCCAGGTAGCTCCTTGAAGCTTGCTTTGCATATAGAACTTTTGAGTCATAGTAGTCGAAGTCCCGACGCAAGGCGAATAAAGTGCATGTCTGGGGCAATGTAGTGCACTAATAGAAATATATATTAAATTTTGAAAAACTAATACCATTCTCACATAGAAAAATACAATGTAAAGATATAAAAACTTCAAAAATAATGACAATTTAAAAATTCAAAATCTAATCAACTTAAAGTCTTAAACATAACCAGTTAACTTTCTTAGAGTTGTTACAACACGTCAACTTTGGAGTAGCCCATAGTTGTCATTAGCAAATAGCGGACGATAGCGACGACCTACCTATACGCTACATAGCGATAGCAATGAAATAGCGAGCACTATTTTGTGTTTAGCGATAGACTAAAGAAGATTTTGGAAATATTTTACATGTATATTTTATAAAAAGGCTCCATTTTCATTCTCCATAGATATTTATCCCCAGAAAAAAATAAAAAAAAATAAAGTACCGATATTTCCTGCTATTATGTCGCTAAATCAATTTAGCGGGAAACTGGTGATACGCTACGCTAAACGCTATATCAGGTGCTATGAGCGCTATTGACAACTATGGAGTAACCTCCTAAACCTCCATCTCCTCTGTCCCATCCATTTACATTAAAATGGGAAAAAAATATGTTTCCATGTGAAAAAGAAAAGCTGTTTCCATTGTTACATACCAGTTTGCCTGAAATTTGCAGAATTTTGCTTAAATTTTCAGGATCTGGCAATAATAATCTGACCAGAATCTCGCCCTAAGGTTGCAGGGGGCGTCTGGATCGCAGCAAGGTGCTTTGTCAACTCACTTGAGAGCCTAGGCCTAGGCGTGCACCCAAATAGCCCTTCCAGCACGTGCCTAGGCCCTCAGGCGAGGCGCAGGTAAAACATCTTGCTGCTGTCCATGTCCTCTGGAGACCTTTGAGCAAAGATTCCTGTCAAACTCAAGTAAATATTCCTGCAAAATTCTGACATAACTCTGCAAATTCCGAGCAAACTAATCCGAAACATAAAAAAATCAGCCTAAAATAGCGCTCTAAAAAAGCCAAAAAGGTAACAAGAAAGAGTGAGGAATTAATAATGATATCATTTCATTCCACAGAGAGTTGATAATAAAGAGAGAGAGAGAGAGGCCTTAGAAGGCGGTGGTGTAGGAGTGTCGAAAGTATAATAAATATCATCCCCGTGCAGCTGAAGATCTGGAAACAACAGAAGAAGAAGAAGAAGAATATTATAATAATAATATCAGTCAGTTTCTAGTTAGAATTGGAATGATTGAAATGGACAACTTACAATTGGGATTGAGCTTGGCGTTAGAATGAATAGTGGATCCTCGAGGGAAGAGTGAGACGCAAGCCTTGTTGAACAAGAGGGCGCGTGCACGGAGCTGAAGGTGAATAAGAGCCCTAGATTTATTAGAGTCCATCAAGGAGTCCCAAGTAGAAGGCGAAGACAGGTAAGGAACGAAGAGGGAGTAGAGAGAGTCGTCTCCCAGCCACCTTCTCCACACGCCTTCAGATTCCAGCTTCCGGGCCAGCTCGTACCCTCGACCGTCCTCCCCCAGTAACGCCATCCAATCCTATTCAAGGAGGAACCATAACTCACTCTATATATATATTTATAACATTATTTTCATTTAATAATCTAATAAATTTATCACATAACCATTATATGCCCGGTGTTGTATGTAGGGATAGGTTAGTACTGAACCGATACCATGCATATACCATGTTTTAAGGAAAATCAGGATCGGGGTTTGTTATAGTAAACCCATAAAAGATAAATACTTGGAGGATATATGGGAATTTCAACTTTAAATATGTCGTTTCATTATTAGCTTAATAAAAAAATATTAATATATAGTGCAATTACAATGCCATCCCTTGAACTATTTATAACACCTGAAAAATTTTCAAGACAAAAATATCAACTTTTAAAAAATGAAGGATAAAAATATAAATATTCAGTATGGTTGTTTCATGATATAGATCATTTCGAATTATATTCGAAATCTTATTACTTGAACGCTTAGTAGAAGAAACATTCATTCAAGATATGAGATATTTCAACAGACATTTAAATTATCAAACAAGCATAAGAGTTTAACATAAATAACAAGTCAATTATCACTTATTAATATATATATACACTAAGTGCCGCGATGTGGTCGCTCCCCCATTTTTTGGAGTCACCAGATTTGCTTGATTTTTAAATGGAGGCTTCTCATGCATTTGACCCGAATTCATGGGTATGGGTCTTACCAAACCCAAATATTCCTTAAACGGGTTATAAAATCTCATTAAATTAAAAATTATTCTCACCAAATTATTGATGTAAAAATCCCATAAAATAGGATCCACTAAAAGTTAATATCTTATTTATTTTTAAAAAGATATATATTATTTAAATTAAAAAACCAATTTGATAGTAAAAAAATAAACGGGTCATGGGTCTCATCAAACCATAAGTATATTATTAACTTTCATAAATATTATTTATAATTAAAAAAACAATTTTATAGTAAAAGAAATAACCGGGTCTTGGGTCTAATTAAAACCATATAGCTTTTAAATCGGTTTATAACATCTCATTTATTTGTCAAACAATTTATCATCAAACTATAAATATATTAATAACTTTCATACAATAAAAAAATATAAATGTAAAAAATAAATAAGTATTAGAACAAATAATATATATAAAACATCCCCCATAATATGGAGACAAAAACTAGTATAATCATATACTAAAATATGTTATAATCATTTTACTAATTAGATGTCATACGTTTTAAAAAAGGAATAATATAAAGAAAACTAAATGAAAATATTATCCAGAATTTAAGATATGGGGCGTACTTAAAGAATTTCACAAAAATATCATACTTCTATTTCGTTCTAAGTACGTTAAATTACATTATAAATACTATGATAATATCAAATAATAAAGGGATAACATGATGAGAAGCTATATTAAATAACAAATACTATATACAAGAAGACTAATTTACATATTATGATAACAAATTATAATACGTGTGTATATCTCAATTAAGTATCTTAATACCAGAGGGGAAAACCAACACCCACTTCAAATTTAATTAGATATATCAAATTCATATCATGTATTAAGCGAATCAAATTGGTTTTATGTTAGGGTGGTCCACTACGGAGTCATATCATGTATTAAGTGAACCAAATTGGTTTCATGCCAGGGTGGTTTACTATGGAGGCAATTCACATCCTAAGAAGATTAATAAAAAAATATAGAGAGAAGAAGCGTGACTTGCACATGGTGTTCATTGGCCTAGATAAAACTTACGATAGTGTGCCACGTCGAGTACTCTAGGAATGCCTCGAGTATATAGAGGTCCCAAGAAAATACATACAGATAATTATGGATTGTATGCAAACAGTGCAACAAGCATTTGTACGCCCGTGGGAGATACTGAATTCTTCCCAGTGGAGGTAGGCCTTCATCAGGGGTCAGCGTTAACCCCATTTCTTTTTTGCAGTAGTCTTGGACGTGTTGTCAAAGTCGATTCAGGAGACAGTCTCATGGTGCATGATGTTTGTAACAACTCGGATTTTTCCAATTTATATTATCCGACCCGCTTTTATATTTGGGTAATTTTAAATGATAAAATATCGCGTCTAACGAGTATTTAATACTTTATTAATAATTGTTTGTTATATTTATTTATTAAATATAAATTAACTTTGAAACATATTCAAATTATATCCTAAACTATACATTAACCTATTTTTGAATCCATACTTATAGTTGAGGGACCAAACTGCAAACTATTTAAAAGAAATTATATACTAATAACCCAATTACCCATATACCCGTAACTCATGAACCCATGACCCGTTTACGTTCCTTAAACCATAATCTTCGTAATAACTTGGAAATCGAATCAACAACTTGATAATACTTGCCTAAACGGCATTGTCGACAATATTAATTGGGAAACCAGATCAATTAAGATACGTATTGGCATAATTCGTTAACCGCCATATAACCCGTTTACTAATATGCACTAAACAACAATAATAACACAATTAATCTCTTCTGAAGCGGATTCGTGACCTTGTTTTAAGCCGTCACTGCCTGAGCTAAATAATCCTCTGTTCCTCGTCGTTTGAGGTAGTTGAATATATGGTTTTGCTCGTCGTTAATTGCTGTACAAGAGCCCTAACGTTAATTGGATTAACAGTTAACGGATTAAACGATTGAATTTTTTTAGGGTTTAAGGATGAACTATTAATTGTATATAATATATCGATCTTATCCTTTAACCAACGGATCTTGTAGCATAGCTGGTTGCTATGTGTGCGTATCATTCATTGAACCTCTGGCGTCACTGCCTGAGCTAAATAATCCTCTGGCGCGGTTCGAGTCCCTACCACCCGTTTTTACTCTTTTTATTTTTGAATCAATTTTTTTATTAACTATTAATCAATCCTGTTAAATCATTGAGCAGTTTTGTTTTATAATATAACTAGTTTTTAGCCCGCGTGTTACGCGTGTTTTTTAATATATTATTTTAAATATAAAATTTTTCATGTTAATTTAATTATTGGGTTGAGCTTTTAAATGTTTCGTTTATATGAATGCTGCTTCCAGTGTCAGTGTCATTTCAGCTATAGTTTTTTTTAACCAATATGGGCTATATTATTGTTGGGCCGAGTTTAATTTCAACTATACGTAATGGTTGTTTTTGTTTATCATGTTTATTGCTTTGTTCTCTATAGTCGAGGTGGTTTAATATTAATTTAATTAACCTACATAGATTATGAATGGGCTAGTATAATTTGTTTTTGTTGGTTGCATCATGTTTACAATTTTGTTATCTAGAGTCGAGATGGTTTAATGTTTGATGTTTTTGTTTGTCCGTTTTACATCTTATCCATAGTTTGATGTTATTAATTGTTTAATAATTTTTGAGCTATTGATAATTTTTATTTTTATTGTGTTTTAGTTTTGGTTAAATATGTAGGGATTTTGATTATGATGTGTTTAGGTTTCAACTTAAACATAAATTTAATGTGTAAATTAACCGGTTTTGTGAATAGCGTTTAAGGAATTTTGTAAAACAGGTCGGAGCGAGATAAAGAAAAAAGAAACCCAGTCATACAGTTAATAGAACCGAGTTCATAAGTTCTGGTATGAAATTAAAACAAAACAAAACATAAGTTCTGGTATGAAATTAAAACAAAACATATAAGATGGAGCTAATCAATTTATACCCATAATTTCGGGAAATTTTTAATATATGATTCGTGTTTATTCTTCGTGAAATTGTGGTTGACTCATGTAACATGATTCCGAAATAATTAATCGTTTAACATGCTTGTCTTGTGTTTGGGGATGTTAATTTTAAAGTTTTGAAAAGTATTATATTTGCACTCGTCGTCCTTAGGCCCATTGCGATTAAACCTGGTTGGCATCAAATTCAAAGTTGAGATCTTGCAACCACTTAGCCTAAATCGTAACTTCCCCTCCAATACCAATTAAGTTAAAAGTCATTGGCACATTTTAAATTAAGCTAAAAGTCATTGGCACATTTTAAAAGTATTATATTTTAAAGTCTTGAAAAGGAATTATAAAGTCTTAAAAAAAAAGAAACATATATTAACTTTTTTGACAATAAATAGAACAAAATTCCTTGTTCATGTTTGCTCGTTTATTAAACAAACTTCAAACCAAATATTTCACGAACAGTTCAATGAATCTTCGGTTCATTTGCAACCCTAAGATCAAATTTTAAATTTGTTACAAATACCTAAGGTGACACGGAATCCGAAGCCACCCGAACCTGAATTAAAGAATTCCTGAAAAAACCAAACCAAAAAAATCAAAGCCTTTAATAGGTCGGTTATCATAGACCATCAAAGACTTTGATGGTTATGTTTCTGAAACAATTTGTTTCTTTGGAGTCTTTACCATAGACATTATTCATTGAATTAATTTTAATACTTAATGTCAAACCATATGCATTATAGAAATTTGTACATATAGTGAATGATACAGAAAAATAATATTATTACAAAAGTCATCTAGTTGAATAAAAACAATTTAGGAAGTTTGATGCATTTAAAAAATACGTGCTTTGGATGACATTCAACCCATACAAAAATCTAATGAAAGAGGAACTGCTTGAAAAATAAAGGATCTGTTATTCGTCTGTAAATCAAGAAATATATAAACATCAGCTACGAGGATCTGACCATACAACCAAGCATCAACTGGTTTGCAACAATAAACTACAACTTTGAAATTACATATGTGCAAAATGTTAATACCTTTAGAAGAATGTGATTTCGGGCGGCAATTACTGGTGATAGAACCACATTCCAAGCTTCGACCACTAATTTTGAAGAATGTCCGAGCATATGCTTCCATCTGCATAAACTGGCGAATAAAAAGAAAGTCCATTTGGATCATAGTAATAATAATGGATCAAAAGGTTAGAACTTCAACTGTTAGATGAAAAGAAAGCCGGGAGCGGTTTAGAAATCAACAAAACTTTACATGAGTGTTTGCAATCATCACAACTTTAATAATAGTTTGTATAATCATTTTAACCATCATAATATTTATAAAATTCACTCGCAGACAAAACCCTACGTGCATATACTAACAACAGCACTATAGTTTCTATTAGTGTCGTTTCAAACAATTTGAATAATTAAATACATTGACTAATAATCATAATAAGGAAATCAGAAAACCTAAAATCTTACATAAGATGCAGCAGCAGATCCATCGGTAGTCTGTTCAGATGAAGAATCAAAAGAACAGAGCGTTTAACCATAACCTGGTGCGCTTAATAGTAAATACCTTTAGTATGTTTGATTCCAGTTGACTTGAAAAGCTGAGGCGTCTTAATGGTAACTCAACCAATTCATGAATCTGAGCCACTTGTTTATGAAACCCACCTACATCATCATAACCAATCTCATCTAATCGGTCCTTGTAATCCCGTTTAATTGGTTCACTTTCACATAAGATTTAAGTGTCAGGATCCAGATCTATCCACGATAGAAAGCGAATTATTCAAAACATATAAACTAATTTAGGGTGAACATACCTTTGATTGGGATGATCATCCTGAATGAGAAATCACATTGAATCGCGAGACATGGGGGCGAATTACGGTTTCCAAAACGTGGAGACTGGTTTCGGAATGAAACATATGGTGTTGAAGAATGGGTTATTTAAAATCCGGATCGACGGGTTTTCTAACCCGTGATTTTTAAAAGGGTCAAATGAATTCCATGGATAAAAAGTGATTTAACAAATTATAATAAAAAGATACAATCTTGCAGGCACTAACAAAAATATAATCTTGCATGATTAAAATGGTTGGATTGCCATAACTTCACTTGAATATCCATAAATAAGAACATATAACTACAAAAGCGTAAAAAAGGTAAAAACTCGTTAAAAGATTCGTGGATAAAGACTGATTAAACCAATTATTGTAAGATACAAATCGGGCACAACTTGAGCATTTTTCCACAATCGCAACATGTCTGCAAAAATATAAACGTGCCAAAACCGGTCAAGTTAGATCGACCCCCGGTAACGGGTCATCTTTCAAGAATTCTTTAGTAAAAAGAAGTGTCATTCACATTAAAGCTTTGTATGTATGTATATATATATTTTAAAATTTTCAATGTTGAATTAATGGGGCATACCTGATGTCCACAGCCAAAGGAAAATGGGGCATAGATGTAATGTAACAGAAAATATCAACTAATATTACTCACTTTTAGTATAAAATAACAAAACCAAAGCTGATTTTCTTATGTAGAAGTTGGGATAGGCGGCGACTTAACCGAATCAAAACCCACGAAAATTGAAAGCGAATACCTGCGCCGTGCAACCCATCACTTGATTCACAAGGTTTTAATCGATTCAACAACCTCCGGAAAAAACTTCGACCCGTTTGGTTGAATTGGATGTGAGAATTTGAATCTTTGGTGTTGATGATGGTGGTTTGACGTGGATGACGAAACAATAGAGTCGATCTACTGTTTGTAGAAACACGAATTGACGAATGATTGAAATCGGTTTTGAAGAAGGTGAAAGAGGGTTTCACAAAAGGGTTAATTACCTTCAAATTGTTCCTCAAAGAACACCTAATTTGAGGGATGGAGATTGCCATTGCAAACTCAGCTCTACAGCCTCGTCAATCAAACCTAACGGAAAGAATCAAAAAAATATACACACACCAATTAACAAAATCTAATTAACGAAATAAAAATCAAATGCTACCGTGATTGTGAACACGAATAACGAAATCGAATCCGCAGAATACAGAATCAATCAATGAGAGAAAGGTACGGTTAGTTAGATTTTGGGTTATTAGGACAGGGGAAAGGGTTAAAAGAGATTTTATGACCCGTAAGGGCTATCCGGGTTACATCTTACCCATTACCCACGTAAATTGGTTAAATTAACGAGAGCTCTTCATTCATAAATCAAGTAATCTGGTGGCTTTATAGAGGGTGGGGAGCGATGTGAGAGCGACATGTAGGATTTTATGGTAGACAATTATATAGATAGTTAGATCAGTAATTAATATTATAATGTTATAAAATTAGTAATTAAACAATTTTGTTTTATATAAAAACCGACATATTAATCGATCACCTTTCCGAACTTTGGTTAAAAATCGTATATATATGTATGTATATATATATATATAGAAAATGGTTCAAATAAAAAGAAGTAGTTTCCTATGAATGGTAAGAACCAATAGTATTTTGACATTTGGCATTAAAACCTATGGTGAAAGAATAATTTTAGAAAACTATGTCGGTTATAATGATGAAAGAGTAATTCTAGGAAACTATGACGGTTTTTGGTAATTTTAAATCTTAACCATTGATTGATATGATCCAATGACTATGATTTATTCTTAGTCTTCTTAGAAAACTACTTGTTTTTAGGTTAACCCTCCCATATATATATATATATATATATATATATATATATATATATATATATATATATAGTAAGGTTAAAATAAGAAGTAGATTTTTCCTAAGAAGTGTAGAAAGTGTGTTTTCGCCATTAGATTTAATAAAATACACCGCACAATAAACACACAGCAACTAAAATAAAACACATTGCACAATAAACACACCTTTCATATTCATCATCAGATCAACATATCTAACGCACCAGATTACTAATTACACTTCTTAAACAAACTCCACTTTTTATTTTAACCCCACCCTATATATATATATACTAGTTTTTATCCCCCCTATTACGGGGGTTGTTTTATATTGTTTGTTCTAATATTTATTTATTTGAATTTATATTTTTTTATTGTATGAAAGTTAATAATATACTTATGGTTTGATGATAAATTGTTTCACAAATAAACGAGATGTTATAACCCGGTTTAAAAGCTATATGGTTTTGATGAGATCCAAGACCCGTTTATTTTTTTTACTATAAAATTGGTTTTTTAATTATAAATAATATTTATGAAAGTTAATAATATACTTATGGTTTGATGAGACCCAAGACCCGTTTATTTTTTTTACTATAAAATTGGTTTTTTAATTTAAATATATATATATATATATATATATATATATATATATATATATATCTTTTTTTTAAAATAAATAAGATATTAATTTTTATTATATCCTATTTTATAGGATTTTTACATCAATGATTTGGTGAGAAAAATTTTTAATTTAATGAGATGTTATAACCCGTTTAGAGAATATCTGGGTTTGGTAAGACCCATACCCATGAATTCGGTTCAAATGCATGAAAAGCCTCCATTTAAAAAACAAGCAAATCTGGTGACTCCAAAAAAAGGGGAAGCGACCACATCGCGACACGTAGGATTTTTATGTCTTCGTTTATATATTATATATATATATATATATATATGTAAATTAGATTGTTAAAAATTGATAAAGGGTTAATATATATTTTATAAAAGTTTTAATAATAAGGATTTTTATTTGGTTAATTTAAGACACATGATATAATCTTGCTAACTAATGTATTTAAAAATATAGTTTAAGAATATTATAAAAGATCATATATTATATAAATATAATTATTTATTAATTATACTGTATTATCTACAATATTTATTTAACAGAAGTATTTATTAATAATAAAAAATACGTATTAAAAGTGTTTTAGTTTAAAATAAATATGTTGAAAACAAATCTCTTTAAATAATCTATCCAAATTTTATAAATATTTATTTTATGTATTTTTGTATAAATAAATCATATCACTTATGATAAAACTTTGATAATAAAATTAAGAATAAATCTAAGTAATATTTAAATTGCGTAAAAATATACCCGATCATCAAATCTCGAGTTTTTATTGAGTTATAGGATCCATCCTTCAATTAGTATTTATATTCCTCAATTATTGTTATTTAGGATTCCTCGTCGGTAATTCTCGAATAGCGTGATTTATCTCTTTCTTATTTAATCTTCCCGATTTGCTTAATTGCTAAGGTGAGTAATCACTCCCCTTTTTCCTTATTTTAAATCTTTTGGGTACATATGCGTACTTTATCTATTTACGTATTATTTAATACTCAACTTGCAGCTGTTTATCTTGTGTGTGTAACGATTTTGGCCTAACGTTTTATATGCTTATATGCTTTGCTTGAATACATGTCGGAGAGGTCCAGCATATTCTCAGTCTAGTATGACCATACGTCCATCATGTTAGCCATTGTTCAGTTCATCTGACATCATGCTTACCGACATAATTATTTACTTGCTCATTGGTTAAATTGCTTATCTCACTTGACACAGTTTGCATTTATCTTTATTTATTATATATTATATTATATCTCACTTAAATGGTGTTTTACTCACTCAATATGTGCTGTTGACAAACCTTTCTATTTTATACGCATATGCAAGTTATCGTAGGAATTTAATGCAAGTTGGTGAATACTTAGTGAAGAACTAAGTTAGAAGAATATTTTAATCAAGATCATTAGATATATAAATTTGTATTGTTGTATTTATGGATTATGTACTTGTTTGTAACTGATTTATTTGAAAATTGAATTTAATTAATAGATATTGTCATTTAAATATTGCATGATAGTACCTTGAGAGCTGTGAGCAATCAGCTCACGCCGCGACATTTCCGCCGTAGGTTAGGGTGTGACAATGTTCGCATATGATATTGTGTTAGTTGCTGAGAGAAAACAAGATCTGGACATGAGGTTAGGGGCAGGGATGAGCATTTGGTACCGGGTACCGGTACCAAGTATTTACAAAATTCGGGATCGGGAAAATCGGTACCGGTTTTTTTAGTAGTACCGGTTGAGTACCGAAATGTTATACTATATTCAGTTTAATAGTTTATATATGTATAAACTTTATACATATATCACCCTCACCAACTCAGTTAGCTTAACAAAGACACCACGCTCATACACCACCTCCTGTGCCTCCTTTTGGCTGTTAACACCCAATCGCCAACCTTCCCACGACTTTTGGCATTGTCGGCATCACCTCAATTCCCTAATTTTTCACCTGTAAGTTGCATTAAAACCCTGGTTTATATGTTAATTTCAAGTTATCTCTAAAAAGTGTTGAGTGTTGTTGGTCATTTACAGATTGGTCACGGTTAGGGATGGCATCTTCTTCTACTTTGAATGAACCCCCTCATTCTCAAGTAAGTTTGTTTGTTGGTTTTTCAAATTACCTTTGTAATTTTGTATAAGGCTTAGTGTTTTATGTGGTTTATACTTTGTAGGATGATGATGATGATGATGATGATGAAACATATGTAGCTGAAGACCTTCAAGATGACCATGTTGACCTTAGTGATGATTCAAAATCAAGTAAAGAGGTGGAACCAAAATCAAGTAAAGAGGTGAAACCAAAATCGAGTCGCAAGATAAAACAACCTACAAAGAAAAAAGTTTTCTAGAAAAGAAACCTAAAACAGGAAGCGAGATATCTGTGTATTAGAAACCTTATGATGTTGTTTATTTAAAAGAGAAGGATGGTGTGAGTCGGAACTACGGAAAGTGCAAGTGGTGCAAAGATCATATTAGAGCCTATCCACATCGAAATGGTACGTCGGGTCTTAAAAATCACACTCCGGTTTGTGTCAAAAATCCCGATGTAGTCAATAAGCAAACTAACTTAGTGTTTCAAAAGGAACTTAGTGGGTAAGGTAGCGTGACAATTTGGAAACATGACGATTCTAGAATCATGAAAGCTTTACTACATCTGTTTATAGCTGCCGAGTTACCGTTTAAGCTTGTGGAGCATCCGACTTTTATTGAATACACCAATGCTTTGAATGGAAAGTTCGTTTTGCCATCAAGACATAAATTGTCTAAAGATATTGCAAAGTATTATATTGAGGAAAGGAACAAATTGTTAGAATATGTAAGTAAACCTATCAACACCGTACACTTGACCACTGACACATGGACATCCTCATGTCAACAGGTTAACTACATGGTTCTGACTACATACTTCATTGATGATGATTGGGTAATGCATAAACGAATAATAAATTTTAGACCCATTCATAATCGTAAAGGGGAAGATATTGGTCAAGAGTTATTGCAATGTATTCATGGTTGGGGTATTAAAAATGTTTATGACTGTTGACAATGCGTCAAGTAATGATAAGGCGATTGCTTATTTGTTGAGCAAATTGCCGAATTTGTATGATGAGGGGAGACATTTTCATATTAGGTGTTTGGAACACATACTAAACCTAATTGTTAAAGATGGTTTAACAGAAAAAATTTATCATGTTGAGTGTATACAAAAAGCAGTCAGGTATATTCTAAACTCAACACAAAGGATAACCAAGTTCAAAAAGTGCATAGAAGAGTCAAATGTTCAACCAAGTAGGTTTTTATGTGGAGATATGCCTACTAGTGGAATTCCACATATGAGATGTAGAAAACGGCGGTGGATTTAAGGGAGGTATTTTTCTGTTATGAAGTTTAAGATAATAGCTATAATCATGATTTAGAAAGACTACCTGAACATTCGGACTTTGGTGCTTGCGAAAAGTTGGTTGAATCTTTGAAAAAGTTCAAGACTAAAACAGAAATTGAATCGGCCACATCAAAGCCACTGGCCCACATATTTGTTAGAGAAATCCTAGATGTTGACGAACATCTACGGATGTGGGATTGTGATCCAAGTTTTTCCACAATGGTTAGTTCAATGCATAAGAAATATGACAAGTATTGAGGGTCGTTTGACAAACTTAATGACTACATGTATTTTGCTATTATCTTGGATCCCACCCTGAAATTACGTTTTATTGGACATTGTTATGAAGATATGATAATCTCTAACAAATCAAAGGACGATAATTGGAGTGCGGACGACATTAAAAAGATGGTATCGGTGAAGAAGATTGAGCTTGTAAGTAGGTTAAATGAGCTATTTCAAACATACAAAGAAATACTTGAAAAGCTTTATCACAATTCAACAATCCAAGAAACACGTAATGACGATGCCGTTGTATGTGATGATGGCAATGAATTCTTTATGAAGTTCCTAAATAAGGGTGGAAGTCAATCAGCTAGTAAGGACACTGAGTAACAAAGGTACTTGAACGAGCAAATAGTGGATTTTAGTATGGGATTTGACATACTTAAGTGGTGGAAACAAAATGCAATTAGATTCTCAGTTGTATCTCGGATGGCTCGAGGTAAATTGATTTACCTTTTATCATTATTTGTTATATTATAGCTTATTAAGTTTGTATAATTCTTAGATATGTTGGCAATTTAAATTTCCACGGTCGCATCCGAATCGGCGTTTAGCACCGGCGGTCGTGTACTAGATGATTACAGAACAAGGTTGTCAACTAGCATTGTTGAAGCTTTGATTTGCACCCAAGATTGGGTGAGAAAGTCAAGAAAACCGATTGTGGATGACGTGGATGATATATTAAAGGATGACGATGTTGCCATACGTAATACTAGACTACTATTTTTTTATTGATTTCTTTATATCATAAGTTATATTGGTTTTATAATGGGGTATTAACTTTATTCAATTCTTGTTAATTCTATAGAGATTGAAGATGCGCTACGAAAGCAAAATGAAAAGAGGAAATGGATGGCACATGACAAGGCTTAAGCAAACTCAAGGAAATGGACCTTAGTGATCATATTTATTTTTTTGATCATATTTGACTTTTGATCACGTGGAGTTAAACTTGTTTTTTTATCATATTTGACCTCAGTGTCTTTTGGTATGAGCTATTTCCCGGTTTGGTAGGGTGATAGGTTTATGCTTGAAACATTTGAAACAAATTATGTGTTTTGGTATAAGCCTTTAGATTTTTATATGTTTGCTTGTTTTAATTTTTATGTGTTTGCTTGTGTGTTTATTCATGACATGAACGATGCATGCGGCGATTATATTTGTTAAGCGAGCTGACTGTAGCTGTTATTGCGGTGACAATAACAATTCAACTGTTGCAGTTGACTTTTTTCAGGTCAACTTAATATTTGTAGCAACAATTTACCTATTTCTAAGGCTGTTAATGTGGTGGCAGCAACAATACAATTGTAGTTGACCTTTTTCTGGTCAACTAAATATATGCAACAACATTTTACCTATGTTTGAGGCTATTGATGCAGTGGAAGCAGTGAATATTTGAGGCTATTGATGCAGTACCCAGTGCCCACTGCCCACGTTATGCACATTATGATTTGGTCAGGGGTAGATTTGGTATTGTCTCTTGAACTCATCTATCATAGTTTCATACTATAATAATTATTATTATTTTATTTAATGATGAAATTTAAATAATCAAGTGTGGGAATGCAGGCAGTGGAGGAAGTGTATCCATGTGTGGTGCAGTTTTAAGTGATCATGACCAGAAGTAATTGTTAAGGTGCTTTGTTAACTAATATGGCGAATCACTTCGATTGTCTGTTTAGTTAATGTTAAACGGTGCTGGTTTGATTCATGTCATGTCTACATACAATTATTTAAAACAAAAATCTATCAAATTAATGAGTTCATATGGTCTAAATATGTAATGCAGAGCCGTTTGTACCACGAAATCCAAAGTGTTTGTGGGCCCGTCACGATCACCAAAGAACATCTTACCCAACTGCCATACTAACACCTTATTTTGGCTCGGTATTGATCCATAAATGTTTTCCTTAACGGTTTTCAGCCAAATCTCTAGGGATGGCAATGGGTCGGGTTTAGGTATTCCCAAACCCATACCCGGTTATGAAAGTCCATCCCAAACCCGTCGGGTTTTAATCGGGTAATTACCCGTCGGGTTTCGAGTTTTCCCATTGGGTTTCGGGTTTCTTATCGGGTTTTGATAAAATACTCGTCGGGTATACCCAACTCAAAACCTGTAGGTTCCCAGCCGGATCTACACAGGAGTATCTCGTAACACGAGGGTGCGGAATCCCCACATAATACGATACGGGCGTAACATATAAAATATGTTGAGACCATACCCAAACACACGTTACAATACTAATAAACACGTTTGTATTGCAACACCTAAACACATGATTTCAATTATCACAAATACACGTTCTTTAAAAACTCTTTGAAAACAAGCCGAAGTTGAGGTTTATATAACCTCAACAACTTCGCCTAACATACTAGGCGAAGTTGTCATAACTTCGCTTGACTACAAATTCGCCTACATCCCAGGCGAACTTGTGTAAAACCATATTCAAACCCAAAACAAATAATCTAACACGATTACAGACACATACAAAATACAAGATACTGAACTACTGACACTATGCACCAACAGACTCCCCTTGGCAGTAGCTTCATATCTCTATCTTCATTCTCGTGTCTAGTAATCCCAAAAATCTCGTGTCACCCGTCTTCAAGCATGAACGCCCTCTCTTACACAGACAGAGACCACCCTCTGGTACTTCTTGGCTTCATCTTTCCATGCAGGAATATAGAATATCTTCTTATCGTTTAGCACTTGCAAGTCAGCTTGAGACAAATTTACCAAGTGCATGGGATCATACACTCTCAGAACTTCTTGTTCATCTTCATCTTCCATAACCGCTTCAGCTGTTTGGCTATCAACGTACCACCACTTGAGACTCTTTAAAACATCCTTGGGCATTGTCTTCATCGGCACTTCTTTCAAACACCGAACCGGCTTATATTTCATCACCATCCAAGGTTTGCCATTAGCTCGCATTCCTCTTTCCTTATCTTCAACTAGCTTCCCTTTCTGAGGCTTTAACAGCTCAAACTTCTTCTCTTTCACACTTTCTTTCCACACAATCTTCTCAATTATTCTGGCCATATTGTCATCACTCCTATTAATCAGTCCCAACTTGGCCAAATCCTTCACCTCACACTCAGGCAAGGTATTGAGAGATCTCAACATCCTCTTAAAATACTGAATCCCATCAAAGCGTTTAATCACAAACAACTTCAACTGCTCATCATACAGCCAACAAATAATACCCTTCTTCGACTCAGCATACCCTTTGATATTGTAACTCTTTTTGAACATTGTAGGAACCGCTGGCTTCTTTGTCTTCACAAACCATTGAGCGTAGCCTTCTTTCCATCTCGGCTGCTCTTCCTACTTAGACTCATCTAACACATCCACATCTTGACTCACATTCACCTTATCAACGTCTGGAATATCATGTTCTACACTGTCATCCACAATCTCTCCTTCTTCTATCTCACTATCAATCTCAATCTGTTCTCCTATCTTTTCAATCTCCTCAACAGTTAACACATCATCATCACCCACATCATCATCATCCAACATTTCCTCATCATCCACAACCACAACATTCTCACCACCTGATCCACCTGAAGTACCAGCTGACTCCCCCTGAGATGTGGAAGTCCCAAGAGTTTGTTCAGTTCTTGGCAACTCACCACCTGCACCTTTCGATGTATTGGGATCATCGTCTCTATCATGACTCTTCTTTGTTCTCAACTCGTCGCCCTTGCAGCTCGTCTCCCCCTGAGATGCTAAGAACTGTTTTAGAGCATCAAAAAGTTTACCATGCTCAACAAGGAGGGACGATTGGATCTGATTTTCTGCAACAAGGCGCTGGATAGCTTGAGTCTGAATTAGATTGATTCTTGAATGTTCAGCAACCACCCTTTCAAGAGCCGCTATCCTTTCAGAATCGGATAAGGTAGCATCAAAATCAAAACGCATGTGAGAAACGTCTTGAGCATACGGTGGAGGTATTCCCAAACTGGCTGAAGTATCAGAAGCAGGCTGAATAGTAACCGCGGGTGGTATTGTGACAGATAACCCCGCAGTTGCAACCAACGTTGACTCAACAAATCTTGCTACAACCTCCGATGGAGTAACAGTAAGAGGTGGCAAGGAAACTATCTCTGGAGTCGAAAACTGAAACGTGGTTGGTGGAATACCAAATGATGATGACGTTGTCACTACGGGAACACTGGAGGTTATCGGTACTGTCACAGACACAGAAGCAGGAACCATAGTCATACCAGATAACGAGGGTGGAGAGAAACAAACCACCCTTGAGCTTTCACCCGCTCCCGAACCCTCACCAGTTCTGACTCTCTTCGAACGTCATATCAACTGGTCTAACTCCTCCTCGAAGTCAGATTCACTGTCATCCGAGTCTTTCTTTCTCTTGCCATGTATTCTTTCTTGTCTGACCAGAATCTGTTGGCTTCAGCGATATCATCAGCGGAGGAGTCAGAGTCGGTTCTCTCAGAATCTGCTACAGACGTAGCTACCATTGAAACATTCACACTCGATGCCTCAGCTTCTAGGGCTCGAACCTCAGCAGCTGGATCAATTTGTTCCATATCAAAGAACCCTTGGCCACCAAAGGCAGCTTCAAGATCGACATGTTCCTCCGGAGCTGCAACAGGATCAGCAGGCAGTGCTTGCTGTACCACAGGTGGAGGTGGTTGAGGAACATTTACCTGTTGCGGTGCCGGGTCTCGAAATTCATCTCCTTGAAGAGCAATATAATCAGGGTTCACCAAATAACCGAACAATGCAGTGTGCCGCGGACGAAGCTCTGGTTTGCTGCGAGCACTTGACGACCTGCATTGCGCAAAGATTCTTTTACTTACACCCTCAACATAACGGATAGGACGTCGTTGAGGTAGCGTAGGTGCTACATGATTCAATTTCATGTAAAAATCTCGGGGACATTAAAAATCTTTCCCTGGTGACCGCGCGTCTCTGACGATCAATTTCATAAAACACCATTTGACTAAAGCTGTAGGGCTTGTTGTAAGCCAGGGCTGTCATAGCAGATTGCATCGTTGCCCCCATACCGTCAGTACCAGCTTTACGACCCGACATGCACACAATCATTACGTGCATCAGAAAACGCCATTGATCCAATAAAAATCCCCTTCGCCTTTGAATGTCACCCAATGGACCCGAATAGCCCATGCGTAGAAACGCACCATCTCTGAATGGAGCTGGAAAATCTGTTGGATCAACTGTAGTTTCAGCCCCGAACTGCAACGCGACCCTTATTTGATTTGTCGAGAACTGTACGACCTGATTGTTTACTGTAGCGCGCATAACCGGAGGATCAACTCTACAGTCATATTCTACCGTTCGCCAGAAATCTTCAATATTCGGTAGAGAAATGGGGAGAGTTGTAGTGATGGCGTGAAAAATACGTGAGCGAACGAGGAAGGAGATGATCTCGCGATAGTCGTCGACACCACTAGCATCCGGATCCAGAGTGATATACATGTTGTGACCCGGAAAGAACTGTCGGTTGTTGTCACCACCTTCGTCACCACCAGCACCACCAGCGCCTGCTACAGCAGCCATATCTGCACAGCAAACGGTCCAAGTTAGGACATCGACGTAGCAGATCATAACGTCGCCTATTACCAAGAGCGAAGTTATGATAACATGTAGTGTGCAGGCGAAGTTAGCCATATGGCGAAGTTGAGTACAACTTCGCCCTAAACATTAACTTCGTCTGAGAACAGACCAGTACTTGTAAAATAATATAAGGTTGAGCAGGCGAAGTTAAACCTAAGGCGAAGTTGAGTATAACTTCGCCTAGCACTAACTTCGCCTGAGAACAAACCAGAACACCTGATTAAAGTAATCTTGAACAGGCGAAGTTATAACTAAGGCGAAGTTGAGAATAACTTCGCCTAAACCATAACTTCGCCTGAATCTGAAGCGACATATTATTATTAACTGATTAAGGTTTAGTTTGAAGTATTTGAGAAACCGAACATGAAGGGATAGTCCAATCGAGATCTTAGAGGACCAAATGGGTTACAAACATCGTAAAAACAAATAGTTTATCGAGTGTTTAAAGGTTAGCACAAACGATGTCACAAATCGGATCACCAAGACCTCTGATTATCACCATTAGTATGAATTACATGTTATACCAAGCCTACACACCTTTATCACGGATTGGAAACAGATAATATTGAGGTTCGATTCGAGTTTTAAGTTCGCCGAGGGTTATTTGTGATATAAGTTCGCTGGGTGTTTGAAAATTTGTAAAGTGTTTGACCAAGATGACACCTTATATAGGGTTGAAAATACTTAGGCAAAGTTAAGGTTAACTTCGCTTACCCTTAACTTCGCCCCTGAACAACTTCGCTCTTTTACTTTACCAGTAACTTCGCCTATTTTATTTACAAAACAGGCCCTTATAATTTGATCAAAATGCAATAGTCTTTTAAAATTCTCCGATAAAGATTTAAACTTTATGATCAAAGATCCAAGTAACCAAGTTTTAAACCATAAAACAAAATATGCAATGAAAATGTTAGTAATTAACTAAACGGGATCAAATTTCAGTCTTGACGAGAACCTGCATGTTTTAGAAAAGATCCGACCAGTAATCATACTAATTAAGTGGCTGTCACATAGATCCATGTTCAGCGGTATTATGACATAAAGAAACAGGTTGTAAGCAGGTATAAAACTTAGTATGGTTTTCATCGCTTCTGTGATACGGATTAGGTTCAATTAAGCTCAAAATTTATATGGACATCACATGAGAGATTGTGATGCCTCCTATCTATTCTCAAAGCTTATTTGGATTTCCCCAAGTCACCCCGAGTTGACCTCGACCCGTAGTGTCTGATTAAACAGTAAGTATATATCGATCTTTAGATTCTTCTTCCCGTTCTCTTTCTTGCCTCTTGATTGATATTGGACACAACATAAGCTTCAGAAGGCTTAACAACACACATTTTTTTTAATAATAAAGATATTAATACAACTTCAAATAGTAGACAACTGCATGTCCCGAATCTGGATCACTGCAGGAACTTGACACACCATCTTCTCGGGAATCAGAACACTCACGGGCTCGTGTATGACTGGGTAATCACTTTTCTGCCTATCATTCGGAAAGATGTATATGGAGACATGCACAACTCAGAATGATTCTCCACATTAAATCGATGAGATTTAGTTTGTATCACTTCTACTTTTACGCACCATATAAAGCTACCATAACTTACAATGGCTGTTCTAGAGTCTTTTAGGCCTAATAACTTCACCAGTTAGGCACACAGAATTAGTTTTTCTATCACTTTCCAAGGTTGGATCAATTTTCTTTTAAACATAGTATTGACATTTCTTACGAAGTTATAGACTTGAAAAATTATATCATCTCCCAAAAAATTTTTTAAATTCTATCGCCCCGATCAAGTCAAAGTCTTCAGGTAAACGGCTATCCTGACGATCCAATGGATCAGCTGGACCAACCACATACGAGTACGTGTCCTTCTAACTAAGTATGAACGACTATTTTTCAGCGAAAGAATAAAAACCCATCATAAACCGCCTCGGTCACTTTCAGTCAGCTGGTTAATGGCTATCCTCATAATCTACTAGTAGAAGTAAGGACCAAACATATCGGAAGATGTGTCATTCAAACTGAAGTAACCGACATAATTCTAAGCGATAGTGATGTTTTTTTTTTAAACAAAACGAAAAACAAGGTTACTCGAGATTGATTATCCCATTAAGTTCAACAAGGTTTTGAAAACGGGATCGGTCAAACGCTTTAGTAAAAAGATCGGCGAAATTATCGAAAGAATCAACCTTTTCAAGCACAATTAATTTCTTCTCAGCACAATCCCGTATAAAATGATGACGAATGTCAATATGTTTAGTTTTGCTGTGTTTGACGGGATTGTTAGTTACTGAGATTGCAGCAGTTTTATCAATGCAAATAGGAGTTTGAGTGAAATTCAGACCGTAATCGCGCAATTGCTGTTGTATCCAAAGAACCTGGGAGCAGCAGTTCGATGCTGCCATGTACTCTGCTTCGCAGGTGGAAATGGCTACAGAGGTCTGCTTTTTGCACTACCACGACACCAATCTTCCTCCCAGAAACTGACATCCACCGGTTGTTGACTTCCTGTTCTGATTGCAACCTCCATAGTCAGAATCTGTGTAAGCTACCAAATCCAGTTCTCCCCCTTTCGTGTACCACAATCCCAACTTAGGCTTGCCTTTGAGATACCGCAATATTCTCTTTACTCCCTTCATGTGAGATTCCTTCGGGCTTGCCTGAAAACGAGCACAAAGACAAACTGCAAACATAATATCAGGTCTAGATGCAGTTAAATACATTAAAGAACCTATGATTGCTCGATATTGGCTGGGATCCACGTCTTCATCACTGTCAGAATCAGCACCCAGTTTGTGGTTGATGCAAATTGGTGTATCAAATGGGGTGCTATCTTCAATCTTGAAGCGCTTGAGCACATTATGGACATATTTTGTTTGATGAATAAACATCCCATCTTTCTTCTGATCTACCTGCAATCCCAAAAAGAAAGTTAATCGCCCATGGCGCTCATTTCAAACCTCTTTTTCATGACCGCTTCAAATTCCTGACACATGGCGACTTTTGATGCTGCAAAAATGATGTCGTCCACATAGACTTGAACTAGTAGAAAATCTCCCCCTTTTCTCTTGACAAACAGCGTGCTATCGATCTTTCCTCTTTCGAACACATTCTCAAGCAAGTAATCGGACAAGGTTGCGTACCAGGCTCGAGGTGCCTGATGTAGCCCATATAAAGCTTTACTCAGTTTGTACACATGATCAAGAAAATCAGGGTCAGGGAATCCCGGAGGTTGTTTAACATACACCACATCATCGACTTTACCATTAAGAAAGGCACTTTTCACATCTAACTGGAACACTTTCATCTCTTTGTGTGCAGCAAGTGCCAAAAATAGTTGAATTGCCTCCAATCTTGCCACAGGAGCAAACACTTCGTTGTAGTCGATTCCTTCTTGCTGATTAAACCCTTTTACTACCAGCCTTGCCTTGTTCCGTTTGATTATCCCCTTCTCATCTCTCTTACATTTAAAAACCCACTTTGTACCAATAGCATTTACATTCTTTGGTTTTTCAACTAATTTCCATACTTCCATCTTCTCGAATTGTGCTAACTCTTCTTGCATGGCTTCGACCCACGAGCTATCCTTTAGAGCCATTTGATAATTCTTCGGTTCAATCTGGCTGATGAAGCAGGTGTACAAGCATTCATTTATGATACCCGTGTCTTTAATGCTTGCGTAAACACTTGTGTGTTCATCCAAACTTCTTCTTGTTTGAACACCGTCAGACAGATTACCTATCATGTTCTCCAAAGGGTGATTTTTGTGAATTTCAGTAGTCTGAACCGGACCGACTTCCAGATTGTTTTTTAAATTCGAAGAGAGTTCATCAATGGGTGATTGATGTTGAGAGTGAAATGGATTGTAGAATTCTTCCTCACTAGAGGCAGCAGGAGTATCAATGGCACTTGACGAGGAAGGTTGACTTTCACCGTATCGCGGACGTTGTACAATATTTTCCTCCTCGTCATACAGAATCTGTGAAGCAATTTTCTCATCAACATCTGCAAAATCCAAGTAAGGCATATTAAAAGATTTGAACAGTTTATCATAGTCGAAAGCTTCAGCGGGTCCCATGCTAGGCTTTGGTGATTTGTAACTCGTAATGTCAGTTTTACATACCACCTCAACCTTGCTGTTCGATAAATTAAAGACTCTTCTGTTGGGTGTCCCAACAACATATCCGACTAAGATACCTTCGTCGGCTTTTTCACCAAATTTTGAGTTTGTCTTTAATATCGTACATGGGGACCCGAAAGGTTCAAGACCATTCAGGTTTGGCTTTCTACCATGCATGAGTTCATAACAAGTTTTATTTAATCTTTTAACAGTTAAAACACGATTAAGGATATAACAGGCTGTGGCAACAGCTTCAGCCCAGAACACCACGGGAAGTTTAGCATCTGCCAGCATGGTTCTGGCTCCTTCGATTAGCGTTCTATTCTTCCTCTCAGCTACCCCATTTTGTTTCGGAGTATACGGGGCGCTGTACTGATGTTCTATCCCTTTCTGTAAGCTGAACAACTCCATCGGATAGTTCTTGAACTCCGTATCATTATCACTCCTGATGTACTTAACCTTTCTCCCAACAATATTTTCAACCTTGGTAATCAAGTTAACTACCAACTAAACTGTCTCATCTTTTGCCTTCAGAAAGTATACCCAAGAGTATCGAGAGTAATCATCAGTTACAACCAAGCAGTATGACTTTCCACCTAGACTCTTTACACTCACGGGACCAAAGGTCTAGGATACTAACAATTGAGTTAACCTTCTTGGAGTGATGAGGTTTTTTGTGTTGCTTTCCCTTCTTGCACGACAAGCATTGATCTTCAAAGTTAAAATTCTTCAAGGGAACGCCAAGCACCAGCCCATTCTTGACAATGTAATTCATTTTGCGAAGATGTATATGTCCCATTCTTCGATGCCATAACTCTGACTCAGACTCAGTTGCCTTTGACAGAAGACATGATTCTTCTGTTGTCGTCTCAGTTGACCTCATATCTATTACATACGTGTTCTTTTCTCTTGGAGCTCTCAATACCACCCATGCCTCTGGTATCTTGAAACCAGGATAAAGGACGATTGCCTCGTTTTTAGTAAAATGCACCGTGTATTCTTTGTCACAAATCTGAGATACACTCAGCAAGTTATGCTTTAGCTCTTCCACAAAATTCACCTTTTCTAACTTCATTCTTCCATTTGTCACTGTTCCTATACCACTGATTCTACCTCCACTTTCTCCAGCAAAACTAACCCTTCCTCCTTGAACAGGTTCCAGTCACGTAACAAATTCTTGTTACCAGTCATGTGCCGGGAACAGCCACTATCCACAACCCACAGATTGTTTACAGCCCTGTTCGACTGTTCCTGCACAATTGAAGAAAAAGATTAAAATCTGGGGACCCAAGACCTACTGATCTTGGGTTGATTAAATCTGTTGACCGGCATCCAGTACTTTGGTTGCCCAAAGTCAGTATAAGGATGATTTCTGTAAGTTCTGAAAGGAAACCTTCTCGAGGATTGACTACGAGGCCATCCAAACCTTAGTGAATTAACTGAATTATAATTGTTGGTTTAGTAGTTAACTGAGGAAAGATGAGACCGATTTCTTTGAAATCTTGGATTAGTCTAATGTCTGAAATTTGGTGATTTCGCATTCTTACCAGTATCATAATTAATATTCCTTTTATTCTCAGTTTTCGGAGGCCTCATACCTCTAAATTTTCTCTGGTTTAGAGGACAAATAGCAATAAGGTGTCCTACTTGATTGCATCTGAAACAACTTCTGTGTTCAACTTTCGTCTCAACAGTTGTTGCAGATGTTGAGGTTGCATTACTACCCGTTTGTCTAACATATGGTGGGACGAACGGGTTTAGGGAGGAATTCTTTTCATCAGACTTATATTCCTCCCCACGTTTTAGTAACACTACCTCTTCTTTTATCTCACCCGATTCGGATGACTTGTCCGAATTTGATGAGACAGAGCTAGGGACAGAAATCTCAACCTTAGAAATTGACTTACTCGTTTCGCTCTTATTAACTTCAGGTTCTTTAGTCGAAATTTTGACTGGAACTGTCTGACTAATCTCAACATTAGCAGATTGCTGATTACTAGGATTATAAGTATAGTTATTGTTATACGGTGGTGGAACTTCAGAAAATTCAATTCCCCCTTTGTTAACTGGGGAACGTTGAACACTTATGATGTGATCAAGCATTGTTGAAGAATTTCTAAATTGTTCAATTTTTCTGTTTAGTTCCACCACTTTTACTTGGTAATTAGCTATCTGTTTCTCTTTTTCAGCAATTAGTTTGGTTTTTTCTTCTAACACTTCATAACTAAGATCAATTACTTGTATTTTATCAGCTAGACTGGCTTTAAGACTTCTGATATCCTTTTAACTAGCTTTTATTTTTACCGAGTAACTGTTTTCTCTAGTTTTAGTATAGTGATGATCTTCTTTTAACGTGTTAAATTGTGCGTCCAAACTAACAAACTGATCAGTTATTGTTTTCAATTGTTCAGACAGATTTTCACATTTTATACAATGAAGTTCAGAACTTACCTCGGAGAGCTGATCGTTCACTTCTGCCATATATGCTTGATTTTCTCCCGTCTCCCTCTCACTTCCTCCAGTTTCGATGTTTACCAAATTAGCCTGTTCGAACACTTCCTCAACTTGTATATTCCAGTTGTATCCACCATTCTGTCTAGATACCATAGCCCTATTCTCCCTACCTCCCCCATTCTGTTGAGCAGGCCTGTTCTGACTTCGTTCGACTCTCTCATTTGTACATTCCTTAGCAAAGTGACCATTCTGTTGACAGTTGTAACATCGAACCTTTGACTTATCAAACCCTGGTCTTTCTCCAACGAACTTTCTACCCGTTTTCTTCATGAATCTCTTTACCCTTCTTACTATCATAGCCATCTACCACTGCAGGTCCATCTCTTCCAAATCATCAGCATCGATCTGATCATAGTCTTCATCCAAAGTTGCAGGGTCGACTATTTTACCTTTGATGTAGTTCTCATAAGATGCAATGAAGGATGCATATAGAGCAAACCGCTGTTCAGCTGATTTAACACTCATGGGCATCTGTGAGTAGTTGTAGCTTGGAACATTTGACGAGAAATTTCCAGTTGTGGCTTGAGATTTTGAAGGATTACTACCTCCAGCTACGAAACACACGTCGCCATCCATATTGAGAATCACATGACCATCCCGAGTTGAGTTTGAGTTTGATTCTCCCTTTGAGTAGTAGGCAGAGGATTCTGATTTTGAACTTGGAGTGACTTTCGCACCATACATTCTCGGATCCTGAACCTGATCAGTTGGTGTCTCCTTCCTAACCATGTTAAGTTCAAAATTTCGTAACTTATTGACTGTTGTTTCCAAATCAATATTGGCAAAGTCTTTATCCTCTCTCATCAAAACCGTGTACATTTCCCACTTCGGTGGAAGATCATCAAGAAGTTTCTCTACTATCTCTTCTTCTTTGTATTCAATGGAGTAATTACTAAGTTCGGTCATCAGGTGATAATATCTTGTGATGATATCGTCAAGTGATTCATTTTTCAAATACTTGAATACAGAGAATTGGGTTTTTAGTAGCTTTGTCTTGGAAGCACGTATCCCCACATTACCTTCATATCTATTTTCTAGGGCTTCTCATAGCTCTCTAGCAGTTTTGTACTTCTTGAAGGTATGAAGAATCTCTTGTGGAAGAGCCATTGTTATTGCTGCATGAGCTTTACTCTCTGCCTCATACATTTTCTTTTCCTCCTCTTCCATCTTATTGTACTTCTTAATTCGGTCACGACCTTCAAACAAGGATGTTAGTGGAATGTATCCATCTTGAATGCAAACCCACATCTTAGCATCTTGATATTTCACATACTGTTCAAACCGGTCGTTCCATGCAACGAAATCGGTACCCTTAAGCATTTTTGGAGCTTTGGTTGCGGAACCGGCTTCAACCTCCATTTTTACTAGTTCTGTAATGTTTATTAATGTCATAGTTGAGAGAAACACGACTCGAAATACAAAGAAAGTTTTTTTTTATTTATAAACAGTGACCAGGTAGCGAAGTTATATTAACTTCGCTTGATCGTAACTTCGCTTGATCTTAACTTCGCTTGATCTTAACTTCGCTTATTCTCAACTTCGCTTGCACTATAACTTCGCTTAACCCTTATAAATTCGCTTAAACCCTACAAACGATGACGGCAACTTCGCCTGATGAACACAAGGTTTTTGCAGTTTTTAATTGGACGTATTGCGTGGTATGCGAAGGTGTAATGGGTTAAATTTGATGGTGGGAGATGGGCAAGGCACAAAAACTAGGTATTTCAACGTAAACTCGTTCCGCGAATAGTCGAACGGAACGATCTTAACACCCGTGTGATAATCCCGAACCACACAATCACGAGCAAAAGCTCTGATACCAATTGTAGGTTCCCAGCCGGATCTACACAGGAGTATCTCGTAACACGAGGGTGTGGAATCCCTACGTAATACGATACGAGCGTAAGATATAAAATACGTTGAGACCATACACAAACACACGTTACAATACTAATAAACACGTTTGTATTGCAACACCTAAACACGTGATTTCAATTATCACAAATACACGTTCTTTAAAAATTCTTTGAAAACAAGCCGAAGTTGAGGTTTATATAACCTCGACAACTTCGCCTAACATACTAGGCGAAGTTGTCATAACTTCGCTTGACTACAAGTTCGCCTACATCCCAGGCGAACTTGTGTAAAACCATATTCAAACCTAAAACAAACAATCTAACACGATTACAGACACATACAAAATACAAGATACTGAACTACTGACACTATGCACCAACAAAACCCGCTAGGTTTCTACCGGGTTTAGACAAAATATAACTAATCGATTACAAAGATGGTTACCATAAACAAATTCCGACAAATAATATATTTGGAATATAGTTAGTATATATATATATAATAAGCTATATCGGGTACATAGGGTATATAATCGGGTAAATGGGTTTATGTTATCGGGTCAAGTAATCGGGTATATTAGAAATCCCAAACCCGCGAAAAAAATTTCAAAACTAATCCCAAACCCGTCCCAAACCCTAATGGGTCGGGTATTACCCGTCCCATTTATATCGGGTTTCGGGTTTTATTGCCATCCCTACATCTCAACCCGAATGACCATAAAGCTTGGATCTTTATGGATAAGGTGTTCAAAACTAGATCTAGGGTTTCCATAAACGAGCCGTACATAGCCGTAGGTTCGTTAAGTCCATTTTAACATCAAGTTTGCTACTTTATTTTATGGTTTGTTTATACCTGATCTACTCTACGTTAAAGTTTCAAGGCAAACCATTCATAAAAACGTAAACTTTAAAGATCAAGAACATACCTTTACTCGTTATTAGGTTATGGTTTGCTTGGTGATGAACTTAAATATTGTATCTTGCTTGTAGGGTTAAGATTTACTAAGATTTAGGCTAGGTTCGATCTCGGATCTTCTTCTTCTTCTCACGGCCGTATAGAGAGGTTTATATGTGTGTGTTTTGAATGTGTAGATGTAGGTTCCCAGCCGGATCTACACAAGATATCTCGTTCTACGTAGGTGCGGAATCCCTACGTAAGACGTTACGAGCGTAGAAGACGATACGATTAAACACAATCGAACACACGTTACAATAAACAAATACTCGTTATATTGCAACCTTAAACACGTGATATCAATCACTGATTACAGGACTCTCTGACTCGTAAACTCGAATTACAAAACTCCTTAATGTATGTTGTTATTGATTAAGCCGTAACCTAATCAATATATAACACGACAACTTCGCCTGGCATGTTCAGGCGAAGTTGTCCCTAACTTCGCTTGTCTAACAAGTTCGCCTATATCAGCGAACTTGTTAGCTAACTTCGCTTACATCAAATACAAAACATTACAAACTCAATTACAGACACTAGACACTGAACTACTGACATCATGCACCAACAGACTCCCCCTTGGCAGTAGCTTCATCTCTTTATCTTCAAGCACGTGTCTTGTAATCTTCAACAATCTTGAATCTTCATCTTTAAGCATTCACTCCTTCTCGTACACATACCGACACAACTCTTTGATATTTCCTCGCTTCGTCTTTCCAAGCAGGAATATAAAAGATTTTCTTCTCATTCAACACCTGCAGATCAGCTCGAGACAGGTTCACTAGATGCATCGGATCATAGACTCTCAGCAACTCTTGTTCATCTTCATCTTCCATCACTGCTTCAGCTGTCTCACAATCTACATACCACCACTTCAACTCTTAGAGCACATCCTTGGGCATTTGTTTCATCGGCACTTCTTTCAAACACCGGATCGGTTTATACTTCATAATCATCCAAGGCTTGCCATCTGCTCTCAACCCTCTATCTTTATCTTTGATAAGTTTACCCTTCTGTGGTTTCAGCAGCTCGAACTTCTTTTCCTTTATACTCTCCTTCCATACTATCTTCCCGATGACCCTAGCCATATTATCATCACTTCGATTTATCAATCCCAATCTGGCTAAGTCTTTCACTTCACATTCTGGCAGTGTGTTCAACGATCTCAACATTCGTTTGAAGTACTGAATACCATCATATCTCTTAATCACGAAGAGCCTCAACTGCTCATCATATATCCAGCAGATAATCCCTTTTCTCGCTTCAGCATAGCCTCTAATGTTGTAAATCTTCTTAAACATAGTAGGGACCGCTGGTTTCTTTGTTTTGACGAACCATTGAGCATATCCTTATTTCCATCTAGGCTGCTCTTCCCATTCAGTCTCATCATTTCCCATCTCTTTACTCATATCTGCGTTATCGACTTCTGGAATCTCATGCTCTACATTCTCTTCTACTATCTCTCCCTCTTCTATCTCATCATCAATCACAATCTTTTCACCAATCTTCTCTATCTCATCACTCGGTAATACATCATCATCACACATAAAGTCATCATCCATCTCCTCAACCTCCACTACCACCACATCATCACCACCAGCTGCAGTTGTCGACTCCCCCTGAGTTGTGGAAGTCCCAAGAGCTTGTACAGTTCTTGGCAACTCACCACCTGCACCTTTCGATGCATTGGGATCATCGTCTCGATCATTTCGCTTCTTCGTCCTCAACTCATCGCCTTTACAGCTCGTCTCCCCCTGAGATGCCAAGAACTCCTTCAGAGCATCTATGATTTCTCCATGTTCTACCAGCAGGGACGACTACATCTGATTCTCTGCAACTAGGCGTTGAATAGCCTGGGTCTGGATAAGATTAATCCTTGACTGTTCTGCCACGACCCGTTCAAGTGCTGCTATTCGTTCTGAGTCTGATAAGGTTGCATCGAAATCAAACCTCAGATGTGATATATCTTGAGTGTAATGAGGAGGGATTTCCGATGTAACCGGGACCTCAGAAGTAGACGTAACCGCAGGTGGTATCGTCACCGATAACCCTGCAGTGGCCACAACCGTCGACTCAATAAAATGTGCCACAACCTCCGTTGGAGTAAGAGTTGGAGGTGGCAACGATACGATTTCCGGAGCCGAAAGTTGAAATGAAGTGAGTGGAAGGCCAAATGAGGATGAGGTAGCCACCACGGGAATGTCCGTGGCACTTGGCCTTGTAACCTGTAATGATGAGGGAACCATTGTCATACCGGACAGTGCTGGTGGGGTGAAACGTACTACCCTCGAGCTCTCACCAGCTCCCGATCCTGCACATATCCGTTCCCTTCTTGATCTCCGGATCAACTGTTGAAATTCTTCTTCATAGTCTGACTCACTATCATCATCAGTTCTCTTCTTTTTCCCATGAGTCCGTTCATGTGTTACCAAAATCCGTCTTGCTTCGGCCACTTCATCATCAGAATCTGAGTCAGCCACCGTTGTAGCTGCCCTAGTAACATTCACACCCGAAACATGTGCAACAGAGACTTGCACAATCTCCTCTGGATCAACCCTCTCCATGTCAAAAAATCCTTGACCGCCAAACTCTGCGTCAAGGTCAACGTTCTCCTCCGGTGACACAACAGGAGCAGCAGGTATAGCTTGAGGTGCTCCTGCCTGTTGTGGTGCCGGGTCCCGAAACTCGTCCCCACGAGCAGGCACATACCCCGGGTTGATCAAGTACCCAAATAGTGGAGTATGCCGAGGACGGAGCTCAGGTTTGCTCCTCGCACTGGAGGATCTGCATTGGGCAAAGATCCTTTTGCTCACACTTTCTACGTATCGGATTGGTCGGCGCTGAGGTAGCGTTGGAGCAACATGATTCAAGATCATTTGGAGAAATCTTGGATACATGATAAATCTCTCACGCGCCACCGCTCTTCTTTGTCGATCGATCTCGTATAAGACCATCTGACTAAAGCTGTAACGCTTATTGTAAGTCAGAGCAGTCATTGCCGACTGCATGGTCGCGCCCATGCCATCAGTGCTCGCCTTTCTCCCTGACATGCAAACAATCATGACATGCATGAGAAAGCGCCACTGGTCAAGCAAAAATCCCTTCCTTCTCTGGGTATCTCCCAAGGGACCTGAGTATCCCATCCTCAAAAACGCTCCATCACGGAAAGGAGCCACAAAATCTGTCGGGTCATCCCTCGTCTCATCTCCAAATCGTAAAGCCGCCCGGATCTGTTCAGATGAGTACTGAACAATGTGATTGTTGACTGTTGCTCGCATCACCGGGGGCTCGACCCTACAATCATATTCCACGGTCTGCCAAAAATCCTCAATGTTTGGCAAGGATATTGGCAGTGTTGTCGTAATCGCGTGGAATATACGCGAGCGTAGTAGGAATGTGATGATTTCGCGGAAATCATCAACTCCGCTCGCCTCCGGGTCTAATGTTATATACATGTTGTGACCCGGGAAGAACTGTCTCTGGTTATCACCACCGTCATCACCGCCTGCACCACCTATAGCAGCCATATCTGCACCAAACAGACTAAGTTAGATAAGCGACAAAGCAAATCACAAGTTCGCATGTTACCTTGAGCGAAGTTGTGATCTTTTCTGTATAGGCGAAGTTAAAGGTGGGGCGAAGTTGGGAAACAACTTCGCTTCAACTTTAACTTCGTCTGTTAACTGTAAAGTAAAAAAGTCCAGGCGAAGTTAATGGTAACTTCGCCTAACCACAACATCGCCTCATAAACTGTTTCAAAAATAATTATCAGGCGAAGTTAAACCTCAGGCGAAGTTACGGACAACTTCACCTAAACTGTAACTTCGCCGAATATGAAACGGCATCAGTTAGGTTTATCGAACGACGTGATTTGGTCAATTTTGAGCTTGCGGATCTCGTAAAACTTGATTTAATGACGATTTAGACGATTAGAATGATTATGAACACGTAAAGATACGTTTGAAAATCGGTTGTTAAGGGTTCGAAAAAACGAGGACGTGAATCGGTTCGAATCGACCGATGATAAACGTTAATGAACATGATTAATCGATTCGATTACCCTACACACCTTTAAACACGGATTAGAATCGAAGGAAGAGAGAACACAGAAAGATCGATAAGTTCGCTGTGGGTTTAGAGGTTAAGTTCGCTGGATAAGTTCGCTGGGTTTTGAAAATAATGAACAGTTTGACCTTAAAACTTCTTTATATAGGGTCAGAATTTTACAGGCGAAGTTGTGGATAACTTCTCCTATTGCATGCGAAGTTATGGACAACTTCGCCAGTATTAAAATTTTCAAAACAAACCCCTATAATTTGAACAATTTGCAATTAAGTTTTAAAAACAACCTTTAAAGTGTTAAATGATACGATCAAGACCAAGTAACCAGATATAAAATCATACAACTACATAAGTAGAAAAATTTTAAAATTTAAAGTACACGGGATCAAATTTCAGTCTCGATAGGGACTACCATGTTTTAGAAAAGATCCGAACAGGAATCATACTAACTACGTGACTGTCACACAGATCTGTGTTCAGCTTTATTATGACATAAAGAAACAGGTTGTAAGCAGGTAATTAACTTAAAATGGTTTTCATCGTTTCTGTGATACGGGTTAGGTTCAATTAAGCTCAAAACTTAAGTGGGCAACAACTCAGAGATTATGATACCTCCTATCTATTCTCAAAGCGTATTTGGCTTTCCCCAAGTCACCCCGAGTTGACCTCGACCCGTAGTGTCTGATTAAATAGTAAATGCTCTTCGATCGTCAGACTCTTCTTCCAGTTCTCTATCTTGCATCTTGATTGAGAAGTCTTATCATTATGAACTCTATAATGTCTCAATAACTAATTTTTTTTTTTAAGTATTTACACAAACTTCAGATAAACTACTGCAAGTCCCGAATCTGGATCACTGCAGTTTCTTGACACACTATCTTCACGGGAATCAGAACACTCACGGGCTCGTGTATGACTGGGTAATCGCTTTTCTGCCTATCATTCGGAAAGATATATATGGAGACATGCACAATTGTTAAGAAGTTTCCACGTAAAATCGAGTAGATTTAGTTAGTATCACTTCTACTTTTACGCACCATAAAAAGCTACCATGACATACAATGACTGTTCTAAAGTCTTTTAGGCCTAATAACTTCACTAGTTAAGCACACAGAATTAGTATATCTATCACTTTCCAAGGTTGGATCAATTTTCTGTTAAACATAGTAAAGGAACTTCTTACGAAGTAGTAGACTTGAAAAATAATTTCATCTCCCGGAAAAATTTTTAACTTCAATCGCCCCGATCAAATTGAAGTTTTCAGGTAAACGGCTATCCCGAAGATCCAATGGATCAGCTGGACTGACCACATACAAGTATGTGTCCTTCTAACTAAGTATGATCGACTAATTTTCAGCGAAAGAATAAAAACACATCATAAACCGCCCCGGTCACTTTCAATCATCTGGTTAATGGCTATCCTTATATTCAACAAGTAGAAATGAGGACCAAACATATTCGAAGATATGTCCTTCAAACTGAGGCAACCGACATAATTCTAGGCGATAGTGACGTTTTTTTTTAATACTAATACAAAAAGCAGGGTTACTCGGGATTGATTATCCCATTCAGCTCAACAAGGTTTTGAAATCTAGTTTTGTCAAACGCTTTAGTAAACATGTCAGCGAAATTATCTAGCGTATCAACCTTTTCGAGCACAATCAGTTTCTTCTCAGCACAATCCCGTATAAAATGATGACGGATGTCAATATGTTTAGTTTTACTGTGTTTTACGGGATTGTTAGTTACTGAGATAGCAGCAGTATTATCAATGCAAATAGGAGTATGAGTGAAATTCAGACCATAATCGCGCAACTGTTGTTGAATCCAAAGAACCTGGGAGCAGCAGTTAGATGCTGCCATGTATTCTGCTTCACAGGTTGAAATCGCGACTGAGGTCTGCTTCTTGCATTGCCATGACACTAATCTGCCACCAAGAAACTGACATCCACCTGTAGTTGACTTCCGACTCTGATTGCACCCTCCATAATCTGAATCTGTGTAGGCGACCAACTCCAAGTCTCCTCCTCTCGTGTACCACAACCCCAGCTTAGGCTTGCCTTTGAGATACCGTAGAATCCTCTTCGCACCCTTCAAGTGAGATTCCTTTGGGTTTGCCTGAAAGCGAGCACAAAGACAAACAGCAAACATTATATCAGGCCTAGAAGCAGTTAAGTACATTAAAGAACCTATTATTGCCCGATATTGAGTTGGGTCCACGTCTGCATCGTTGTCTGAATCAGCACCCAATTTGTGGTTGACGCAGACTGGAGTATCGTATGGAGTGTTGTCCTCCATCTTGAAGCGTTTGAGAACATCATGGACATATTTAGTCTGATGAATGAACATCCCATCTTTCTTCTGATCAACCTGCAGTCCTAAAAAGAATGTTAGTTCACCCATAGCACTCATTTCAAATCTCTTCTTCATGACGGCCTCAAACTCCTGACACATGGCGACTTTTGATGCAGCAAAGATGATGTCGTCCACGTAGACTTGCACCAGTAGAAAGTCGCTCCCTTTTCTTTTGAAGAACAAAGTGCTATCAATCTTTCCCCGTTCAAAACCATTCTCAAGCAAGTAGTCGGATAACGTTGAGTACCAGGCACGAGGTGCCTGATGTAGTCCATACAGTGCTTTACTTAGCTTGTATACGTGATCAGGAAAGTCTGGGTCAGGAAAACCCGGAGGTTGCTCAACGTACACAACCTCATCGACTTTACCATTAAGGAAAGCACTCTTCACATCCAACTGAAAAACCTTCATCTCCTTATGTGCAGCAAATGCCAAAAACAAACGAATGGCCTCCAATCTTGCCACATGAGCAAACACCTCATTGTAATCAATCCCCTCTTGCTGATTAAAACCTTTTACAACCAGCCTCACCTTATTCTTGATAATAATCCCTTACTCATCTCTCTTGCATTTGAAGGCCCATTTTGTGCCAATCGCATGCACATTCTTTGGTTTTGCAACCAAGTTCCATACCTCCATCTTTTTAAACTGGGCTAATTCTTCTTGCATGGCTTCGACCCACGAGTTGTCCTTGAGAGCCATTTGATAGTTCTTTGGTTCAATCTGGCTGATGAAGCAGGTGTACAAGCATTCGTTGATTATGCCTGAATCTTTAATGCTTGTATAAACACAGGTGTGCTCATTCAAGCTTTGTCTTGTTTATACACCGTCGGACAAATCACCTATCACATTCTCCAATGGGTGATTTTTGTGAACTCTCGTAGTCGGAACCTCACTGACATCTAGATTGTCTTCCAGGTTCGAAGGTAGCTCATCAGTGGGTGATTGTTGTTGAGAGTGAAACGGATTGATAAATTCCTCTTCAGTAGAGGCAGCAGGGGTATTGACAGCATTTGATGAGGAAGGCTGACATTCGTCATACTTCGGTCGTTGCGCATAATTGTCTTCCTCATCAAAAATCATCTTCGAAGCAATTCTTTCATCTACTTCTGCACAATCCAAGTAAGGTATATTAAAAGATTTGAAAAGTCTATCATAGTCGAAAACCCCAGCGGGTCCCGTGCTTAGTTTTGGTGATTTGTAACTTGTGATATCAGTGTTACAGACCACCTCAACCTTGCTGGTCGATGTATTAAAGACTCGTCTGTTGGGAGTCCCAACAACGTATCCGACTAAGAATCCTTCGTCGGCTACTTCACCAAATTTAGAATTTGTCTTTAATATCGAACACGGGGACCCGAATGGTTCAAGACCACTCAAGTTGGGCTTTCTCCCATGCATAAGTTCATAACATGTTTTATTTAATCTTTTAACGGTTAACACTCGATTAAGGATATAACAGGCTGTTGCAACAGCTTCAGCCCAGAACACCACAGGAAGTTTCGAATCAGCCAGCATGGTTCTGGCTCCTTCAATTAACGTTCTGTTCTTCCTCTCAGCCACTCCATTTTGTTGCGGAGTATACGGAGCGCTGAACTGATGTTCGATTCCTTTCTGTAAACAGAAGAGCTCCATCTGATAGTTCTTGAACTCAGTCCCATTGTCACTCCTGATGTATTTAACTCTTTTTTCCATAATATTCTCAACTTTGGTAATCAAATTTATCACCATCTGAACCGCTTCATCCTTTGACTTCAGGAAATATACCCAAGAGTATCGAGAAAAATCATCAGTGATCACCAAGCAGTAAGATGTTCCTCCTAGGCTTTTTGCATTCATGGGACCAAAGAGATCCATGTGAAGTAAGTCTAGGGTACTGACAATTGAGTTAACCTTCTTGGTGCGATGGGATTTCTTGTGTTGCTTTCCCTTTTTGCACGATAAGCATTGGTCTTCAAAGTTGAAATTCTTCAAGGGAACACCCAGCACAAGCCCATTCTTGACAAGGTAGTTCATTTTTCGAAGATGAATATGCCCCATTCTCCTATGCCATAATTCGGACTCCGATTCAGTTGCTTTCGACAGAAGACACGATTCTTCTGTGGTCATCTCAGTCGACCTCATGTCCATTATATACGTATTCTTTTCTCTTGGAGCCTTCATAATAATCCAATCCTCTGGTATCGTGAAACCAGGATATAGCACGATCGCTTCATTCTTGGTGAAATGCACGGTGTAGTCTTTGTCACAAATCTGCAAAACACTCAGCAGATTGTGCTTCAGTTCTTCAACAAAATTTACTTTCTCTAACGTCATCTTTCCGTTAGTCACCGTCCCAATTCCTGTAATCCTTCCACCGCTCTCTCCAGCGAAACTCACTCTTCCTCCCTGAACAGGTTTCCAATCGTGTAACAATTTCTTGTTACCCGTCATGTGCCGGGAACAACCGCTATCCACAACCCATTGATTGTTTGCAGCCTTGTTCAACTGTTCCTGCACGATTAAAGCAAATGATTAAAATCTGGGGACCCAAGACCTATTGGTCTTGGGTCGATACATCCCGTACCTTGGCTGTCCAAAGTTAGTATCAGAATAGTTTCTGTAAGTCCTGAAAGGATACCTTCTTGGAGATTGACTATGAGGCCATCCAAACCTTCTAGAATTGAGTGAATTATTACTTATGGTTTGGTTGTTAGCAGTGAAAAACTGAGATCTTTTTCTTTGAAAACCTGAATTAGTCCAATTTCTGAACTTTGATGAGTTTTCAGTTTTACCACTATTATAGTTACTGTTAGATCTGTTTTCAGTTTTTGAAGGCCTCACACCTCTGAATCTCTGCTTCAGATGGCAATCAGCAATTAGGTGTCCTAATTGATTACATCTGAAACAACTCTTGTGTTCAACTTTCTTTTCAACAGTTGTTTTAGATGATGAGGCTGCATTACTGCCCGTTTGTCTCACATATGGTGGGACATACGGGTTTAGTGGAGATTTCTTTTCAGTTGTTTTATGTTTCTCTCCACTTTTTGGTAACACTGTCTTTTCTTTTGTCTCACACGACTCAGATGACTTGTCCGAGTTTGATGAGACAGGACTTGGAGCAGAAATCTTAACATTTGAAACAGGCTTACTTGTTTCGCCTTTACTAACTTCTGGTTCTTTACTAGTTACCTTAACCGGAACTGTCTGACTATAATCAACATCAATAGATTTCTGATTACTAGGATCATAAGTGTAATTATGATTGTACGGTGGCGGAACTTCATGATATCCAATTCCTCCCCTTTTAACTGTGAACCTTGATCACTAACGAGGTGATCAAGTATAGCGGTGGAATTTCTAAATTTCTCAAGTTTCCTGTTAAGTTCCACCACTTTCACCTGGTGATCAGCTATCTGTTTATCCCTTTCAGCTATTAGTTTGGTTTTTTCTTCTAACACTTCATAGCTCAGATCAATTACTTTAATTTTTTCAGCTATGCTTTAAGACTTCTAATATCTTTTTCACTAGCTTTAATTTTTACTTTATAACTATTTTCTCTAGCTTTAGTGAAATGATGTTCTTCTTTTAAGGTTTTGAATTGAGCATCCAAACTAACATACTGATCAGTTATAGTTGTCAATTGTTCAGACAGATTTTCACACTTAGTGCAAGGGAGTTTATTACTTACCTCGGTGAGCTGATCTTTCACATCTGCCATACAAGCTTCATTTTGATCCTCTGCCATGTAAGCTTCACTTTCGCCAGTCACTTCCTCAGTATCTGCAGTTTCGATGTTCGCCATATTGGCCTGTTCGAACACTTCTTCAACATGCAGATTCCAGTTATATTCCCCATTCTGTCTGGAAATCATGGCCCTATTATCATTACCACCCCCATTCTGGTGTGTCGACCTGTTCTGACTACGTTCAACTCTCTCATTCGTGCACTCCTTCGCAAAGTGGCCATTCTGTTGACAGTTGTAACAGCGCACCTTTGACTTGTCAAAACCCGGTCTCTCACCAACAAACTTCCTTCCTGTCTTCTTCATAAATCTCTTAACCCTTCTCACAATCATCGCCATCTGCCACTGCAGATCCATCTCTTTCAGATCATCAGCATCGATCTGATCATAGTCTTCCTCCAATATTGCTGGATCAACAATCTTACCCTGAATGTAATTTTCATACGAAGCAATAAAGGATGCATACAGAGCAAACTGTTGTTCAGCAGATTTAACACTCATCGGCATCCTTGAGTAGTTGTTATTCGAAACACTTGGGGTAAAACTACTCTTGGTTGCTTGAGGGTTAGAAGCATTTGATTCTCTAGCTACAAAGCATACATCACCATTCATGTTGAGAGATACATGACCTTCATGTGTTGAGTTAGCGCCCGACTCTCCCTTTGAGTAGTAAGCAGACGAATCAGACTTCGAACTTGAACTTGTATTAACCTTTGCACCATACATTCCTGGATCTTGAACCTGATCAGTAGGTGTCTCTTTTCAAACCATGTTTAGTTCAAAAGTTCGTAGCTTGTTAACTGCTGTTTCCAGGTCATAGTCAGCAAAGTCTTTGTCTTCTCTCATCAACACAGTGTACATCTCCCATTTCGGTGGGAGAGCATCCAGAAGCTTTTCAACAATTTCATCTTCTTTGTAAGCAATTGAATAATTGTTGAGTTCGGTCATCAGATGATAATATCTAGTGATGATATCATCAAGTGATTCATTCTTCAAGTACTTGAAGACCGAGAATTGGGTTTTAAGTAGTTTAATCTTTGAAGCACGAATTCCCACATTACCCTCAAAACGGTTTTCAAGAGCTTCCCAAAGCTCTCTAGCAGTCTTATACTTTCTGAAGGTGTGTAGAATCTCTTGTGGAAGAGCCATAGTAATCGCAGCATGAGCTTTGCTTTCAGCCTCATACATTTTCTTCTCTTCTTCTTCCATCTCTTTGTATTTCTTTATCTGATCACGACCCTCATACTCAGCAGTAGGTGGAATGTAACCATCTTGTATGCATACCCACATCTTAGCATCTTGGTACTTGACATATTGTTCAAAACGATCTTTCCACGCTACATAATCGGTTTTCTTAAGCATCTTCGGTGCCTTTGTAGCCGAACCCGCTTCCACTTCCATCTTAACTAGTTCCGTAATGTTGATTGAAGACATCTTTCACGAAACACACAGAAACCCGAAAAATAAAAATTTTATTTTTAACAGTACTGTAGGCGAAGTTGTGGATAACTTCGCTTAAGTCTGAACTTCGCTAATTCTGAACTTCGCTTTCTTTTTAAATTCGCCTGATTTGGCGAAGTTGTAAATAACTTCGCTTAAGGTAAGCGAACTTGTGAAGTAGGCGAAGTTGTGGGTAACTTCGCTAATACAGGCGAACTTGAGAAGGTAGGCGAAGTTGTGGATAACTTCGCTTAACCTTATATCTTCGCTGAAACCCTACGAACAGTGACGGCAACTTCGCCTGATGAACACGATGAATATTCAGGTTAGATTTCTGGATTTTATGAGGTCTGTGAAGGTGTTATGGGTTGTTTATGATTGTAGGAGGTGAGTATAACACAAAAACTCAGAAAACTCGTCCCGCGAATAGTCGAACGGAACGGTTTCTACACCCGCGTGATAATCCCGAACCACACAATCGAGCAAAAGCTCTGATACCAATTGTAGGTTCCCAGCCGGATCTACACGAGATATCTCGTTCTACGTAGGTGCGGAATCCCTACGTAAGACGTTACGAGCGTAGAAGACGATACGATTAAACACAATCGAACACACGTTACAATAAACAAATACTCGTTATATTGCAACCTTAAACACGTGATATCAATCACTGATTACAGGACTCTCTGACTCGTAAACTCGAATAACAAAACTCCTTAATGTATGTTGTTATTGATTAAGCCGTAACCTAATCAATATATAACACGACAACTTCGCCTGGCATGTTCAGGCGAAGTTGTCCCTAACTTCGCTTGTCTAACAAGTTCGCCTATATCAACGAACTTGTTAGCTAACTTCGCTTACATCAAATACAAAACATTACAAACTCAATTACAGACACTAGACACTGAACTACTGACATCATGCACCAACAGTAGAGATTCTTGAAAGATAAGATGGATGGAAATGGAAAGGATTAGGGTTTAAAGGGGTATTTATATTCCCTTAAGCCTATGGACCTAAGGCCCATATTTCCTTTTTGGTCCATAACTCCTTCCATCTAAATAGCCTACTTACTCTTTCCTATTTTATTGTTATTATTATTATTATTATCGTTTCACTAACTTAATTATTTCACCCGACGCAAACAATATATTAAATATTATTTTAGAATTTCGGGGTGTTACATTCATAAACCTCGCCGATTGGTATGCTTCTCCTTATATGCATTTTTGAGCCAGGAATTCGGCTTTGATACCAATTAATATAGCGGTAAAACGATAACGAAGATCAAATCACGTTGATTCTTGGAACACCAGTGATGAATTTCACAAAACTACCAAATCCCACCCAAAGGTCAAGAAAAATGAAGAGAAAATACTTTATTGCTAAAATTCAAGTCTCTCATTTCACATTACATAAGCATCATATAAATAGACTTTCAAAATTGAAATGGCCCAAAAAAGGCCATAGGCCAAACACAAACCCAAAAATAAAAATGTAAAACTGACGAAAAAACATAAAAAGTCCCATAACTTTATTTAGAAGGCGTTTTTGGGATTCAGACAAGGGAAAAAACCGATATAGGCATTTGCCATAACGTGCTCCTCGTCTCAAGCTTCGATTTGACTGGTCGTGGGCTTGAAACGGAGCTTCGTAGGCCAAGTTATGCCCGTTTTCGTGGGCCACCTTTGGAAGCACGATCACGGGCCTCCAAATATAACATGGCACACACTTCAATACTTGGGCCTCCATCAGGTTTAGAGAATAGTTGGTTTAAATATTAAAGACTAAAATTTGTTTATTAGGCAATTTACACGTTTAGATAGTAGAATATTCGTTTAATGACGAAATCAACTTATTTAAAACATAAAATTCATTTTTATAAAATAAGGAATGAATATGGACATGTTATAATATCATATGACTTATCTTGGGGCTTAAGTTTTGTTAATTAGGTCGGTTTATGAAAGAATTCGCAAAATTAGTCCTTGTATTTCCGTAAACGCGATTTTTAGCCGTTTTGAGTGATTTTAAAAAGTTTCTAAGCTTTTTTGGTACCAGTACAAAGTTTTAAGGAAAATCCGGATCAGTACTGAACTCATCCTAGTTATACGCCCAAATCTTCAAGTCATTGAGACATATAAACACTTGAAGTAAGATTCGTTTTTGTTAATGGTAGTACAAACATAAATTGAAAGCATTTACATGTTCAGTAGAGAAAAATTCACAGGATTTTACAAAACAATGGCGAAAGATTCATCGGATTCCAAATTTTTTTCTTCAAAAGTATAATGCATTTTTAATGAGGATTTAGCAATGCGGTTAAGAAAATTTATTTCAATCTTTTTCACAAAGTGTTAAGAACTGTGGTAAAATATATCCTTTCGAAATGTTTTGATATGTATAGTTCATAAAAACACGTTACTAGGATCCCGGGGAAGTTTTGTGATTGGGCCGAAGGCATACGACTCGTACAGTCTAACATACGTTTCATATAGTTGATTCCATCACTGAGAATTCCAAAAATTATATATCTTCAGTTCGCGAGTGAATTCCATCACTGAGAGTAACAGGGAAATAAATTACCCCTCACGGATGCATCACCTTGTATCCAAAACCAGATGCCGATGCGTGAATAGGTTTCAACCTTGCCTTGTCTTGCTCGTCTAACTGTTCAAAACATTGTTCATACATAATATCAGACGTACTTCTGTATCAAAGAAGACGCATTGAGATCGATAGTGTCGAATCAAGGCAGAAATTATCAGCGAGTACTTCATACAAGGACCTCCTTTTACCCACGGAAACACAACAGGCTCGCTCTTCCACTCTTCATAATCAACTTCTTATCTCTTGTATCCGCAGATTTTTCCTCCTTGGATCATATGAACGCTTAGATCCTTAACCTGCTTTTTAAGCGGGCTAGGATTGTCTTGTGCGGGCGGTTTGTGGGTCTCTTGCCTCACATTTTTCAACAAATGCTCTAACTTTCCTGACTTGATTGCATTCTCAATCTCATTCCTTAAGCTAACACAGTCATCCGTGTGGTGACCAATGCCATCGTGGAACATGCACTTCTTATTGGGATTCAAATGCGTTCTCTTCATGAGTGGCTATGGTTTTCTGAAATTCACATTTTCCGTAGTCAAAATCTCCGATGGAGTTTTTGTTAACGGAGTCCAACTGTTACTATCTTGCCTCAGATTATGATCCTTATTCTTGTTGCCAGTTAATGTTATCGCATCTGGCTGCTTTGAAGCTTCTGCGTATGGTTGGAGTCTAGACCAGAATGAACCCCTGCTGATTTATTCACCCGCGTATTTTTAAATTCCACCTTCACTGTCTGTTTAGGACTTTCAGACCCTAAAGTTTTTTCTGTTCTATCAAAGAGCTTTGCTGCAGACATGATTTCATCCCATGTTTCGGGCATACCATCTTTCCCAGTTAAACACCTGATTAAGGCTCCACTACGCACGTTCTTGCGGAAAGCACCACGCATCATGTGTTCACTAATTCCACCAATATTCAAGCTTTCATCATTAAATCGTGTAATAAAATCTTCAACAGATTCCTTGTCTCGCCGAACAACATACAAAATTTCATACGGGTCCCGCGTGTCTTTTTTATGTTAACTGAAATGTTGTGAGAACTTAGCTACCAAATCATCCCAACTTTTAATCTGACCATCCGGTAACTTCTCGAACCACTCACGAGCAGCCCCAACCAATGTCAAGGCAAACATATGACACTAATAAGGAAGATTCCAACCACTGACTCCACCTACCGCAACAAATTGAGCAAATGATCGCTCGGATTTGTCATCCCATTATATTTTCCCAAGTTAGTAGGAATTTTCACGTTAACCGGAAATGGAGATGTAGCAAAACGCATGACAAATTTTGATTTTTCAGCAAACGTTGCGGGACGATAAGGCTTAGTATAATCTTCTTCCGTATCGCTACAGTATTCAGTATGTCGAACCATCGCACGCGGGCGACTGGTTTCCTCTCTTCCGTAAACTTGATATCGTCGCTAAAGTAACAAGCCTCACCGCGACGATATGTGGGGTCTCTGCTTCTGGAAACATGGCTCTGATCATACACAATTATGCGGGTAGGTCCCTGAACAACTGGACAACCTCTGTCATGACTTCCTTCCTCCATCTCTTCTTCAGAAAATACCTCAGATCTGACACTCTCTCGCATCTGACTCTGCTTGATTGTTGAAGGAGGAGATGGAGATCTAAGCGGGACATCATCATAGACCAAAGTCCTCGCACAGATTCTTTCTTCACGCAACATGCGTTCATATTCAACTATAACCTTCTCTTGTTGCCGTTGCAACCATTCTTCAGAAGATTGAATCCCCTCAGATCGGACATTCTGACGTTGAGATCTCGTCGGAGGAGAAGTTCCAGATCTGACTCCCGGCGAGCTCGACGCGTCTCCACCGTCACATGTCCCAAATCGCCAGGAGTCAGACCCTCAGGTGGCGTAATTCCAACAGAGCGTCTGGTGATCACTGGAGTTTTCGTCAGACCTTGAAGAGATTGACTCATACCACCCAAATAAAACAAAACCCTTATCATTCTAGCACAAACACGGATGACGCCAATGAAGAAACACGGATCTAACCCTAGATATGCTAGACCAATGATTCCACAGGATAAGAGTCACATAACTATTAACACAACGATACAAGCTCAACTCAAGAGGAGAGGTCATCCCGTAACCACTCTCAGACGTGAAAATAAGTACAACCTAGTGAGAGAAAGTACTTTAAGTAATTGATGTAATGTGTGAAGTGTGAATGAATACCTTGTGATGATGGAGAGGGTATTTATAGTCGGTGGTTAGGGGGAATATTATTGGTACAGTTGTCCTCTTCTAGAAGATGCTTTTTGTAACAAACTAAACACGTGTCCGCATAAGATAGGGCGAGACAACTAGCCATGTGCACGATTATAACAACCTTGCCAGCTGTCCTCCCTTAGTTGGCTGTTACGTCACATGCTCTCCAAGAGAGAATCTTCTCGTAAATCTTCTAGAAAGAAGTTAGTTACAACTGATTTGCTGACGTCACTCTCTAACCATCTTTTTGCGTGGAAAGAACACCCTGCGGATGACTTCTGAGGGCTTCCTCTGACTTAAGTTACGCGGGTGTTGGGAATGTTCCGCGGATGACTTTTAAGAAAGTCAGAGTGACCCGCGAATGATCCTTTATGAGTATTTTGATCTTTCCAATACCTCTATACTTTCTTATACCGTTAGGTACAGGCATTCAGATTGATTTGTTTGTGGTCATACGATTGATTTATTTTCAAGATAATAATTTGATAACAAGGGGTGTGGACTCATAATAATAAATATTATCAAATTGCAAGTGCCTTTATAGCAACCTTAACATTCTAAAGCAGTTTAACATTTTATACGACACTAGTTTATAAAAATATAAAAAACGTCCATAACTAGCATTCGAAATTACACCAGTTGACAATATTAGTCCAACCTCCAAAAGGCAAAAACATAAAAATAAAATCCAAGAGAAACCAGAAGAAACATTATACCCAGCCCATACTAATATAATACTAAGGTAAGTTGATCAAGATCACCTAGCTAGGCTAAACCGGTCAGCAATGGTCAGCTTTAAAGAGTACGTTCCAAAATTAGCATTAATGTCTATGGTGCTAAGCTACTTAGTTGGTCATCATATGTTAATATGGTTGGTCTGCCCACAGGAAGAACTCCCCCGAAGCTGGCCGTAGCAACGCCAACTGGTTCCCACCGTGGTGGTTCGGCTGGAGGTGCTGGAAGAAGTTCTGTTGATCGTACGACAGTGCTGAGTTCGGATCAAACACCATCGCGTAAGGCGCTGCAGAAACAGGTGAAATGTTGGCAAAACTGATGCTACTGCCACTACTGCCTCCAGTGTATTGTGGCGGCTGGTGGTGGTTGGTGATTTGGAGCGGTTTTGGTTCGGTTTCGAGCGAGATTTTCAGGCGCTTAGCGGAGCCGCCGATTGGAAGGGAGCTGTTGGAAATGGCTTGAACGTCGTACCGTTTCATCTCGAAGTTTGTGACCGCGTTAATGCCCCGGAATTTTATTGCTGCGATGTCGTATGCTTCGGCCGCTTCCTCTTCCGTGGCTGCGGCATTATTATTTATGTTAAACGCGATTAATACGCGTGTTACATAAGCGTTGCATTTTATGGTTATGATTACAGAAAGTTGTAAATATACCAAATGTCCCGAGATATAAGTCTTTGTTTCCAGCTACACGGCCTATCCGGGCTTGCCAACGACCTTGTTGATGATGCCTTGTCACACCTCGGTAGATTGATGCTCCCCTTGAGAAACCGCTACTTTTTCTGAAAATTATGGGGGGGGGGGGGGAGTTAGAAATATTTATGTATAGAAAAAAGCGTTTACAGTTGCGACGAGTATTTGTAATCTAAGTCTACCAGATTGTAAAACAGTGTCCCATACGAGTGTAACAAAAAGGTTCAAAAAACAAACCTTCTTAGTGATGCAATGAATTCTTGCTTTGTTGAGTATGTCATGTCTTCAAGTTCTTTTGCATAGCTTGCAACCTAATTCAAAAGAAACTTACAAGAATCATCATCTTAAAACATGAAAAACCGCTTAATTCAATAAAATGAAACCGAGATAAAAAAAAAAAGAAGTATTATCTATTTACCGGGAAGTTTGTGGTGGCAGTCGGTCCCCAGTACTTAAGAGCCGCCAAATCATAGGCTCGTGCCGCCTTGTCCTCCTTGTCATAACCGCCTGATAATCCTTAACACCGTTATAATCAATTATCTAAAAAAGAAGAATTAACGGGAATAATGTCGCATCAACTCACCTAAGTACACTGCAGATAATAATATTACGAGCAGCAGCAATTAGCCATTTCCATGCAAAAAAGAAACAAACGTTAAAGTGGTCCATGATTTGATCACCAAAACACTTTCTGATAAAGCAAAAGTTAAAAAGAAATGGAAGCACTCATTTCTACACGTACATACATTTATGATATGATGAAGTACGCGGTTAAATTCAATTAGGGGATTGGTTTAACATAGAAGTAAAATTATAAAGTGGTTTTAGTATGGTTTATATGGTATATTGACACATACTTTATAATAGAAATAGGTATAAGAGACCATTCAACCTCGTTCATTAAGGTCACTCAAATATTGTAACTATATTACATGACACCAAAGAGCTACTCAATTTCTTTTATATCAAAAAATCTGACAAGAAAATGTTGTGTGAATAAAAGCAACATTTTACTTTAATACTTTCTAGAATGAAAAGGAAGCAAGTTTAATTTTCGTAATTATAAAAAAGTGAGGGTATATTCATCCTGATATGGAATACTAAATGAAATTCAATGCATTTTTGGGTGAGTCGTAGAACTATGTAACCAAAATGAGAGAGTTATAAAATTGATTACTACGCATCTTTAATTTAACTTTAAAAAAAGTAAGTATCACTAAATAGATGAAACAGGTCTATTTATGTCAGCCAGTTTTATCCATATCAGGTTATAGAATTAAAAAAAAAATGTTTTGAAATTAGAAATGAGAGTTTGACTTGGTCAAACATATGAAATGAAAAAAAAGAAAGTGAAAGCAAAAGTAAAAGCATGTAGTGATGAAAAGAAACTACAGTGAAATGCAGACCTACCTACATAGTTTGTAGAGTTGAAAAAAGAAACAAATAGGATTTTATGTAAATCTTGTGGACATATTCCTTCCATTTTGGGTAAAGACATAACAACTACACACTCATTTGAAGAACCCCTTTCACTTCACTTTTACAAAATCTTTTTTAAATACTCTAATTAAATATTTTTATCTATTATTTCAATGGTTATTACCATAGAAAAATCAACATACATTCAAACTTTTACCAAAACTTCTTATATGAAATAGCTTTTTTCAAGAATAATACGTATTTTTTAAGAAAATCACTAATGACTAGCATTTAAGACAAGTTTTCCGACGTTAACATACAAGAATTAGTTTAGTAACTTTTAGTTACTTTAATATACCAAATCAGGTTGATAGGCTTCTTCTTAGGGGGTGTTTGGGATTTTCTTATTTTATCTTTTTATAATTTTCATTAAGTTAATAAGTTACAATATTGTAACTTATGGAACTTTTCCTCTAACATCAAATAAAAGCAATCCTAAACATCTTATTACTTTTTAAAAAGTTAATAAGTTATAAGTTGATAAAAATAAGCAATCCCAAACACCCCCTTAATATATGAAACATTTAGTAATCAATTTAACTATGATAACCAATTACATTTTTTTTGAACAAACAACTCCTAATTTTGTAAGGGGTAACGCCACAACGGCTTATACTAACAGAAGCCAATATTCATCTCTCTTGGTTGCATATGAAAAAGATTATGTAGATTCTTATAGTATTATAACTGACATTGATAAATATCTAATATTATTATTATTATTATTATTGTTAATGAATTAAAAAGAGAGGTAATTAAGAAAGGTAAATGGTACCTTGACGTCCTTTCCTTGCCTGACCCTCTCTCCTACAGCTATTATCCCAAAGATGCGCTTCGTATCTTCCCGTCCACCTATGTCTGCACAAAACCAATATTATTATTATTATAATTATTTTTTTTTATAAAAATAATAAAAAAAAAAAAGAAGAATGAATTAATACAATACCTAGTAACCCCTCTGTAAATCGAAGTCCTCTGCCCAAAAGTATCAGCAGCAATCTTATTGTTATTATTATTCTTGTGACCAGCAGCAGTCGCCAGTTGCGTGACCTTGTCAAGCGGCGGTGTGGTGGTGATTTCCAACGAGAAGCCATTTAGCGAGTGTTGTTGAGCGGTTGACTGAGTGACCGAGTCATCGACCTCGGAGGAGGAGTTGGCCTTAAGGTCTGATGAAAAGTAGAGGGTACCGTCGTAGATGTGGGTCAATGAGGATGAGTCTTGTGACTCGTCTTTTACTCCACCACTGTACAGGTGGTCGAAGGACGAGGAGGTGAGCATCTCCATTGGAGACAAAGAAAACGAAAGCCAGTTGTTATTATTATTATTATTCGCCATTTGTACGAGTAACTCAAAATGAATGTAGAGTAAGTTAATTAAAAAGGCAGGGGCAGCAGCATTTTTTATTTTTAAGTAAGGGGAAAATATATATTATTATTATTAATAGGAGGTTAAAACATGCAGCAGATTTGAAAGAAAGAAAGGAAGGTGTTTGTCTGTAGGGTTAACGGGGGTGTAGTATTGTATTGTATTGTATTGTATTGTATTGTACAGTCGGGGGATAAAAGCAGGTTTTATGGCCCAACCCAACCGGCGTAAATTCAGTGGGAGCAAATTTTAACACACTTCTCAATATCTATCTATCTATCTATTCTGACCGACCTTAACCATATAATAATAATAATTTAATAATTTCGAATTTGCACGTATACATACCAACAATTAATTAATATATACATTACTAGTTTTTATCCCCGTATTTACAGGGATTTTTTATATTGCTTGTTTTAAAATTTATTTACTTTTTAAATTTATATATTTTTTATTGTTTGAAAGTTAATAATATACTTATGATTTGATGATAAATTATTTTACAAATAAATGAGATATAACCCGATTTAAAAGCTATATGGTTTTGATGAGACCCAAGACCCGTTTATTTTTTTTACTATAAAGTTGGTTTTTTAATTATAAATAATATTTATGAAAGTTAATAATATACTTATGGTTTGATGAGACCCAAGACCCGTTTATTTTTTTTACTATCAAATTGGTTTTTTAATTTAAATAATATTTATATCTTTTTTAAAATAAATAAGATATTAATTTTTATTATATCCTATTTTATAGGATTTTTACATCAATAATTTGGTGAGAATAATTTTTAATTCAATGAGATATTATAATCCGTTTAAGGATATCTAGGTTTGATAAGACTCATACCCATGAATTCGGGTCAAATGCATGAGAAGTCTTCATTTAAAAATCAAGCAAATCTGGTGACACCAAAAATAGAGGGAGCGACCACATCGCGACATGTAGGATTTTTATATCTTTATTTATATATTATTAATAATATTATAGATAGATATAGATAGATAATAATTCAATTAAATTTGTTTTCCTATCAAAAGGAACCATCCGTATAAGTTAAATTAGTAACGACAACATCTTGTAATTTGTTTGTACCAAATTACTTCATAAATTGTACCAAATATTAATTTGGTACAACAAATCACCACCTCCTTTACCCGACGCAAATGTAGAAACTCTTTTTTTAACAACGTTTTTTCTTTTTAGGTTGACATGTGACGCGATTTCAACCGTTTCTAATTATTTGACGCTTCATGTCATTTTCCATCGTAGACGAAACAACCAAGCCAATACTATTCCAGAAGGCCATGATAAATACGGGAGCTAAGTCAAGCTTTTAATTTTAATATCCATTAAATCATTTTTTTTATTTGAGAATAATATATTACTTTTTCTTGTTCTAATTGTGACAAGTGACAGATTAAACTGAGTCAAACAACAACGTATTAGGCTATTCATAATAGTAAACACATCAGATACGACATGTTATTTTTCAGTCTTAACGTCAATCTAAATGCCTCTCTCTCTCCTCCCTCTCCCATACCATGCCCGACACGACTATCGCACACAAACTCCCCACGGAGCAACTTTCTCAAGTCATGTTCTTTACTCGCGCACGAGCTCTTCATTTGAGCACTCGTACGTCTGACATAAATCATGTTAAAAAACAATGGTTAGAGATTTTTTTTTTTTGTGTGTTTGTGAAGGGGTGGGGGGGGGGGTTGGGTTTGGAATACTATGAAACTTAGAATAATATAAAATACTGAATAAGAATATCTAAGTGAACTTTGTTTGGTAGTGATACAATAATGAAATATTTAATTACAAGTAGACGTAAGGAGTGAGACAATGTGTATGGAACAAGGTTGCGACATATCCGGCCGAAAATCGTCGTGTGTTTTTTGTTGACTCACACCGCTTTCATATAATTCGCACATTTGTCTTTCATGCCGCATAACACTTTTTCTCCTTTTCATCTTGGAAATTTAAATATTTTAAGCCAGAAATATAAATAATTATAAACTAAATACTTACTTTTTACTCATCCAACGTCTTTTAATAGATGATTAACATATATATATATATATATATATATATATATATATATTAATTTATTTAACGGCAAACATCTCACGTGTTATTTCAAGATTATATCCAAGATCGACTCCTTGACTGTCGTGAGACCGTACCTCTTAATGATCGGGAATCGGATGGAATCCATAAACCCTCGCCCACTGTCGGGATTGAATCTGGGATTAAAGCTCTAACTCGTCCTTCACCCCAAATGTCCTTCGAACGAACCCGAATAAGAATCAAACCTGAGTCCCTACTTTAGGAGGACATACCGCTTACCACTAAACCAACTTCTAGTTGATATGATTTGTCTATAATTGATTTTTAATACGAGTTTAATTGAATTGGAAATTAGATATTAAACTAAGGCTTTGTTGTTTCTTTCATTAAGGTATTTTAATTATATATAATAAAATATACATAAATTATTTTAAAAAAAAATCAGGCCTATTTAAATGATTGGGTAGTCTCTATTCCTGCCCTTCTCACAGCCAGCCCAAGTTATGAGAGATGTGAAAATGATAATGTAAAAGAGGCATATCATGCCAAATAAGCATGTAGTTGGTAAAATGACTCAATACTTTCTTCGTCACCCAATTATTCCACTCAATCAAATAGCTTGATACATTTTCATAAAAGACTTACAATTGACTTTTATTTTCTTATAGAGAAAACGCATGTATCATCAAGGCCTCAAGTCCACTGGTCCTTCACCAAAAGAAAAGGATATTAGCCCACTTATCTTCATGAGGCAACCCCCGTTCATTCAATTTAGGAACCAACATCATGCTGGAGATCATGACTAGCTTTAACACCTCACACCAAAATGATGCTAATAGTCGCTCTACCACATAACAGTGTTAAGTGAGAATAGATTTGGAAATCTATAACTAAGTGGCTCAAAATAAAGCCAGTCATTGTTCAAAACTTGCAATCTGACTAGTTTCTAAACACATCTGTAATCTCTTACAAATGTTAATACCTCACATACCCAAATAAAGATTTGTCTCCAAGGGCCCGAAAGCATTACCTTAGCCGGAAACGAACTCCATGATCTATAATTGTGATGCAATGACCAAATAGCATTCCTCCAAAGCTTATGCTTTCCCCCATTTAAATCTCCACCACAATTTGACAAGCATTACTATATTTGCGTCTATAAGCGAACCCAACTCTAAGGTGCCATATTTAATTAGTACATAGGTAATGAATTCACATCAATTTTATCATCGTTACTCGACCACCAAATGACATATTCTTGGCTTTCTAGACGAACGATCGATTTTGGACACATATCAATTATTGGCTTCAAATATTTGATCAAATACATATCGGCCTTGACTAACACCCTGATATACATAGAAGGAAAGTCCCAACTTTACATCCTGAATATAGACGCCATGTTTTGCAATTCATTATCATCCACACAAGTACCGAAAATATTACTTTTAGCCTAAATGATTTTGAGACTTGAAGCTAGATGAAAACACCTTAGTATCCTTTTCAAAATCAAGGCATTTGGTTTCTCCCACATTACGAAAATGCTAAATAGTTTTTTTGGATGACCTACAAAAAAAATTATTATATCCAACCGAAAACATTAGCATCACCAGACTGCCATTACAACTACACATACACCGAAACTACAACCACCCTATTACAACTAGCGTTGCAAAAATCCCGACTAGACGCCGTTTAATCCTTGATTAATCGCTAGTTCTCACTTCACTAATTAGTTCTGGGCCAATCGGTCAATTAATCGGTAAATGCTCAAATCCGGCCCAAATAAGGATTAATCGGACTTTATCAGTTTTTTCTGATGAGGTTCTGGCCATATTCCGCGGTTCCGGCAAAATTCCAGCCAAAATCAGGAGTCTCCAACGAGACCCCACCCAATTTCCGGTTAAAATGTGTTTGTGTATGTATAAAAATGAAAATTACATATAAAAATGTGTGCGTGTATATATAAAACTGAATAAATAAATTAAAGTCCGATCCGATTAATTGCTAGTCCCCACCTCCCCGTCCGACTAGCGATTAACGATTTTTACAACACTGATTACAACCTTTCTTGATTGATATTAAACGCACACCATCTCTCCCATGTCAAGCTCAACCACTTTGATTTATTCTTTACCTGAAAAAGGCTCAATGCTTTTATTTCACCGATCATGCTACCTATGCAAGCTGATTTCCTTTCAAATACCAAGACATTCCATACTTTCCAAATACACAAAATTGTTGTCATGCATACCGCATGAAATGCCTTCTCCCTCCGTTTTGATAGTAGTGAATATTCATACAATTCCAACAAGTCACGGGTTAAAATGTGAATATGGATGGTACATTACACCAACGACACAACAATCCAAATTTATTGAACAAAGTGGCATGAAACGAACAAATGTTCCGCCGACTCAATATCATCTTCACAAATTGGGTACACCAACAACATAACCACCACATTAGCTAAACCAAAAAGAGTAGCATCAGTATTCTTTCTCTCCGCTAGTCAATTTGGAGTATAGCCTTATTAAATGATTATAAAAGAACAATTATAGAGTTAGTTTGTTTAATATGATTTGGAGCATTTGGAAAATAAAATAAAAAGATGTAGCTTTTGACCTTTGACTAGAAGCCACGTTCATGTGCTCTTTCTTCCTCGATGACCGGCCGGGGGTGGCCGCACGTGCACCCTCTTTCATCGTTACCTAAATCTTACTTAATTGCCTTTGCACTTCATTTCATACATCGGTTAAGCCAATTCATTGTTTAAAAACATTTATAATAACTCACACGACCTTCACATTTATTTTATTTAACAATGCGTTTAGAACCACCCACAATAAGACGAGATGTTAACCGTACATACTGATTTTAACACTAAAAGCCTGAATAACCTAGATACATCATAAAGTAGGAGACCCACATACATGGAAAAAACATTATTACTATAGTATAATTAAAAAGTTTGGTGCCACCATAGGTTTTCACCAAACTTTTTTGATTATTTTATTCACTTTGTTATGTTTTTATGCAAATCATTTTGATGGTTAACAAATTATCATATCTTGGTGTGTTGATTTTCTTGCTAAGTCTTTGAAAATTTGAAGTAACTATGCAAGTTTCAGTCCCACATATTGACCTCCTTTCTTTGAACAAATTTTCTTTTTTGTGTTTTTTAATTTATGTTATTTGTCTATGTTTTTAAATATGTTAATATAAACAGGAGTTTTTGGTGCCGTAAACACGCCATTGGGCCACCTAACGACACTTTATTGTTGTAAGATTGATTTTTTGTTTTCGTGTTTTAGTTTCAGCTTATAATGAATATAAAGTAAATTTACTGAATGTCTTGTTATTGTTTTGTATTTTTTTTGGTTTTGTTTTAGTTCCTGTACCTTAATAAACGTGTTGAAATTGCCCGAATTCGTGTATACTCACCACGCTTGTTTTAGTTCTGATACCGTAACGAATGTAACATAAGCGACCGAATGTCGATTTTGTTTTTTAAGTTCCAGCATTGTAACGAACGAGAACCGGCCGAACAGTCGGGTTTTACAAACGCTCAAGTTTTACCAACCGACACTACCCCTTTAATTGGTCCACCTCATATTACACACACACACACACACATCATTTTAGTTATAGTACAATAACACAGCCGAAACCAACCAAATTCGCGTTGACTTACCACCTTAATGCTTAGAACCAATAACACTTGTATTTTACCACCGTTCGGTTTTTACAAACTGCGTGGCGCAACGCGCCGAGTAAAACTCTAGTTTTCTATAAATAAAATTATAACTTGTTAGTTTGCTCCTAGAAATTAATTAAGTTTTAAGTTTATTTGGCTCAACTTACTGGTTCATTAGGTCAACCTAAATCAATCCGAAAAAACTTTTTTGATAATTGGTTAGGCGGGTCGTTGTGAGATATTTGAGGGCGTTAAACCTTGCACAAATCAGCAAGGGCGGATCTTCTTTTGGGTTGGATGGGGCCGCGACCCCACCATGTTTTTGGTAGTGTACATATTTTGGAAAAAAAATAGTATATGTATTGAGTTCGGTCCAACTAAATACTTTGAGTCAAGCCTATCTAGATTATTTAAGTATGGCCCATCTTTGAAAGGCTAAGAAATTAAACCCCATAAAACCAATCCCAAGCCCAAATAAAAAAAACAAACCTTAAGCCTAAAATCCAACTCTAACATCTGATTCTGATATGTTCTGTCGATGTTCGAATATAACAAACAAAGTTTCCATTGTGTGCTGCCCTCGGTGAATTTGTGAAGCCCATTGGGTGTGAGGTTCAACACATATAATAGGAAAGTAGTTGAAGTTGTATGTGTGTGAAATAAATTAACCGATTGATTGGACGTTGCCGCCGAGGCCAGTGGTTTGGAACTGACTCGTGTGGGTGTGAAATTGTTGTAAGGTCCCTAACCTGGAAACCTTAATAACAGTTGGATTTATACTTGAACACAGGTTAATTATTAGAGTTTAAAAAAACTTTCGCGGAATATTATCAATTTATACAAAAATTTCTCTCTAACGACTCTTTAGATGCCAACACCGTGTAGATAGCCTTGTGTGTACTCCAAGCTCTTTTACTTTCTTTTATCAACCACATGTGTGCATACTAAAAGTCAGCTACGCTGAGCGAGTCCTAGTAAATCAGGTGACATTTTATACTTACACATTCATACTTACATGTATCCGAAGATACACATAACATTCTTAACATGTTCATCCTTCGTATATTTATCCAAGCATTGTTAACATTCAAACCATACATACCTAGCACATTCACGTTCCGGAATCAATAAATCAATCAAATTCCGAGAGGCTTCTTGAAGTGCTTCTTTAGGAATTAAACTTCCATTTGTCCATATTTCGAGAAATAGTATCTCTTTGTTACCATTTTCATAAGAATGAATACTATGATTCGCATTTCGAACAGGCATGAATACAGGATCTATAGGATAACTTCCATCTTGAAAGGTATTTGGCGCTTTTATAAGATATCCGCGATTCTTCTCTATTTGTAATCCAATAACCAACTCAATGGGTTCCGTCAAGCTAGCTATATGCTGTGTATTATCGACAATTTCTACATAAGGCGGTAAGATGATATCTTGAGCAGTTACATATCCAGGGCCTCTGACACAAATAGACGCCTCACAAGTTCCATAGAGATTACTTCTCAATACGATTTCTTTCAAAGTCATTAAAATTTCATGTACTGATTCTTGAATACCCATTATGGTAGAATATTCGTGTGAGATTTTCTCAGATTTTGCGCGTGTGATACATGTTCAACACTTACCTAACCAACCAAGAGTACGCTCATAGTCCACCATCTATACCTGTACTCAGGGTCGTGAACATGTACAAGGTCCGTAGTCCTTACCTGTGTTCACTATTCATGGTACGTACAAGGTTCGCGGTCCTTCCATATACCATCATACATTAACAACACGTACAAGGTCCACCGTCCTTCCCTATGTTGTCATCTATACCATAGCATGTATGAGGCCCGCAGTCCTCCCTTATGCTACCACATTACATTTAAAGCACGTATAAGGTCCACTATCCTTTCCTATGTGACACCTATCTCTACAACACGTATAAGGTCCACAATCTTTATCTACGTTGACGTCTATCATCTATATCACAGATCCACATTCCTTAATCAAGCTATCACATGCCACGACTATGTCCAATAGAAGTTAGAAGAATCTGCCATCCTAACTCACTATGATAGAGGTAGGGCCTATATACCGTACATACACCTGTTTACACGTACCTCAAGTATAATAATTATATATAACGTACCAACATAAATAAATTTAATGGTGTACACATTCTACATTATCCATGCCAAATATATTACTAAACAAGCAATATATAATATCAAACTACCACATTAAGTATACACACAATCCCGAAAACATAAACAGAGAAAAGGGCCAGAACTCACTTGGATCCTTAAGCGTTCTGAATTAACTTTAATCTCCTTCTTTAACTAAGCACGACTAACTGTTTTCACATATACAAGCGTTAATTAACTATATTGCTTACTAACAAAACTAGCCAAGCTAGCAAATGAAGTTAACCAAATTAACGAGGTTAACTAAGCTCGCTTGATAAACTAGGTTCGTTTGTTAAGTTTAACTGATCTAACGGGGTTAACTTTAATTAACGAAGATTGTTAAATTAACGTAATCGAGCTAATGGGGTTAGCTAAGTTAAATAAAATAACGAACCTTGCTATTTAATTTCCTACTGAAATCCTTTTCTTATATTAACTCTTATTTGTTATTTATGTCTATTATTAACGAGCTAACCACGCCTCTTTGTATAAAACTTTAACGGGTATAGTTAATGAGACTTAACGGAATTGACGAGGTAAGTTAGTTCGGTTTATTTTATTTGGATAACCTAAGCTATATTAACCAGCCCACCTGCCAAGCCCATATGACCCATCTCGTAAATCCATTTGATCCAGCTCATCCGTGAATCCAAGCCCACCTCGCAAGGCCATCTCACAAGCCAGTTTGTAATCCAGGCCAACCTTTTAAGTTAGTTCTTGCAAAAATTAATTTGCAAGGGCAAGGGCTCGAACCCGTGACCTCTCATACAACAATCCAATTCTTAACCACTCCACCACACATCCCATACATTATCTGATCCATCTATCTTATTTATATAGTAGTTATGGTGTATAAGAGTTGTCTCGCAAAAAGGTTGCGAGAACCGGGTTTCGATCCCGTTACCTTCCACACAACAACTCAATATACAACCACGCAGCTATCAAGATCAGATGTTGTATATTCATCTATGTCATTTATATATTGATGTTATACTGCTACATCTTCTTTCCTTCCTTCTTTCTTGTTTACGAGATGATGATGGCATTATTATGTGTGAACCCTCGGATGGGCAAAAATGAAATTGCATTAATTTTGACGTTATTTTACTAATCTCGTGAGAATGACGTTAAAAGTGGCAGAAGGTTAATCATGCATCATGTGGTGGCGTTGATAGCTGAAAGACAAGGGTACATGCACCAATCAACCGGTGTCCCAATGATTGAGTGCTATGTGCCTTATGTCCAAGGCTTGATGCAAAACTACTATCGAGCCAGGGGTCTCACCGGAAGCACCCTCTCTATCCCTATAGGGTAGAGGTAAGGTTGTCTACATCTTACCCTACCAATGGAACAATTGTCAGCTGACGTCATTCTTCATATTCAAAAACAACAATATTCAACAATATTTCTCCACAAAAGCAGCAAAACAAGCTCTGATATCAATTGTCGGTCCCGTATATCTCACTTAATCGCTTACTCACACAAACTATCGTAACCCATACAAACGTGTTGACAAGAAGGTTACGACGTACTGTGTTTGTGAAAAACCAAAGAATATTAAAGACATAATCAATAATCTTCTTAGTATTGCTCAACGGATAGAAAAGTAACAAACACACAAAGTAACTCAAAATATTTCCATTAATATTATGAAGGATACAATGAAAATCGATTAGGGTTTCTAGGTGGAATGTTTGTATTCTTGGCAGCTTTCCGTACAGGATGAAGTCAGCCGTCAAATAACAATATTCGCTTAATGTCCGTTGTTGTCATAGGCGTGCCCTAAAGTTTCCTTTTATAGGCCTGCCCTGACACCTAACATTTCTTCTAGAAACCCTAATGATTGATACTATTCATATTTACATGTATTACAAAAGTTACTAAGTGTAAACAGGTATTCGAGTAAGTTTTGCATCTTTTGTCTTTGTCGAGTAGACCTGATAACCATTTAGTTTGCTCGGTAACAGTTCTCCAAGTAAGCTTTACTTAGAATATTTACTTGACTCATCAGACTCAGATCCAGAATCATTATCAGAAGACATCTCACTTCCACTATCCTCTTGAACATTTTCAGTAAGTCCAATCATTGCCAGATTTGCTTGAGTATCATTACACAGTAGTCGTTGTGAACAATCGTCTCCATTAGCTAACATTGCTTGTGACCCAGAACTTGATGGTTTCTTTTCAGTATCATTACCTCGTGGTGTTGAAGAGTTTGAATTTTGACCACGAGGACCAGTACACTCCTTTTTCGGTTTGTCACACTCTTTTGCAAAATGACCAAATTCTTGACAATTGGAACATTTCACTTTCAACTTGTCAAATCTCAACTTTTTGTTTAAAGCGGGAAGATCTTTTCCGGTTCTTTGCATGAATCTTTTCACCTTTCTAACAATCATTGCCATGTTCCACTTTAAATCCATGATTTCCAAGTCATCTGGATCAATCTGATCATAGTCTTCATCAGTTAAATCACTAGTGGCAATTTTGCTACTAACCAGATTTTCATAGGAAGTCATGAAAGTAGATAGAAAATCAAAGTTTTGTTCAACTTCTTTCATGTTGACATTTGAAGATGCTGAGTAGTGAGTTGTATTGGGTGAACTTCCCGAAACTCCAGTTGATCCAGAAATACCAGAAGATCCAGTACTTCCAGCTGAATAAAAACAGGCTCGTGGATCACTATACAATGTAGTTGCATTCTCACTTGCAGCTTGAGTAAGAAAAGCAGTCAGTGGAGAGATGGTTGAACTAACAGGCATACTACCACCATAGAAAGAAGGATCTTGACTTTCTTTTGAAGATTTCTGACACTTAAGATCATATTCTCTGGCTTCAATCTTCTGTAAGAATTCAATTGCAGTCAAATCTTCATTTAAGAAATAATTGTTTTCCTTGAGAACCATTAAGAATGTAGAATAAGAACTTGGGAGTACACTCTTAATAGTATCAATTTTATCCCTCTCAGAGACATCTAATTTCATCTTGTCCATCTCAGCAATCAAGTGATTGAATCTTGTTGTCATTTCTTCAACCGTCTCACCTTTCAATAAATTAAAGTTTCCGAATTGAAACTTAAGCATCACCTTTTTGCTTTCAGCCGTATTACCCATACTTCTCATTCGAATATGTTGTAACAAAGAAGCACATGTTTTTATACTACCCATTTGGTGAAATATATTCTCAGGCAAAGCCATGGTTAGAGTAGAATAAGCTTTTGTTTCTATCTCTAATGCTTTCTTTTCTTCAACAGAATACTGTGAGATAGCTTTTGGTGTAAAACCAATAGTCTCATCTCCAATCATAGGTACAGTATAGACTTCATCTAAGCAGTATGAACAATCAGGATGAACTGATCCTAAATGAGCACGAAACCGAGGTTCCCACTTGGCAAAGTCACTGAACTTCATCAATCTTGGACATTTCGAATGTGAACCTATCTCGGTATCAAGTTGCAACATTTGTTGCATCAACATATTTTGAGACGCCAATGCATACATACCGGCCATCTTTGACAAGTTTCCAAAAAAAAACTCAAAGGTGTAACGAATCAAACAGCGAATAAGGTTAACGAACTGTGAACAGTTGTAGCAAACTGTGAATAGTAAAATAACGAATCAACTCTTAACGAAGTTAAGATTGATCAGACAATAAATCACAATTGAGTTTAACGAATCAATCAACAGATCAAAAGGTTAACGAATCAGAAATTCAAACTAGCGAATTTTTTTTTATTTTTTTTAAGTGAATCACAAAGAATCAGCTTAGCGAATTAGAGGATAATCAGTAACAAATCACCAAGGAAACCTTAGCGAAATGAGATAATGAATTAGCTACAGTTGATAGCGAATCAACTATAACGAATCAGGCTGTTACAACCATTTGTAACAAACTCTGACACCTTATGCCACGTGGCAAAGGTTGTTATGACAAAAATCCCGAAGTGGACGCGTGTCACACGAATCTGTTTATCCAATTAACGAATCAGATGACACGAATTAACAACTAACACGAACTGGCTAGCGAATCACTTGAAATAGATAACGAATTAACAAACTTAATGAATGAATCAAAGGAAACAAGATAGCGAATCACCATAAGAATGATAATGAACCAAATTCATCTTTGAATCTTCAAATCTTCAACACAAAATTTCCAGAAATCTGGAAATGATGAACATCAATCCAGAAACCCAGAAACATGAAATTTGTAATACCAACTCGATACTAAACCAAATCTCACAAGTTACCTACCAAAATACTCGTAACACAATCGCGAATCCAATACGCTAATCCTCGATACCAAACATCCACAATTACCAGTCCAATTTTACCAAAACAAGAACTCTGTTTCGGACTTAAACCAAAACCAATACTAATCCACTCAAAACCAATCCAAAATTCAATTCCAACTCATAAACCCTTATCAATACCTTAAACAACTCAAATCCAATCCAAATCGTTCATAATTCAATTCAATTCAACTAAAAATTGATCCAAATTCGCTTAAACAGAGTACTAAAAATATCAAAAACTAATTAAGCACCAAATCAAGTGTAATTGAGCTCCAACAACTCTGATACCACTTGTTGGAACCCGTTGTATCAATCCAATAACAATAACATATCTCAGATCTGTGAGTATATGATTAATAATAGATCTAGCTCATAATTACTTTAGATTAAGTGTTGTATATGTATATGTATTATCAGTATATGTATATCAGTAATTCGTATAATATTAGGGTGAAGATCGAGGGAGAATTCGGACAGGGTTTCGTTAATTAAACTCTCAAAACTTAAATTAAGCGTGAACAGTGTTCACGTATAAATAGAAGACGAACCTAGTTCGTTAACATCCCCTAACGAACTAGAGTTCACTTCGTTACATACACTTAAATAACGAAACACCCCCTGATTCGTTAACATCCCCTAACGAATTAGAAGGGAATAAGCTTAAGTCTTAGTTCGCTAACATCCCCTAGCGAACTAGACCATACATATAGTGAACTAGACAATAATTAAACTAATTATTACATTAAATATTAAACGAAAACATTAACGTTAATTACAAAGACTCAAGACGCAAAACCATGCACTAACAGATTATGACAACACAACCTCTCAACGACAACAACCGAATAACTGCTACTACCGACGGATCACACGGGAAGAGGTGCAGGCTGCACTTAGGAGGATGGGAAGGGCTAAGGCGGTTGGCCCAGACAACATAACCATCTAGGTGTGGAAGTGTCTGGGAGAAGAAGCAGTCACGTGGTTAATTACTTTGTTCAATATTATCCTCATATCTGGTAAGATGCCGGACCAGTGGAGAGCAGTGTCGTAGTCCCTATCTATAAGAACAAATGAGACGCCCAATGTTGTGATAACTACCAAGGAATCAAACTACAAAGCCATACTATGAAGCTATGGGAAAGAATGATTGAGGTTAGAATTTGACAGGAAACTCAGGTTATGGTGAACCAATTTGGATTCATGCCGAGGTGTTCCACCACAGAGGCAATACATATTATAAGAAGATTAATGGAAAAGTATAGGGAGAAGAAGCGCGACCTTCATATGGTGTTTATTAACCTAGAAAAGGCGTATGACAGTGTGCCACGCCAAGTGCTTTGGAAGTGCCTACAGGGTAGAGGGGTCCCGAGGAAATATATAGAGATAATTATGGATATGTATACCAGGAGTGCAACAAGTGTTCGTGCGCCCGTGTGGGATACCGATTTCTTCCCCGTGGAGGTAGGCCTTCACCAGGGTTTAGCGTTGAGTCCATTTATTTTTGCAGTAGTCTTGGATGAGCTATCAAAGTCGATTCAGGAGACACTCCTCTGGTGCATGATGCTCGTAGAAGATATTGTGTTAGTTTTTGAGAGTAAATAAGATCTAAATATGAGGCTAGAGGAATGGCGAACAACCTTAAAGAAAAAAGGTTTAAGGATTAGTCGCTCTAAGACAAAGTACCTCCACTATGATTTCAGTGGGGTAAATGAGAATGAGGACGTTCAGATCACCATTAAAGGGCAAGTGGTTACGCATGTAACGAAGTTCAAGTATCTAGGATCATTTGTTCAAAGCGATGGGGAATTAGACACCGATGTGGCCCATCGAGTTCAGATAGGATGGTGTAGATGGAGAGCAGCTGCAGGTATATTGTGCAACAAGATATTCCAAACTAAACTAAATGGAAAATTTTATAGGGTCGCAATTAGACCTGCAATGTTATATGGCACAGATTGCTAGGCCATGAAGAAGGCACAAGAGCGGAAAATGGAGGTAGCGGAGATGATAATATTACGCTGGATGTGTGGGCACACAAGGTTAGACCAAATAAGATATAGTGTGTTTCAGGAGAGATTAGGGGTAGTTAACATATCCAACAAGATAAGAGAGTGGAGATTGAGATGGTTTGGACATGTGAAGAGAAGACAAACGACGAATCTTGTTAGATCCAAAGAAAACATTGCTTTAGAGGGGAGGAGGGGTAGAGTATTGGTTAGGAGTGAATGTTAAAATGAAGTTTTGAATGGGGGCATGGTTCATGGGTTTTTAAAGGCTTGGTGTTAGGGTTGACATTTGGTTGATATTTATTAATAGTATTGACTTGTTTTAGATTATAAACTATGGTTTTAGTTAAGTTGATGTTTATTTATAGTAATGTCATGGTTTTTGACTTGGGTTTTTTTTAAGATCTAGTTTTTAGGGTATGCTACTTTTCTCATATTTAATTATTATTAACGTATTCTTGGTATTATGATATGTTTTGTGAATTTTTAGACTTGATGGAGCATAAGATTTAGAGGCTGTGGAGCATTTATTTCTAGTCATTTTCTATCTGGGTATGTAAAATCTAATGTTTATAAAGCCCTAATTCGATCATATGTTTTCAACAATTAACATATGTTTTGAACATATGTTATAGCATTATACTATATTTTTTGAACATATGTGTTAAACAAGTAACATATGTTTCTTTATACAATTAACATACGTTTTATATTACTTCCAGACCGAAACCCGCTAAGAGATCGGTTTGTGGTGTGACGGATGTCCCATGAGTGCCGAAAAACGGAGATTTTTGTTAAAGCCTAACAGGAAAATTGTGAAGAGAGGGAGAGGGGTAGGAAAAAAAAAGTTGAAATAATGGGAGGAAAAAGTAAGTTGAAAAGTGGTTAAAAGAAGAGAAAGTTAAAAAGTGGTTAGAAAAAAGAGATGATGTAAGACAAAAAGTAGAAAAGAAAAAGTTGAATTGTGGGAGGAAACAGGAAGTTGAAAAGTTGTTAAAGAGGATTTACTAGATTGTTTTTTTTTTGTATTAATTTGAATGTTTATTGAAATCGATTTTTTTTAATTCACTTTTAACATGAACCACACAAATTAATTGAATTATTTCAATATGTTTTCTAGGTAGAGTTTCCAGGGTTTTCAAAACTCAATAAGGTTTTCATTATAACGCAACCATATATATATATAGGGAGAGGATCATGAGAGAACTCCTTTTTATGGAGAGAACTGATAATGAAGTATTTTTAATTTAATTAGAAAAATATTTTTAATTTTTTTTTCTTCATCATTCTTATATGTTGTTATCCTTCACCACAAAAAAATATAAAAATATAAAAATAAAAAAAATAAAAAAATAAATAAAAAATTAACGAGTAATGCATATATGCAATACACCGACTTTTTTTATAATGCATATGTACAATAGTGTGCATTTTGATATTTGAAATAGTGTTGAATAGCATATATATATTTGTTTGTATTGTATATTTGCAATAGTATTATATTATATACAAAAATTAAAAAAAATCGACATAGTGCATATGTGCATTAGTGTTGTATTACATATATGCGATAATGTGTTTTGCATACAATTATTAGTGTCGTATTTGCATATATTCAATAGTGTGTATTTAGATAATGTATTTGTGTTGTATTATATGCAATAAAACACTATTTTATATATACAATACATATTAATGCACATACGCATTACATCGACGGTTTTGTTTTAGGAACAATATCATCTTATTAGAATGAAGAAAGAAAAAAAATCACAAAATAATTTTTTAAAAATAGTTAAAAATAATTCTTTACTAGTTCTCTAGTTCTCTCTTTAGAAGGAGTTCTCTCTAGATCTCACCCCTATATATATATATATATTACTAGCTTTAGAAACTCGTGTATTACACCGGATAAATTAATGTATAAATTAAAATGAATAATTTAATAAAATAAAATAGGATAAATAAGTCTCTTTATATTATGTAAAAAATGTATTACAAATATAATCGTTTTATATCATCAAATATATTTAAATTTAAAATCGACAACGGGTTGTTCTACCGTCGGTATACAATAATGAAGCAATGTCACTGGAAGCAACATATAAAACAGTGAGGCATTACGATGTGAAAGATGTAGCTAAAGTTTTTCACAAAAATGTTATACATTTCATACCCGACCATAGACAAAAAAGACAACATATTTTATTTAACAACTTTCATGTTGTCCTTATAAACAAAACACACTATTGTTCAACTATCACAATAGTCTTATAATAAATATAAATAATGGAAAATTTGTCTATGATTTTTACGACTAAATGTTTGTAAAAAAAATCAAAAAAATTTATTATAGTTTTCTTCAATATGAAGATGTCTCAAAAAATTAAATGTTAATGTATTTTTTAAACATAAACTCTTTTATATATGCATTTCAATTTTAAAGAAAATATATTTAGACGTAATTATTATATTAATAATTTTTTTATATTAAGTATGTTTTGAATATAATTTATGTCATTAATAATTCAATCAGTGAAGATTGACCAATTAATACGATATGTTGAATTTATAATCAATACTATATTTAGAACCAAAATTTGTTTCTTCTTTTCCATCAATAGAAAAGAAGTTATTTTGACGGGAATTTGATAGTGAGAATTAATCTCGGAATATCATGTGTCAGAATTATTTTCTTTTATTAGTATAGGTAGAGGTAGATTTACGTGGGCTTGTTAATTCGAGCGAGCAATGTTTGATAACCTTTTAATAGATTATGCTATCTCACAATATTGTTAATACCTTTTAATTTGATAATAATAATAATAATAATAATAATTTTGTAATTACCGTGGATATATGTGAGTGTAATTTTTAACATTTGACAACATGATGCAAATAGTTAATAACAACTAAAATCATGCTGGTGTTTTTTATTTATTATTTTTTTTGGTGGGATAAAAATAAAATTTATCTTTGGGTTGCTTAATTGTAAATTGCGTTCAAGCCACATATTAATTGGATTTGGGTTTAGTTTACTGTCATTAATACAAAGAATAGGAAGCAAATTGGGAGCTAAATTTCTCAAGGTAGCTTTATTGAATTGAATCTTCTAAAACAAAACATACGTCAAATTAAGTAATTAAGTTGTCCATTTCAAATAATAAATGTGTGTTTAATTCACTAATGTTTTTGTGTTGATCGTTTGGAATGGAATTGTAGATAATGTAAAGCTTCAATTGTGCTACGATACAAGTGAAGATGAACTCCCAGTAACAATGATATCATCAACGTATACAATCACGTAGCACATGATAGAATCCCGGCAATAACAAACACAGATTCCCAGTCCATGGGCATCATCTTCAACAACGGTTGTTGCTTCATCATCCCTCCCATTTAGGATGGCATCGGCAGGCTTTGCTAAACAACTTTTTCCATTTAAACAGCACGGCTGTTGCTTCAAACATAGTCAAAAGTGTTTCGCCCCAAACCTGATAGTTTAGAAACCGGTTTATATGTGGAAAATTCCGGGTCAGTTTGAAACCTGATTTAACTGGTTTCAACCGGTATTCTCAAACTGATCGAACCGTATTTCAAGCAGTTAAAATCGGTTTTGGGTCGGAAACACCAGAACCTATTTTGCACCAAACTAATCCACCAGACAATATCACAATCAGCCAGCATACGAACAAAACATGTCGGAAACTAATCCACCACACAACATCACAATCGGTAAGCATATTGACAAAAACATAAACATGTTAAAACAGACCTAATCACGGTGGCCAGACACAAACGGGCCCTAAACGATCGCAATCTTCATACATAAACAGATATGGGTGATGATTTCATAGCACATTGTATCATTATTTACAAAGGCAACCATATTTACAACATAATTTTTGCATAAAATCAACATCATGTATCAAGTGCATAATCCACGACCATCACTAACAGCTAGCATGACCAAAAATCATAGGATTCAAATGTAGCAAGAAGATGACGAGTTCTTGTTTGCAAACTCTAAACAAAAAGTTATTTATTTCAGCATGCTTCAGCTATCTTAGGTTGACTAGTTTAAAGCAGACAGACTATAAACGAAGTAAGATGCCCGCAAATCAGAAATTCTGGAGAGAAGCAAGCCACTGCTCCATGTATTTGTTGCCCTCTGCATAATACATAATAAGAATGAACGAATAAGACGGTTTCGAAACTTGTCAAACCCAAAAATCGTATCAGACGCATGAACCCGATGGCAATGACATGCTTAACCTTACTCTTTTCTTTTGCATATTGATACTCTAAAATTACAAATTTTAAACCAAAAAAATACAAATGTTATAAAAATAATATGTTTGTAGTATAAGCCTAATGCTCATTTATTTTCACATTTCAAATATTTGCATAAAATACCTAATCAATTCAACTTATAACTTAAAAACACAATTTTTAGAAAAGGAACATAGAATAAATGTGTAACCCATGAACCCGTCAAGTCGGTTCAAACCCGACCCGTTTAGAAAAACGTGTCCATGGTTCAACCCAAAACTGACCCATGTTTAAAACTGCTCATGTTTTGAATATTTGCATACAATACCCAATCAGTTCAGGATCCAACATAAATGATACAATATTTCAGGGGGGAAAGTATCAAAATACACGAGTAACCTATGAACCCATCAGGTCGATCCAAAGCTGACCCGTTTAACAAACTGTGGTTTTACCAGAAAATGACCTCTGTTTAGACTAAAACCAAACCCGTGAATTTATGTGAGGCTTACCAAATCACACACAAGTGTCAAGCAAATATTATAGTGAAATATAGAAAGTGACCCCACGTTTGAGATGATAATAAACCATTATTTGTGAGGCAAAGCAATGATTAGCAAATGGCCACATGAAGAGAAAGCAATTATTCCATGGGATTTGTAAAAAAATCACAAACATGAAATGTGCATAAATAAAGTACAAGTGTTAGTGTTACCATTTGGGAAATGAGTGAAGAAGTGATTAGTGGCCTGTTGTTCCATCTTGCAATCATTTCTGTAACAAGGAACCAAAACTGCAAAACTGTTGTCTGCAACAACATCATCAGTAATATTATTATTATTATTATTATAAAAATCAGGGCCATGAGGCTCCATCCAGCCAATAGACCAGTCTGAATCATCTGATGGCACCAACACGACATCATACTCTTTATCCATTACTACTCTCTTCATTTCTTCTTCTTCTTCTTCTCTACTCTGACATTTCTTTTTCGAAGACCCGGAAGGTTGTTTACCCTTCTTCCAATACCACCAGGAAAACAGGGTCAATGATGAAAGTGACATTTCATCAAACACTTGGTGTGCAAAGCCTCAAATCCAACAACAAATTGATTTATGTAATAATCAAAATGGGAATTTTTCATAAAATTGAATCTAATTTCCCCTAAAAAACATGCAAAACCTTAAAACTAAAAAAAACAAAAAACAATAGAAATTAAGCAATCATTTGAAGAAATAAAATCAATGATTATAAAAAAGAAAGAATCAATCTTTCTTCCTTCCTTCCTTCCGTGTGTGAAAAGGAACGGAATATAAAATAATAATAGAGTGGAGATTGCTAAAGAGCGAATAATAAGGTTTCAAGCATCGCCATGATTATGAATGAAACTTGAAGACAATATAAACAAACAACAAGTGCAGGAAGTGTCTTTATTTTTTATGTGATGGCGTTTCTGGGGAAGAAAGAAAGAAGATGTTTATATTGAAGAAAGCGCTTAGCGTGTAGAGTAAAACTCTATTATTGTTTTTTTAACATATTTATATATAGGGGTGGGTGAATACGATGCTGTTGCGCGTCTAAGCTTACATGGAAAACCTATCAAAACTACGTAGTTTTGATTAAAAACAATCCATAATTAATTCTCTCCCAAATACATACCATCTATCATGCAAGGTCTCCACCCACATTCTTCCAAGGCATCGATTTAAAACAATAATCGATTCAATTCTTAATCCAAACTCTCACAAGGTTTGTAAGAGATGTACTATTGTTCTTAAACTGAAGATATGTTTTTACTGAATTTTATTTTCACCCAATGTTTCAATGGTATTTCTTTCTCAAACCGGCCAAAGCCGCTTCTATTCGTTGTCATTTATTTTATTCGCTTCAACATCTGAACCATGTCAATTGGATTTGTTTTGGAACTTCCTTCTCTTATTAAAGTTCTACATCTATTGTGTATGCCATCAATGAATAAAAGCTAAAATATCGATATTCAATTATGTACAGTTTTTTATTATTACTATGAATAAAACAGAAAGAAAATATTGGAATAAGGGAATTATATAATAATTACCTCATCATTAGATAATCATAGGAGAGGAAAAAATATATTGAAAAATTGATTGATTGCTAACCTCAAATTGTGATGCGAGAATAAAAATCGTTGAAAACTCTATGTAGATTGACACCTTGGGGACGATGGGTGATGGTATGTAGTTGGGAAAGAATTAATTATGGATTGTTTTAATCAAAACTACGTAGTTTTGATAGGTTTTCCGTGTAAGCTTAGACGCGCAACAGCACCGTATTCACTTTCCCCTTATAGGGTGAGCAAATGTGACTAGTGAGATCCGTCCCGGACCTATTTAGTAATATTATTATAACTTATTATGAACTGATACTGTAATAAATAACATAGTCTGATTGGTTCGGTTCTTGCATAATGTATGTAAGGACTAAGGAGAAAATGGGTCTCACACCCGACATTAATGGTATTCTTATGACCCCATAATCGGCCTTATTGTAAATAACCAGGTCTAATCGATTCAGATCTCGCGGGTCTCACAAGCATGGTTGTAAAACTCTCAATTAGGTTCCAATTAATCGATAGTTCCCTACCCCACATATTAGTTTCTGATTTGGTGAAACTCTGTAAAAATTGAAATTTTTATATCTAAAATTTGGTATATATTTGTATAGTTCAAAAACTACATATAAATTCTAATATGATTAATTTTGATGAATCGCTAGTCCCTAGCTTACCGTCCAACTAGGACTTCTACAACACAGTCATGGGGCTCGAGGGTCCTACCTGGTTTATGTTCACCTTAAAAGCCGGTGATCTTCGGCTTAAGTGATTAAAGTGAAACACTCAAAGACAATTATTTAAATTGAGAGGTCTAGAATGACTTGAACGTAATACTATTTTTATCAAATTAAGTGAATGACACATGTTAATCCTAAACAAAAAGACAATGAACGTACTATATGATGACTACAACACAATAATAAGTAGACAGACAAATGTTGAGCACAAAGACACCACGACGTAATCTTTGTTTTAATTTTTACATTTAGTATGAGTATCAGTTGAAATACACAGTGACAAAATTTTATAAAATTAAAAAACATGATGAACAACTAATAACACAATATAAAAAACCTATTATTTTATTTTATTTTTTACATAACAATATGATATTCATATTAAATATAAAAAAACGTTTGTTATTATAGTGAATTATTTCTAAAAGAATGACGTGTGAAAAAGTTATAGTCGTTTTAAAATAATGAAGGAATTGACAAGTGTCTTGTATGTAGGGAGAGAAAATCATCATAAGTAGTTTATTACCTTCATTCTCTTCTCATCAGTTTTTATTCTTAAATTAACTCCCACAATTCAAATCTAAGATCAATAAATTAGATTTATTCTCATCTTTCTCATTTTTTTTATCTTTTGTATTTTAATTTTTAACCTTATTCTCATTATATATAATATTAAATCGAAAATAAATAAAATAATAAACTAGCTAAACAAGAAAAGTTATATAGTGTCATCTAATGGTATGAGTCAATATAGTCCGTCTGGCAATTATATATATATTAATTATAAAGTTGTTACTCACAGATTTACTGTGCTACCCCGACATATTTTGAAGCGTCATGTACAACTGTTTACAGCGTCTCATGTTGGCACTATATCATTCGTTATTTTGGGCGGTGGTGGTTTACATCTCACCACTTCACCTTTTTCTGGTTCTTCTTTCCACTGATCTTTGATTTTGCCATTTGTTTCCCACTGATCGCCGATATCACTGATGATTGTTACCGGGTTCGATTTACGAAACCTAGGCAGCGATCGTGTGGTGATTGCAGAGCTTCGGTGTGGGGAAATGATGGCTGTTAAACCTAGGGTTTTTTACACCAATTGTCGGCACCGTCGTTGGCTGTCGCCGAGTTCGATTTATGAAAAACTGAGAACCACTATTGAAGAAACACTAATTGACCCCGGGCAGATTACGGATAATCTGGGGGTTAAATAGATGTTTCCCACGAGGGTTAGGTCTGGCAGAGATGGTTATTCTGATGACCTGCAAAACAGACACCGTGAGCTCGTCACTGAGAAGGGGGGGGTTCCTCCTTGTGACCACCCTCCGGCGTGAGAATCAGACTAGATTGCTCTGAATATAAGTGTATATAAAGAGAGATTGCTAGAGAGATACGATACAAGATAATGATACCGTTCCAAGGTGTTGGAGTATTTATAGCCGAAGGTAGGTTTCCAAGCAGGTACAGCCAGCTGTATAATATTCCTTTTCCACCAACTGTGGGCTACGCACGTGCCATGCTGGTAGTTGGTGGGTAGGCAGCGGCTGATAGTGACATGGCCGGCTGTGTACTGTTCCTTTTCCACCAACTGCAGGCTATGTACGTGCCACGCAAGGGTTGGTGAGTAGGCAGCGGCTGATAGTGACATTTTGTACTAGAGCGTGCTCCTCGTACTGTTGTCGGTGAGCTGTCACCCTGTGATTGGTTCATGGGCCGCTCTGGTCAGATCTTGTCTATTTTGTCCATACCTTGGCAGGTATAGTACAAAAGACCTTCCAGAAGCGTACGGACTGGCTCATTTGGGCAGGAGTGTTCCCGCCTTGCTCATTCCTTCAGGTGACATTACTGAATTATTGAGTTAGTGCCTTATGCGTGTAGCCTTGCTGTTAGTGCGGATAGCCTTCCCTGATGGCTTGTACCCGCAGCTGCGGGAACAGGCGGGGTACTTCACCATTGGGAGGCTTTTCCTGCGGGAACAGCTGGCGTACTGCACGTAAGGTCTTCATCTCTGAGCATGGTTGGTCTTGCGGAACCAGTTGGTCCTTGCGCAGACGTCCCTCTTCAAGGTGAGTCTTGCGGGTCCAACTGGGCTCTGCTGGGACCTACCTCTTCAAGTCCCCCCAGTCCAATGTTCTTCTCATGAATTTTTAATAAGTGAGGTGAACTTTTAGACTTAAGCAAGGGGTTTTGTAAAGGGTTTTTAGTTTTAAGGTTTTCCGTGGGGATTCTTCCCGCGGTTTTCCTAATGTCACTCGCAGAAATTCCCGACTTTTATGCCTGATCTTTGGTTGTGATGCGGGTAGGTGTTTAACCCTTTCGCACATCGGGAGCGTTGAGTTTCACTTGCATAGATTCTTCACGAGATTTTGGTAGTTTCGGACATAGTGATCAGTTATGTTAAACCACCAATTCCGCCTTGAAGTTTCAAACAAGGTAGTTCTCAACGTTCCCGCTATGCGGAGGTGCTATTTCTCTTTCCGCAAGCACGGTCCAGAAGATCCTTCTTGGTTTCAATTCCCTGCAAGTGCTAAGTATGTGAAGGGTTTCTCCTTGACACTGTACCCGCACTCGTCTTATAGTTTCTTTACTTCCAAGGTATTCTTGGCTTCAATTCCCTGCAGGTGGTAGGTATGTGAAGGGTTTCGCCTTGACACTGTACTCGCACTTGTCTTACGGTTTCTTGGATACCAAGGTATTCTTGGCTTCAATTCCCTGCAGGTGCTAGGTATGTGAAGGGTTTCGCCTTGACACTGTACCCGCACTTGTCTTACGGTTTCTTGGATACCAAGGTAAGGGGGTATATTCCGTCTTATTTTTGAATCTTTGAATTTTTTTGGAATTTCTTTGAAATTCGAAGAGTTGGTGAAAGGATAAGAACATTCCAAACTGTTGAAGGGACGTTAGCGTCCGACGGTTTCTTCTGACAGTTTCAGGACGTGCAGGAAGTTATGACGACGTGACAGTATGTGGTCATTCCAGACGCTTTTTCAGGCGCGTGGGCGCGAGTTTTCGGGCGCGTGGGTGCGGATTTTACGGCGCGCGTCCTGTCAACAGCTGTTGCCAGCTTGCTTTTTCCACGTGTCATAGTTTCATTGCACCATCGCTTTTCTCTCTCCTCCGCATTAAATTCATCGCATTCATTGCGATGAGTATATAAAGAGGGAGAGGGTTCATCTTAATCCACACTTTCACTTCTCTCTTCTTCTTCTAAACGATTTTCGGCGAATACTCTAAGCTTTGTCGAGCATTCTCCTGAAATCGTTCCTTCTTTACTTCTAAAACATGTCTTCTGCTCACGATCTTGAAGCTACCGCCGAAGAGTCTGACGTGTACGTCGAGAACCCGACGTCTACGTCTGATAAGGACGATAAGAGCACTGCTGGCGAATGCCAGTGTGCTCTTCCCATCGAGCTTTACCAGTATGTCATCAGGAAGTTCATGCTCGAGCCATTCGAGCCTGAGTTTCCTGAGCCTCACCAGACCGTGTATGATGCCCCGAAGGGCAAAATAGGGGTATATGCCGCATTCTTCGTCTATGGGAATCTCAGGTTCCCATTGACGAAGTTTGTATACCGTGTCTTGGAGAGACACGGTGTACACCTGACGGAGGTACACCCAATGGCGATCGCCAAGATCCGCCATTTTGAATGGGTGTGCCTCATTCTTGGCGTGGAGCCCCATGTTGACCGCGTGATGACCTTCTACTCCTGGAGGTGCATCCAAGGCTGGTACACCCTGGTCACCAGGATCAAGGGTTTGAAGATCTGCACTACCGAGCGCAGTCTTCGGTCTTGGAAGCGGGAGTTCTTTTACATCTCTGCCCGTGTCGTCCCTATTGCGATGACATTCAAGAACGGGAGAGCACTCCCCAGCCTTCACTCCTCCAACTACCAGGAGGCGGAATGGTTTGCCAAGATTTCCCGGATCCAGTCTCCGGTTTACCGCTTTGCGGAGTCCGGGATGGTGATGCTCGGTATGAGCCGGGTGTGGAAGGATGCTGGGGCGGAGGCGCCACAGATTCCCATCGTCCTTGAATACGGTTTGAACTTTATCCCTTACGGTATGCTCCGTCTTCTTTGTTGACTTAGGGTTTTATTCTAACTCTTTTTATTTCAGAGGGGATGACTTGCAGTCGCTCTTGCATCCGCGGGAAGCTGGTGGTCCCGCTCGGCTGGGTACTCGTGCTCTTGACGAGAACGAGTTGCCCATCCTCGAACAGACGGCAGATCGGTTTGTGGAGGCCTACCCGCCAGGCCACGAGATACTGAGCGCCACGCGGCCAGGTAAAAGACTATTTAACCATCGCCCTCTCAATGCTCAAACCTCTGCTGGAAATCCTCTAATCTTGTCATCTTCTGATGAGGAATCCGCAGATGGTCCTTTCCTTGCACGGAAGAAGAAGGCTGTCGGCGGGAAGGGTAAGGCGAAGGTTGCCTCCACTGCCGATCAGGGGAACCGGTCTGAGTCGGAGACCGAGAGTGAAGAAGCGGCGGGGAACCCAGGTGGTGTTGAGACCACTGCTCCGGAGGTTGAAACGGCTGTCACCTCCGAGCAGCCCAGGACGACGACGGTGACCGGTACGAAGAGACCGGCTCCATCGGGTTCGTCCCCGCCTGTTCGCACCTTCAAGCTCAAAAGGACCCGTAAGTGTACATAACTTTAACTTCATATCTTTCCGCTATTATACTTATATATCTTGTCTTCGTGCAGGCGTGGATGCTACGGCATTCCAGAGTGGAGCGGGAGGGAGCAGCTCTGGACCCATGAAGGTAGGTTTGGTCAACCTACCCGAGGCGATGACCCAGGCGGCTACGCCTGCTTGCAGTACTGGTTCAGTTGCTCATCCCGTTGAGCCAACTGTTCCAGCTGTAACATTATCCCCGCCGGCTGTCAGTGCCATTTTCACAGAATCCATCACTGAGCCGGCGGTGATTTCTCTTGCGGGTTCTTCCGCAGCCGTGGCCACGGTTGTGAGTTCACCTCTGGTGAGTTCACCTCCGTTGGTTTCCACCGCGGCAGCCTCCACCATGCCTCCTCCGGCGCCTGCGACTACAGCCAGTCCTTCAGGTACGTTTGGGGTTGGGGCGTCTAGCCAATCCTTGCCTCCTTCCCGTCTCCTTGACCTTTTGGATGGACATCCCTTAGGTTCAGGTGATGGGTTTGGTGGCTATCGGCCTGTTGTCGACCCTACAGGTGCATAGGGTTATTTTGGCTTATATCCCTTTCATCATTTCTCTCTCTTAACTGTTTTTTGTTTTATTGCAGTTCGTGATTCCAACGAGGTGTACGCTCCTCGGTGGAATATCTGCCAGGGAACGACCCTCCGGACTGCTGAGGAGTGCATCGAATGGGCGCGTCACGCCGCCCCAAGCGGTGCGCTGGGGGAGGCCATGGCCAGCTACCAGGAAGGTAGGCTGTCCAACGAGCTCCGAATCCTCCTCGCCCGGATGCAGCCGCGCGTCGAGCTACTTTGTCGTGAAAACGACAAGTTAAAGACGGCGCGTAGCCTTGAAGTGTCTCAGGCGCGGGCTATCCGGGAGGAGAATGCGAAGCTTGCCGCCGTTGCTGCGGAAAAAGAGAAGGCCTTCAAGGCCCTCGAGGTTGAAGTTCAGGCCCGGCTCAAGGCCCGTTCCAAGGATGCCCAAGCTGTTAACGAACAGCTTCGGCTGGCCAAGGAAACTGAACGGAACGCAACCGAGAGGGCCACCAAGGCTGAAGCTGTTGCTGAGCCTCTACGCATCGAGAATGAGGAACTTAAAGCCAAATTAGAGAGGCTCCAGCAGGCTCATAATGCCTTGGCCATGGAAGATGCCAAGAAGCTCCAAGAGATCTTGGACCAGAGGGGGGTGCTTGACCACACTGAGCGTAAGCTAAAGGGCGTCGAAGAGGCTGCAGCCAAAGATGTGTTGCTTGCCAACCTTACAAAGAACGAAGCCGAACACGCCCGTAATGAAGCTCAAGCTGCCCTCCAGGAGGCTCTGGTTACCAAGGAATGGCTTCTTCGAGAAGCGTTGTCACAGGTATGCGCAGTTTCACAATTTCTTTACGCTTTTCCTTACACTTAGAAGAGTTTTTGATATACTTCTATTTTATAGGTTGTGCATTGGGTCTTCACGAACACATCATATGACGATGCGATGAGCACAGCCCTCAACGCTTCTCATGAGGATGGGGAAAAGGCCGGCTTCCTGCTTGGTCTAGGGTTTGTTGAACAAGGCATCCCGCCTTCCAACTTCCCTCTTTACGATGTGGATACTGAAGCTGCTTATGACCAAGCAGTGAATCAGTATGCTGCATTCCCGCATCCGGTGGTGTAGAAGGTGAATGAGATTAGTGCTGCTGATGATGGGCTAACTCTTCTCAAGGCTTTCCTTGAACCGCCACGCTCTACTGATGGTGCGGGTCCAAGTGGGAGTAGTCCTGAAGCTTGATCCTTTAGATCCCTTTCTACCGTTAGAGTAGATTTTCATTTTTGTATAGATTTATATTCTTGTACGCGGGTATGTGCCCAGCAATTCTTGTAATATTTGAATTTTGATGGAATATAAATCTTTTGTTAATGCTTTGCCTTGTAAACCTTATATGTTTTGCTCATGCATATTCTAGTTTAACCTGGCAATTTCCTAAGTACTTTGGATAAGTTAACCTTTCCACGTGGTAGATAATAGGTTAAAGTTCTGCTTCCTCTTTCGTGATTGTGCGGGTAAGACCGTCACTTTCACTTAGTGGGATGGCTAAACTTTACCTATATCTGACCTGCGTGGAGGTTTTCCTCATCTTTTCCTTAGAAATTTTCTAAGTGTTTTGAATAAGTTAACCTTTCGACGCGCGGTTGTTAATAGGTTAATGTTCAGTTTCCTCTATCATGATTGTGCGGGTAGGACCGTCACTTGCATTTAGTAGGATGACCAAACTTCACCTATAACTGACCTGCGTGAAGGTTTTCCTTATCTTTCCCTTAGAAATTTTTACCGTTTTATGTGTTTATGCGGGTTTTGCCGCCTTCCACACGCAACGACTTACTTCTTCCCATATTTATGCGGTGAATACCGGCACATCAGAGTGGAAAGTTCATAAGTATAAAGGTAAGGCTATCAACACAATGTGATAAAGGAGAATCATTTCCATTAGAAGTGGCTCTAGGCCTTTTCTTTACAAGTTTGGAATTGATCTACATGTAACATTTGCGTACTTGAGCTCCATTCCATGTTCTTGGGATGGGAGTGCCATCGAGCCTTTCAAGCCGGTATGCGCCCTTTCCCAAAACTTCTTTGATAATGTATGGTCCTTCCCAGACCGGGGCCAGCTTTCCTGGGCGCTCTTGGTTTGAAGCCTCGTTGTTACCCAATATGTAGTCTCCTACATTGAAGTTGCAGAGTTTTACCCGCGTGTTGTAGTACATTTGCATTTGTCGCTTGTAGTTCTCTTCACGCGCTGCGGCTAAGTCTCTTCGTTCTTCGGTTAGCATAAGGTCTAACCTTCTTTCCGTATCATTGTCTTCTGGCTGAATCAAGACCCTTGGTGAGGGTAAACCAATTTCGACCGGGACCATGACTTCAGTGCCATAAGTGAGGCTGAACGGGGTTTCTCCCGTACTGGCCTTTTTCAGCGTTCTATTTGCCCAAAGGACGTGTGGGACTTCGTCCACCCAGCCGGATCTGTGTTCCAAGAGTCTTTTCTTTATGCCGTCGACGATGCTTTTATTTGCTCTTTCCACCTCACCATTACCCTGCGGATGCGCCACTGAGGTACAGGTGTGGGTGATTTGAAGTTCTTCCAGCCACTCTTGTAGCTTCTTGTTAGCAAAGTTGGTGCTATGTCGCTCACCAAAGTCTGTGGAAGTCCAAAACGACAAATAATAAATTCCCAAATAAATTTTTTGATATGTTTTGCGGTTGTTTGGGCTAAGGGTTTTGCTTCTATCCACTGGGTGAAGTAGTCGATGGCTACCACTAGGAATTGAACGTTTCCTGCTGCTGTGGGAAATGGGCCTGTCACATCGATGGCCCACTTCTGGAATGGCCATGAAGAGGTGACTGGAACAAGTTCATTCTTCGGGCGATGCGTGTTGGGTGCGTAGAGCTGGCAAGACCTACATTTTCTGATGTATGCCAGCGCATCCGTATGCATCCCCGGCCAAAAGTTCCCGCATTGTTAAGCTTAGCTACAACAGCGCGTGGACCTGCGTGTACTCCACAGATGCCCTCGTGTACTTCCCTTAGGAGGTAGTCAGCATCTTGGTTGTCCACGCATCTTAGGAGTGGGTCAAGAAAGTTACGTCTATAAAGGACGTCATCGATGAGTTGATAGTTCAGTGCTTTACAACGTATTTTTCTTGCCTGTGTTTTTGACTCTGGTAGTATACCCGCCGCAAGGTAATTTATTATTGGTGTCATCCATGTTTCTGTGCCGGTTTGGATGACACAGATTTCCTTGTGCGGGACTGATGGTGCTCCAAGGAGTTCAATGCGGATATCATTTCCCAAGTGGGTGAAGGCTAACGATGCAAGCTTGCTTAACGCATCCGCAGATTTGTTTTCGCTACGCTTGACGTGTATGACTTTACAATCGTTAAAATCGCGCATAAGGGTCTTTGCTTGTGCGAGGTACAGGGCCATTGTGTCGTTCACGGCCGTGTACGTCCCGTTTATTTGGTTGGCTACTAACATGGAATCCACGTGGGCTTCCAAGTTTTTCACTCCCATTTTACGCGCAATTCTCAGCCCGGCCAAGAATGCTTCATACTTCGCTTCGTTATTCGTACTTGGAAAATCCAGTCGAATAGCGTAAGTATATTCTTGACCTGCTGGGTTGGTAAGTTTCAACCCTGCGCCTGAACCCTAGTTGCTGGCTGCTCCATCAGTGTAGAGTTGCCAGATCTCCTGGATGTCCTGTGCTGGGAAGGGTTGAGCCTCCTCCTGGCACTCTTTCTCCCACGAAGCGGGGACTTCTGCAATAAAGTCGGCCAAGACCTGGCCTTTTATGGCTGGTCTTGGCTTGTACTTTATCGCGTATTCTCCCAATTCTATTGCCCATTTGGCTATGCGTCCCGACAATTCGGGTTTGCCTAGAACGTTTGCAAGTTTGAAGTTGGTGAGAACGGTGATTGGGTGACCTTGGAAATATCGTCTTAGCCTGCGTGAAGCTTGTACAAGTGCTAAGACTAATTTTTCCAGGGTAGAGTACCGGGTTTCTACGTCTGTTAGGACACGGCTAACATAGTAGATTGGCATCTGGATGCCTTTTCGTTCTACTAGCAGGACTGCTTCGGTTGCTCTATCCGTGGCGGAAAGGTATAGGATTAATTCCTCCCCCGCTTCTGGTGCTGTGAGTGTTGGGAGTTCGATCAAGCGTGACCGAATCTCCTGAAAAGCTGCTTCCGCTTCTGGTGTCCAGCGGAAGTGCGTTTTCTTTAAGCAGTTTCTCAATGTTGACACGAATGGAAATGACTTATCCGCATGGTTTGCCAAAAAGCGGTTAAGTGCGACTAGTCGTCCATTCAGTGTCTGAGCTTGCTTGATGGTAGTCGGTGATTCCATTTTTATAATGGCTTCGACCTTTTCAGGGTTCGCTCTAAAGCCATCTTTAGTAACGATGACTCCTAAGAACTTCCCTTCTTCCATCCCAAAGGAACACTTGCTCGGATTGAGCTTCATGTTTATCTTCCTGAGCGTGTTGAAAGTTTCTTCGATGTCCTTCAACATCGCTTCCGCGTCAGGGCTTTTGATGACCAAGTCATCCATGTAGACTTCCAAGTTTCTCCCAATTTGGGCATGAAACTCTTTGTCCATCAGGCGTTGGTACGTGGACCCGGCATTCTTAAGTCCGAATGGCATCATTTGATAACAAAATGTGTCATCGGGCGTCCGAAAAGCGGTTTTGTCCTGATCATCAACGGCCATGTGGATTTGATGGTACCCCTTATACGCATCCAGGAAGCATTTAAGGCGAAACGGTACTAACGAATCTACCTTAAGATCAATTTCGGGTAACGGATAACAATCTTTGGGGCATGCTTTGTTTAAGTCTTTGAAGTCTATGCACATGCGCCATTGTTTGTTATTCTTCGGTACCATAACGGGATTTGCAACCCATGTTTGATATCTGCTAACGCGTACGATGCCCGCGTCAAGGAGTTCCTTGCCTTGGGTTCTACACGCGTTAGCTTGTTCCGCCCCCATTACTCTGCGCTTTTGTATGACTGCGTAAAAGCCGGGTCACACTTGAGCTTATGCTCTGCCTTACTTCGAGGTCCCAGTCATGTCAGCTGGTGTCCATGCGAAGATGTCAGCGTTTTTCAGTAGTAAGCGTTTGAGTAAGGTGTGCGTAGGATCAATGACTGTTGGGCCAATGGTAACGGCCTGGTTAGGGTATTTGCCATTGAAGGCCCATTCTTCCGGTTCGGTGATGGTTGGTTTAGCCATCTTTGGTTTGGGTTTAGATGAGACAGATGCGATGCATACCTGGGGAATGCCGATGATCATCGCTACACCTTCAGCTGTTGGCCATCCCATCATGCCGTGGACTGAGGATACCACAACATTGAATCTTGCCATCCCGTCTCTCCCGAAGAGAATGTCGTACGTGTGGTGTGGCTTCCTCATCACGACAAAGTCCATATCTTCTATGCGGGAGTGTTTCCCGTCCGTGAGAATGACGGGGAAAGATAGGATACCAAGGGGGTGTTTGTGCTGCCGTCGAACCCTTACATCGAGGCGCAGACCGTTTCCAGGCGTTCCTTGTCTTCGTCGTCTAGCTTGTCGAAGAACTGCCTATACATCACCGTTGACGAGGCGCCGTTGTCAGCAAAAGTGCGGGAAGTAATGTAGTGCCCCAGCTGGCTTTTGATGACGATAGGGCCTTCTTTGCTGGGTCCTCCTGGCACTCGTGGGAAGCGCACCTCAGCTTCCTTCCACGCGCATGGTTCTGTTATTCGTCTTTTTCTTCCTCTGATGTTACTATGAACCATGTGGATGCTGATGTCAACGGGCTTTCGTCCGTTGCCTTTGTATCGTTTATCATTCCTCCCTCCATTCTTGATTGATGCCACAAGGTGTGTAAGTCTTCCATCCTTGACGAATGTTTCAACAATATCCTTCAAGGATGTACACTCCTCAGTGCTGTGACCCTTTGTCCCGTGGAAGTCACAGGATTTGCTCTGATCCGCATTAGGTCGCTGCCGGATCATTGGAGCTTTTGGCCATGGGAGTTTTTCGGTGGCAAATATCTCCGTGACGCTTTTGGTGAGTGGCGTCCATCGGTGTTTTCGGCTTGATGGGTGCATGTTATCCCTTCCGCCCACTAGAGGGCGAGAGCTGGATGAGGTGTCAAAGTTTACCCTTGACTGCCAAATACCTAGCTTCCTCTTTTTGTTTTGTCGAGCGGTCCGAACGTTGTTTTCTCTAGTCCTCTGCGTGTAGAGGTGTGTATTCTGGGGAAGATCCTTACCCAGTTGCTTCTCCGTTTCGGCAAAGCGCTTGGCCGCCGTCATGATGGCATCCCATGTGGATGGCATGCCGTCCTTACCCGTCAACGTGCGGATAAGCTCTGGGTATTCGGCGCCCTGGATGAAAGCGGCGCGAACAAGATCTTCGCTTATGGTGCCCAGACTCAGCTTTTTGGAGTTGAAGCGTGTGATGAAGTCTAGTAAAGATTCATCCTCCTCTCTGACGCTGTTGAGGATCGTCCACTGTTCTTCAGTATATTTCCTCTGTTGACTGAAGTGTTGGCTGAACTTGTGTTGAAAATCCGCCCAATCATAGATGTGGTGGACCGGTAAACGATCAAACCACGCCCTGGCCGCTCCAACCAGCGTCATCTGGAACATATAACACCACGTGGGTTCCGTCTAGTTGCTGACGGTTGCCCCCGCTATGAATCTGTTTAAGTGATCGTCTGGGTCGGACATACCATCATAAGTGCCTATGTTGGACATTTGTTTGGCACTTTTCGGGGCGATTGCTTCCGCAATGTCCCTTGCAAACTTGGACGTTCCCGCATTTGCAACAGTTGGTCTAAAGGTTTTGGAGAAGTCACGTGGGTTTCCCCCCGCGGTCCTTGGTTTGAAGGTTTCTCCGAAATTCCTTCTTGGTTGGAAGTCCGTTTCCTTACGCTTCCCTTTCGCCCTATGGCGAGGGTTTGCGTCGGTGTCGGATTCCTCCCGATCATCGTCCGAGTACTCGCACTCACTGCTCATGTTGAGCTGTTGTCGAGTGCTTCCGAATTCGTCAGCCTGTTGGAGTGAACGCAAGCGTTCATCCAACTCAGCTTGAAATTCCTTCTGACGTGCTTCGGCCCACGCCTTAACTTGATCGAGTGTTTGGCGGGGGAGCCTCGTCTGTTTCTCCAACTGGGCATCGGTGAGTCCCAGTGAAAGATTGTTTACTGCACTTGCCCCGGCTTGGGTAACCGGGGTAGTGTTCGTAAAATTTGTGTAACCGACGGTGTTCCCCCCAGTAGCTGGGGTTGTGGTTACCGGGGTTTCTTGGTCACTCACTGGCCTTGGGACCGGAGTAACGTTAACCATCCTTTCAGAGGTTTTTGAAAAAACTGAGAATTAGTTCTAGCTTTTATGCACGGATGGCGCCAATGAAGAAACACTAATTGACCCCGGGCAGATTACGGATAATCTGGGGGTTAAATAGATGTTTCCCACGAGGGTTAGGTCCGGCAGAGATGGTTATTCTGATGACCTGCAAAACAGACACCGTGAGCTCGTCACTGAGAAGGGGGGGTTCCTCCTTGTGACCACCCTCCGGCGTGAGAATCAGACTAGATTGCTCTGAATATAAGTGTATATAAAGAGAGATTGCTAGAGAAGATAAGATACAAGATAATGATACCGTTCCAAGGTGTTGGAGTATTTATAGCCGAAGGTAGGTTTCCAAGCAGGTACAGCCAGCTGTATAATATTCCTTTTCCACCAACTGTGGGCTACGCACGTGCCATGCTGGTAGTTGGTGGGTAGGCAGCGGCTGATAGTGACATGGCCGGCTGTGTACTGTTCCTTTTCCACCAACTGCAGGCTATGTACGTGCCACGCAAGGGTTGGTGAGTAGGCAGCGGCTGATAGTGACATTTTGTACTAGAGCGTGCTCCTCGTACTGTTGTCGGTGAGCTGTCACCCTGTGATTGGTTCATGGGCCGCTCTGGTCAGATCTTGTCTATTTTGTCCATACCTTGGTAGGTATAGTACAAAAGACCTTCCAGAAGCGTACGGACTGGCTCATTTGGGCGGGAGTGTTCCCGCCTTGCTCATTCCTTCAGGTGACATTACTGAATTATTGAGTTAGTGCCTTATGCGTGTAGCCTTGCTGTTAGTGCGGATAGCCTTCCCTGATGGCTTGTACCCGCAGCTGCGGGAACAGGCGGGGTACTTCACCATTGGGAGGCTTTTCCTGCGGGAACAGCTGGCGTACTGCGCGTAAGGTCTTCATCTCTGAGCATGGTTGGTCCTACGGAACCAGTTGGTCCTTGCGCAGACGTCCCTCTTCAAGGTGAGTCTTGCGGGTCCAACTGGGCTCTGCTGGGACCTACCTCTTCAACCATGGTTACGTTATTTGAAGGTAGACAAGGTTCAGGATCGTTACATGGCGTGGCAGAATCGGCGGATGAAAAGTGTGTGGTTCTCCACTTGAAAACGCTGTTGCAGCCATTGTGGTCTAACAGATGGATCTGAGCCTTTTCGTTTTATATTTCTCAATCATAATTTCTAGATGTTACTTGATGTTTTTTGTTGATAATTTGGGGGTTTAGACGCCATGCTCCAACAATTGAAATAGATCGACTATAGACTGTTTCAGGTAGTTAGTCTCTAAAACCTTTTAATTTTCCTGTTGTTTTGTCATTTTTTTCTGTTTCTTTATATGTAGGGCTTTGTTTCTAAAGGTTCTTATATTTGTACATGTTACCCGCACTGATGATTTGAATGATTCTCAGTTACCAATGTTACTTCTCTTCTACAGGTAATTTTTAATCAATTTATTGATTTGGTTGTTGTAGAATTTTAGTTTTCTTTATTGATTTCGTGGTTGATGGTTTTGTATTCGCCTGCATGAAGTTATCAGATGGTGAACAACGGGTCAACTAACAAGTCATAGCGGCTTGGGTAAAATCAGGTCTTTTTACAAAAGTTTTAAGTAAGGTTAAACTCAAAACGGGTATGTCACATTATTGTGTAGATTGTAGAGGTGATGTTATGCTAATCTGTAACTGCATGTTTTTTTGTAGCACACTGCTTTTGGTTGTCGTGAATTGAGTAACAATATTTATCTCGGTAACTATTACTTTATTGTTCATCTTTTATTTGTTATAAAATGCAAATGTCGACATAAAAATTCAATTTTATAAACACTTGGTTTTTTTAACTGAGGCTCACAAAAGACATGATGGCTTGGTGGGAACTATTCTTGTAATAAAGGTTGGTATATTAATAACAAAAAAAAATGTTGGTAGTTATATATTATATATTCTTTTTTTTTTTGTAGGCTTTCCCTGAATACCAATTTGGGAAGCATGTAGCTGATGGTAACACCAATGAATTGATGCATTATGTAGAGAAAGTTGATACTTTGTATGTTTTTTATTAAACTCAAAGTCAGCAACTTATGATTGGCAATCAACACTTTAGGTAACAAATTTTTATATAGTGTTAACTATTTTAAATTACACCATTTGAGTGCAAAGACAATTTTGGAAATACTTTAATTTTTAATTTTTGATATACTTTTAGTTTTTAATCGCAATTTTTTTGTTATAGGATATTTATATATGTGCAGTAGACATTTTAAAGTCAAATGATCTAGGGGCTTTATTCATATGCCCCTTTGTTTAGAGTTTTGACTTTGGGTTTTTTTCTTAAACATGTATAATCTTTGATTTGCTTATTTTGATTCTTTACACGTGCTTTGTAGTTGAATGATACCATTTTTTGGTTTCATCGAGATGAAGAATGCATTTTTTTTTGTCTAAACGGAAGTGGACATGAAATGATATGTGGTCGTCAGACACACATCGTAGGCACCTTGCGTTGTTTTCTGTGTATGTTGCTTCGTAGCCACATGTACTTTTACAAAGTTTGATCTGCGTTTGGGCCTTTAAATAAACCATAGCCGTGTTTCTTTCGCTAGAGATAAAATATTGGCCTAGCTTCCCAGTAAGAGGTAAAAGATATAGTTTATCTAATGGGTAGAAGTTCTCTGCAAACTTATATACCAAAAGTATCATCTACTACATTTGTAACTACTATTTGATTATTTCTACTTTAAGATTGTTGCTGTTATTTTAGTGAAATTTTATATTTGTAACATCAGTTTTGAAATTGCACGATCCTGCCGCGAAGCGCGGGTAAACCATCTAGTTACTCATATTTGTTAAATCCAATATGTTTCACTTTTCATTTCTCGTTTTCTTCAAGTATTTAAGATGAACTAGTTTAAGCATACATACAGGCTTAATGCCAAGGATTTGAAAGTGTTGTTGTCAAAGTCACCATAGGTTACAACGGGAAGATTTGAAAGTGTTGGGTCCGTACGAAAACTGAATTGAATTCAATAAGGTTCAACCCGCACCAAAAACCAAATAAGAATTTGTTTGTTTTTTGTTTTCAACTGAATAAACCAAATTCACTCAGTAATATTTTTTCTGTTTTTAACATCTAGTATATAGCATCCAAAGTTATGCGACGTCCGGTCCGGGAGAAGGAATGAGGGAATCCATCAATGTGTTGATTCCTTATTAAACAACACTTCTATTTATTGTTTTATACTCAGGTAATTTTTGTAATTCTTTATTTTTGAACCGGATAATTATGGTCTTGAAGCTATGATTGTCCAATAATATAACTAAAATCGTGTTTTTCAAAATTTATCTCTAATTTTTAAAAAACCCACATCCCATACACCACACCAATCTCTATATACGTTTTTATATTATTTTTCCCCTTTCCTTTTTTATTATTTATTACTCTTTCTTAAGACAAAATGGCAAAACATGTCATTTATGTTTTCATGGTTTTTCAATAGTCGTCATTTGGAAAACTTAATGACTGAAATCATATTCTGTGTTTCCAAAATGTTGCACGTTACATCCTTTTCCACTAACCCAGTTAGATTTTTTTGTTAACTCACATAATTTCATCATCCAGCTCATTTCCCCCCTTTTATAACCCTCCCCCGTCGTTTCCCTCCTTCAATTAGAAATTACGTATTTCCACCTTTGTTCTATCTCATCTTACCCCTTAATCCATTTGACCAAATTCATATACAAAATTCAACTAAATAATACTGTAATAATATTATAAAACCGTTACATTAAAAATCAAACAAATACTCACTATTATTACCAGCTATTACTACCGATTCAAGAACTTGAAACCCTAGGTGACGTCACCAAGAACAACGGCAAGAGCCGGGGCTCCGAATCCCTATTGGGAGTACCCGCGGGCGACTGGTGCAAATAATGCCACTTTTGCGCAACCGCCTTATCTTCAGCTGCGACATCTAAACCACCAGGTGACAGGGTAATAAAAAGGTCCGGTACGAGAGGTGTCACCGGACTTATTACCAGCGCCGGAAAGTTGAGAATCCCCAGTGCGAGAATGTCCAGCGTTCCGGGTCGCTTGGGAGAGTCCGACAACCCGGATGCAAACCCGGGTACTAATGGGTTGATCTTGAAATTCTTCATGTTGTTTCTGCGTTCGTATAACTTGGATGGTTTCTTGGTGGGGTTTTTTATTGGTGGGATTGGGCTTCTGGTCGAGTTGGAGGATCTGTTTCTGCGTCGTTCCTTTTCATTACGTATTTACCCTCACGTGCAGGTCATGTGATCGGAGTTAACGAAAAAATCTAACTGGGTTAATGGAAAAGGACGTAACGTGCAACATTTTGGAAACACGGAATATGATTTCAGTCATTAAGTTTTCCAAATGACGACTATTGAAAAACCATGAAAACATAAAGGACCTGTTTTTCCATTTTATCTTTTTTTAATACATAGATATGTGTATGTGCGTGTGAGAGAGAGAAAAAGATGACATAAAGGTGAATAGTAGCCTTTTGAATTTGAGGGGGCGTGTGGGTTTTTGTTAAATTTTTGGATAAAAATAACAGATGATATATAGTTATGTTTTTGTTAAATTTTCAAAATTTTGTAGTTATACTGTTATAGTGAGAGATAATGGATGGAATGGGGCAGTCTAAAATTATAAATAGCCAAGTCTAGAGGTGTACAGAAAGAAACAGAACCCGGTGAAAAAAAAAATAGAACCATTTTTTCACACATAGTGTTCTATACAAACTAGAACCAACCCTATCTGTAGAGTACATATAAGGTATGCATTTTGATCACAACACCTAGAACCGTAACCGTACCCGATTATACCGGAACCACTTATACTCTATACTTGATACCATATTAATAGAAACATGATTTTAAGTATTTTTTATGTTTATTTTATAACTTTTATATTTAAGTTTCCAAATGAGTAAAAAAATTGTACTTGAGTGAATTTGTGATTATTGTAATATATTTGAACTATTTTTACAATACAAAACAAATTTAGTTTTTAAAAGAATTAATTTTCGTGTAAAATAATAACACACTCACAACCGAATATCCATACCCCGACCCATACCTGTTCTCAATATCCAATTATGCTCGATATTTGTACCAGAATCTACCCGGTTTCTATACACAATTTTCTAATACCCAATCATACTCAACCATGTTCCATACCTGGAATCAGATATTAGAGAAACCCCATTTGAACACCTCTAGCCAAGGCGGTGTTTCGGTCAAAGCATGAATGGTTACAAATTATTACTGTAGATTAAAAAAAAGGTCGGTGAAACAAGGTCGTTTTTATAGTTTTTTTTTCAAATTTTGTATTTTTTTTGTTTTTTCAAATTTTGTTTTAAGAACGTAACCAATAGTGACCAAAGTCGTGTCGACTCACTGCCGCAATGTTTAGGTTTTACCAACATTGAACGTAACTGATGCTGACTGAATTCTTGTCAACTCGCCACCATAATGCTCGGGTTTTACCAACAGTGTTTGGGTTTTAATATCGCCCGTATGACCAAGTAAATGTCGTTTTAAATATTTTTTTTTTTTAGATATTAGTTTGATGAATTTATTTTTTAGCTATAGTTTTTATACCACAACGAACATAACCGATATCAACCGAATTCACGTTAACTCACCGCTGCAATGCTTAGGTTTTATTGACCAAAATTCGCCGTGCAACACGCGTGGGGAAATCTCTAGTTAAGTCGTAATATCTCATGTCTCATTCTGAAACCATGTCTGGGAAAAAGAATCCAAAAAGTTACAAATTATAACTGGATCATTTTGAGATTATAAATAGTTACACCTTCAGCCTTTGATATTTGATATAAAGAAACCCCTATATGCTGCATGCTAATTATTTTATAACATAAAAAGTAAAATAGAAAGTTCACTATACAGCCTATATATTTGGTTGAACATGTACAAAATCAGTTGTTCTACTTCAATCATAACTTGGTCTTTTCCTCTTTCCTAACAGATCTCTATGCACACAAGTTAAAACTTTAAGGAAATCATTTCCATTTCTCTCTTGTTCTTTCTGAATCATTGTTGCAGATCGCGCGGTCGATTCACCACACCAACTTACCTCAATCAGTTCTAGTGTCAAGATTTCTCCAATATCACATGGAATCTCTTGAAGCCTTGAACAATGGCATACAACTAATCGTTGCAGCCTCGGAAATTGCCTACTTGAAGCTTCCCATTTCACAATATCCAAATCTTGCAATTTCAAAAACTTAAGGTTTGCAAATTCAACATCACTCGCTTCCCATATTTCACCAATGCACGCGTCAACATTCAGTTTTAAAACTTCAAGATTCGGTAGCAACCCAAATGTTTGAATCTCATTCCAATCCAAACAAGTCTCTGATAAGGTTAGTCTTGTAAGTCTTTCAGGAAACATAAGTAGGCTGCATGATTTCACGGGTGCATAATATTTCATTGTGTTTGATAACTTTAACGTTTGAAGGCAATTCAAAGAGCGTATATTTGGAAACTCCAAGACCCCTAAAGTAGATATTAACGGTCCACAAAAACTGATCTTTCTAAGATTAGGAGTTCTGGTCAAAATACTTAAACAAGAAGCAGAAGGGCAAACACCTGAAATAGTCTGCAAATTACTTAACATTCCTATTAAGTTTCCAGAAGACAAGTCTTCAATAAGAGTCTGCCCTGACTTAATATAAAGATGCCTTAAATATTTGATATCCCATGTAGTTCTTGGTAGAATAATATTTGTGGTTGATGATATGATCAAGATTTGTAGGTGTGTAAGCTTGGATATTGATGTTGGTGGATTCCCGTCTTCAGAATTAATCGCTAGATATCTTAAGTTAACTAGATTTGGTATGTCCATAGGAAATGAGGATATAAAGATGGATTCCATATCTAATATCCTAAGATACTTGTAACTGCCGTGGTCAAACGGTTTACACTCTTGAAAACATTCACCTAATTCTATGGGACAACACAAAACAAAGTTAACATGTTGTGTAGAATGCTCAGAAGACGTGCCAACATGATGTGTAGAATGCTCAGAAGAAGTGCCAACATGTTGTGTAGAATGCTCAGAAGACATGCCAGGTAGAGGATTGGTTCTTATCTGTGCATCTAGAACAGGAGAAATTGATGAAGAGACACGCCCGTACCTGTCAGTTGTTGATAAATGTTTTCTAGTGAATCAGGATCATGTTGTGTAAAGACACATTTCAAGATGGAAATATTAAAGGTGTCATTTCTAGCCTAATAACTTATGAATGGTTCAATTCGGGTCGTGTTTATACTTTTATCTCAAACACGTCAAACTGGGTCGGACTCGCACTACAAAAGGAACAGGTTAAAAACTAGAGGTGGCAATCATCACCTATTGTTCAAATAATAGGTTAATTTAGGTAAAAAGTAAATTGTCTATGGGTTCACTTGGGCCAACAGGTCAAACTGGGTGACCTTAAATTAGTTAACGGGTCAAAATGGGTTAGCTTAAATTAGTCAATGGGCCAAAACGGATAACCACCATAAACATCTAACCTAAAAAAGGTCAAAATGGGTTAGCTTAAATTAGTCAATGGGCCAAAACGGATAACCACCATAAACATCTAACCTAAAAAAGGTCAAAATGGGTTAGCACCAACAATAACCATTGTTTATCTTTGCCTACTTGACGTAGCAGCCACCAATGTCACCGCCGCCACTGTCGTTCCACCACCGCGTCCCCTACCGGTGGGTGGATACTTTTTGTTTACAACTCATTATAACCGGGGGTCTAGTGGGGTAGATGGGTTAGGGTGGCAGGTACTTTTTTCTATAAACGACTCAATTTAGCCCAGGGTGGGGTGGGTGCGTACCCCCCCCCCCCCTAAAACGACTCATTTCGACCCGAGGGTGGGGTGGGATGGGTAGTTTTTTTTTACTGAATCGTTTTAACCTGGGATGAGGGGTGGGTTGGTAGTTTTTTTTTTCTAAAACAACTCATTATAACCTGATCTTATTTTGGCCAAACCTGTTTTGATCCCAACCAAATTGATACTTTTTCAAAAATGACCCAGACTGACCTGTAACCCGAGCCCGCCCGTTTTCAGGCCTAGTTAATACTTGAAAATCACGCAAAGTCTAGTTTTAATGCATACGAATTTGTAAACTGTTTCATTCCAAGACTTTGATTATTATTGTTTCACATTCCAGCCTCTTTCACGCCATACTATATAGTTTTACCATTTCGATCTAAACCTGTTCCCCAACACCACACCCGCCCATTCTTTCACCTCTATAAACATATACAAAGTTGTAAAAACACCAATACCTGTAACTTATAGGAGAAAACCCTTGTTCATTTGCTTTCCACATGCACAAACTTCGCAATAGATCATGAACATGACACGCTTTAATTTCTCCATCATCGCCTTTTTCGGAAACTGTAACCAAACTTCTCCCAAGTAAATCCATCAAGTAATCCTCCGCCACATCTTCCAAACTCTTACTCCCGGTTTCATCTATGAAACCCTGAGCAACCCATAACCGAATCAGTTTGTGCACAGGGATATCACAGTCTCCCGGAAATACCCCTAGATAAAGAAAACACGGCCTTAAATGTGAAGGCAAATGGTTGTAACTTAAAGCTAAAGTATCCATGTATTGATCAGGATCCCTCACAATATAATTACTTAAACTTTCAGCAACTTCTTTCCAAGATGCTCTCGTCCACCTGCTTCTTAAAAGTCCTGCAGTTATAGAAACCGCAAGAGGCAAACCGTAACATTTTGCAGATATCTGTTTTCCAACATCATATAATCACCAAGGACATCTTCCATTCTCAAAAACCATCGTTTGTAACAAACGCCAGCTTTCACGCGCGGTCCTTAAACGCAGTCTATGAGTTGTTGCCTCGAAATTCAAGTCTATGTTCCGGCTGGTTAACAGTATCCTACTTCCATTTCTGTCATCTGGAAAGTACACTTGTAACTCCCTCCATGCATTATTGTCCCATATATCATCCAAGATAATTAGATACTTTTGACCCTTTAGTCCTCTGTATATTTGTTCACCTATTTGCTCATCACTCATGCTATAAATTCTGCTGCTTTTAAGCTCAACTATAGAACTTAAAACACCAAGTAAAACACCCCTTTTCACATACTCTTGAGAAACGCTAGACCATGAACGAATATCAAAGAAATATACTATATACGGATCGTGATATAGTCTTTTGGCCAACGTGGTCTTCCCGAGCCCTGCCATTCCCACTATTGGGATAACCTCAAGCTTCTTTGAGAATCCAGTAAGCCTTTCAAGAAGCTTTATTGTCTCCTCCTCAAACCCTACAACAGTCTCTTTCTCATCAACATTCTGTTTCATCGGTAATCTTCCCGCCACCGAGAGTAAATCAAGCTGCCTTTGTGTAAAGCCTTGCTTGAGTAGTCTTCTTGACACGTCATCAAACACAACAGATACTTCACGCGAGTCCATAAACTCAGAACAAAGTATCAACATCACATCAACCACAGTCTTTAGTTGTTCTAAAACATTACTGATTCTTGGAGCTTCATCAATGAGAGCAGGAAAGTAATCAGCTAATCTATGTGTAACCTTCTGTAACATATCATGAACCTGTTCATCTTGATTCAGTTCATCCCTAATATGCGCATCCAAAATGCCCCCGCCGAGATTTCTACGGTCACTTAGACTATCTAAAACAGCCTGAAGCTCATGCAGGATTTTAGGCAAAAACTTCAACCAATAGGCATCTAAAGTCGCATAGGCTTCTTCTTCTTCATGAAGAAATCTGATCAATTCAGGGGCTGAAAGGTTCACAATTATCCACAGAGGGTTAACAATACAGACTGTCATTGCTTTCTTACAGAGGATTTTAAAAGATAAAGGAGTTAATACGCGATCTGCTTTAACACCAAGGCGTTGAAGGCGAATTAACAGACGATTTGTAGCAATATCCATTTCACTCCAAATTACTAACAACAGAAAATGAAGTAAGTTAATTCAATAGTATAGAAAACAATAGCCTAAGGCTGTAAACGAACTAAACGAAGCCTTGTTCACGAACGTTCATGAACGCTAACCAAACGAAAAATCTTGATTGTGTTCATTCGTTAAGGACTTGGAGTTGTTCACGAGGGGGGGGGGGGGGGACAACAACATTCTTAATCCAAAATATTAGACAAAATCATCTTAATTAAATGTAATTAATTCCTGTTAAGCACTTGAGATAAAAAAAATAATCATAATTATAATCATCTCCCAATCAAAGGTTTCATTATGATGTTAATAATCATAAAAATATGAAACAAATGTTTAACTAACGAACATATTACCGAACACAAATGAGTTCATGTTTGTTCATTTAACTAAACGAACAAAATGTCTTGTTTGTGTTCGTTTACAGGTTCAACAACCAGAGATAGCATAAGATTACCGGCACCGGACACACAAGGCAAGTTCAACAGCCGTTTACAAATTGCTGAAAGAAAAAGTCAGTCTTCGTCGTGTGTTAGTGTTAGGCTGAGGGGTGTGGAGCGCTAGGAAGGGCGCAAGAGGCCAGACGCTCGCGCCCCGGGGCGCGAGCACCACACCACCGAGGCGCGATAGGGGCGCGAGAGGGGCGCGAGAGCGGAAAACGAGGCAGGCGCCAGGGTGCTAGCGGCTGAGAATGGCGTGAAGTTTTCTTGGAAAGCGTGAATAGAGCCGTTGGGGGGGTGATTTATTAAAAAAAAAACGTTTTTTTTTTCCTATATATAATAACAAACCCATATCAAACCCATATCAAACCTATATCAAACCCGATTTTGTTTCTCTGTATTAAACATATATCAAACCCAAACCAATATCACATACCAATATCACATACCACACCCAAAACCCGAAATCACCCCATCTTCCAAACCTTTTTTTAAAAACATGGCTGGAAATTGGTACCCAAACCTAGAATCAGATTACAGTTACGACGATTTATGGTCGGCACCGGACCAACCGATGTTTTATTCGGGGTCGCAACAACCATCCGGCTTTCAACCATCCAACATACAACCGTCTCCTAACTTTGTAGTTCCGGAGACACAAGAACCAGAACCAGAAGGTGAAGCTGCGGGACAAAGAAGACGCGTCCACCGGAAAAAACAAGTTGCAACGGACGGGTCGGGTTCGGCTTCGACCGGAAGGGCGAAACGGAAAATCACTCCGTGGTCATCGGATGAGAAGGAAGCCCTGTGTCGGGCTTGGATAGCCACTTCTGAGGATCGGCGTTGCGGTAATTGTTTTAACGTTTTTAAAAATGATTTTTAATAAAAAAGTTAAATAAAAAAGTTAAATGACATACAAATTTATTTATGCATTTTGCAGCGGACTACCAAAAGAGCAAGGTCTTTTGGACAAAGGTTAGGGAGACGTTCTATTCGCTCGTTGGGAGTACAGAGCAGAACGCCGATATGATTTCGGGTCGGTGGACCGAAATCAGAAAATTTGTCGGCTTGTTTACTAATCTGTTCAACAGGAACGCCGGTCGTATGAGACCAAGTGGCAGTGACGATTTGGCGGTCTATAATTTCACTGTCGAAGAGTGGAAGCAGGAGTGCCTGCGGAGGTATGGGACGGTGAAGACGTGGGACGGTGTAAAGGTGTGGGAGAGGTTGAGAAGGTGTTCCAAGTGGGTTGAGCTGGTGGCGCCGGACCTTGATGCGGAAGTAGGGCCGAAACGGACTAAAACTAGTTCGTCTGGAGCGTACAGCACTTCCGCCGGGTCGGATTGCCGGGTTGGATTCGACCTAAACGTTGCGGGGGAGGAAACGTCTTCACCGCCGAGGAGGCGGCCATTGGGAAGGGACGCCAGGGGGAAAAAACCGGCTGAGGGGGAAGCCGTAAACATCAACGATCTTGTTGAATCCCTCAATAAATTCAACAAAACCATGGAGGTGGTCTCTATTGACAAAAAGGAAAAAAAAAAGAATGAGAGATTTGGACTTCCTTGCAAGAGACTTCAGCCACCTAAATCCGGTCGACCAAATGCTGATGGAAAAACAAAAGGAACGTATCCGAAAGAGGTTGATCGAAGAAGACGAAGCCGAATAATAAGAATAATGTTTTTCTTTAGTACTTTAATTTTTTTTTATATATTAATGTGTTTTTTTAATTAATGTGTGTTTTTTTAAATAATTTCTTGTTTTTTTAATAATACGTTTTTTTAATACATTTATAAAAAAATAAAAAAATAAACCGCTCGCGCCCCCTCTCGCGCCCCTCCACACCATGGCCCGGGGCGCTATCACCACTACCAACACCCATCTTATCAAGTTTCTCTCTCTGCCACACGTCACAATATTATTGGCTGGCGCCCCCACTCACGCCCCCTCTCGCGCCCCCCACACCCCTCAGCCTTAGGTGTAGACACCTAATCTAATTACACTAACGCTGAGGGGTGTTGGGGCTCTATCAGGGCTTTGGTTGGGGCTCCAGCCAATAATATTATGACGTGTGGCAGAGAGAGAAACTGGATAAGGGGGGTGTTGGAGCCCCCGTTGGAGCCCCAGGCCCTGGTGTGGAGGGGCTCCAGCAGAGGCTCCAGCGAATTTTTTTTTTATTTTTTTATAAATATATTCAAACAACGTAATATTAAAAAAAACTCATAAATTATTAAAAAAAAACACACATTAATAAAAAAAACACATTAATATCTAAAAATAAAATAAAAATTAAAGTACTAAAAAAAACATTATTCTTATTCTTCGGCTTGGTCTTCTTCGATCAACCTCTTTCGGATACGTTCCTTTTGCTTTTCCATTAGCATTTGATCGACCGGATTTAGGTTACTGAAGTCTCTAGTAAGGAAGTCCAAATCTCTCATTCGACTTTTTTCCTTTTTGTCATTAGAGACCACCTCCATGGTTTTGTTGAATTTATTGAGGGATTCAACAAGATTGGCGATGTTTACGGCTTCCCCCTTGGCGTCCCTTCCCAATGGCCGCCTCCTCGGCGGTGAAGACGTTTCCTCCTCCGCAATGTTTAGGTTGAATCCAACGCGGCAATCCGACCCGATTGAAGTGCTATACGCTCCAGACGAACTAGTTTTAGTCCGTTTCGGCCGTACTTCCGCATCAATGTCCGGCGCCACCAGCTCAACCCACTTGGAACACCTTTTCAACATCTCCCACAACTTTAAATCGTCCCACGTCTTCACCGTCCCATACCTCCGCAAACACTCCTGCTTCCACTCTTCGACCGTGAAATTGTAAACCGCCAAATCATCACTGCCACTTGGTCTCATACGACCGCTGTTCCTGTTGAAAAGATTAGTAAACAAGCCGACAAATTTTCTGATTTCGGACCACCGACCCGAAATCATATCGGAGTTCCGCTCTGTACTCCCAACGAGCGTATAGAACGTCTCCCTAACCTTTGTCCAAAAAATCTTGCTCTTTTGGTAGTCGACTGCAAAATGAATAAATAAATTAGATTTCCATTTAACTTTTTTATTTAACCTTTTTATTAAAAATCATTTTTAAAAATGTTAAAACAATTACCGCAATGCCGATCCTCAGAAATGACTATCCAAGCCCGACACAAGGCTTCCTTCTCATCCGATGACCACGGAGTGGTTTTCCGTTTCGTCCTCGGAGTCGAAGCCGGTTCCGACCCGTCCGTTGCAAGTTGTTTTTCCGGTGGACGCGTCTTTTTGGTCCCGTAGCTTCACCGTGTGATTCTTGTGTCTCCGGAACAACAAAGTTAGGAGACGGTTGTGTGTTGGATGGTTGAAAGCCGGATGATTCTTGCGGCTCCGAATAAAACATCGGTTGGTGCGGCGACGACCATAAATCGTCGTCAATATAATCTGAATCTAGGTTTGGGTACCAATTTCCAGCCATTTTTTTTAAAAAAGTTGGGAAGATGGGTTGATTTTGGGTTTTATTTTGAAGTTGTGGTGATTGATATGAGTGAAATGGGGTATTTTATAGATGAAAAAACGTTTTTTTTTAATTAAATAAGAGCCCAACGGTTCTTTGTATATGTCCAACGGCTCTTTGCACACTCCCCTATGCCACTTTACTCTCTCTTCTGCCGCTATTCTACTCACGCCTGCATGATTTTTCGTGCTTGCGCCCCCGCTAGCACCTGGGGGCGCGAGCGGAGGGGCTCTAGCGCCCCCGTTGAAGCCCCACACCCCTCAGCCTAATATGTGTTTGGTGTTGGCTTTTATCATGCTCCTCGACTTCATATCACTATTTAATAATTGAGTTTGGGCTCTGACTAGTTTTTCAAATTTGAGTTTGGTGTGATTTATGAAAGTTAAAAGTTATTGGGCTTGTTGTGATTTATGGTTATTTATTTTTTTATTATAAAATTGTTTGTTAATTATAAATAATAATTTTTTTTAAACCAGGTAGTATTTCCCGTTTTATAGTATTTTTATATCAAATATTCGATAAGATTAACTTTTAATTTAGTAAGATGGTATAAGACTATTTGAACCTATACTTGTTACTTGTGAATTACGTCAAATACATGAGAAGCTTCATTTATAAATAACTAGTTTGATCCTCCCCTTTTACGGGAGTTTATTTAAAGTTTTATTTCTAATCGTTTTGCAATTTTATGATGATTTATCTTATTTTTTAACGTTGTTTTGTTTTTAATTTAATACATATATATTAGTTTGTTATTATATTTTTTAACGTTTGGGTTTTATCAGTTGAGATGTTTAGGTTTTTTAGATTTTTAACAAACAAACATAAACGAACCCGAGCATGTTGATTTTTTTAAATGTACAAACATGAACACAAATATTTGTCTAATGAAAAAAGAGGCGTTGATGCAGTTGACGATGGTGGTTAGTATCGGAAGTTAACCGACAATGGAGATGATAAAGCAGATAAATTAAATTATGGTTTGTTAATGAAAGTGTTTATCAAAAAATAAGGTCTTATAACCCATTTGAGGGTTATTAGAGTTTGGTAAGACACGTAACCCTTGAAAATTATTCTTTGATAATTAAAGGGTTATTTCACAAATAAATGAGATGTTATAACCCGTTAAAGGGTTATCCGAGTTTGGTGAGACTCATGACCCGTGAAAATTATTGTTTGCTTAAGAAATAGTTTTACAAATAAATGAGATGTTATAACCCATTTAAAGACTATCCGGGTTTGGTGAGACCCATACCCGCGAATTCGGGTCAAATGCATGGGAAGCCTCCATGTATAAATCAAACAATCTGGTGGCTCTAGAGAATGACAGAGGGGAACAACCTGAAAGCGACACATAGGATTTTATGAGAGACAATTATGTAGTTAGTTTGAAATAATCTCGATAATATGTTTCGTGTATATATATTTGATAAAAATGAGTAAAAAAGAATAATTGTGGTTTTTTAAGTCAAAAGAAGGGGGTGTAGGTCTGTCTTTGGAATTTAAACAAAAGCAAGCAAACGAGGAGGCGAAAGAAGAGATGGCATCGGCGGTGGTGAAGAACGTGGTGAAAGGCATCAGAGAGAGGGGTCTCCTCAATTACGCACGGGACCTCCGAGAACAAGGCTTTCTGTTACTCTTCTTTTCATCCATTATTAGTATTATTATTATTATTATGTTGTTGTTGTTGTTGTTTTACGATTCATTTCTATATCATCAGATCCATTCTTTTCATTTCTATCTTGTAGGCTAGGGTTTCTAATTCCAATCTGTCTGTCTGTCTGCCTTTTACATTATTAGATAGATCAATCAATCAATCAATTCTTTATACATATTTCATTTAGATTGATAGATAGATAGATTTATTCATGCCTAACTTACTTTCCTTTATGCTTGTTTCAGCAACTGTCTTTCTGATGGGAATCTTTTGTAAGTTCAACTCCTCCATCCTATTATTATTATTATTATTATTATTCAACACCACTAATCTGCAACTATGGTTTGCCAAATATTTATTTATTTATTTTAGGCAAACGAAGATCCACAACATTGGTGCAACATTAGTGGGCGTCGACAAGTTTGGCAACAAATACTATCAGAAGCTTCAAGGGACACAATATGGTCACTTTTCTTCCTTCTTTATGCTTTTGCTTTTGTTTAATTCAATCGCCCCCCCCCCTTCTTTTTCTTATAACCATCCTCCTATCCTGTGCGGGCCTTATGTTGATATATTAAAACTTTAAACGGCCTTATCTATGCGTAACTAGTGATTCTCCACCCAAATAAACCAAGTGTTTATTAGCTCTGTTGATGTATTTTTTCCCCTTAAATGTATGACAGGTAGACACAGGTGGGTGGAATATGCATCAAAGGACCGTTACAATGCATCTCAGGTCCCACCTGAGTGGCATGGTTGGTTGCACTTCATAACCGATCACACTGGAGATGAGGTATCTATCTCTTAACGCTTCTCAGCTGTATTTATATCAAACGGAAAATGAAAGCAGGCTTGTCTGTGTGTGCGTGTGTTGCAGATTTTAATGCTGAAACCGAAGAGGTACGGTTTGGATCACAAAGAGAACTTCTCGGGTGAAGGTGATGCATACATCTATCATTCCAAGGGCCACACACTGAACCCTGGTCAGCGAGACTGGACAAGGTATCAGTCTTGGCAACCCACCAAGACCCAGTGATTATTGTTGTCAGCCTTGGGTCGCAAGTTACCCTGGTGTATTTTTAGCCATCAATAAGTGCAACTTTTGTGATTTGCTAAACTGATTCAACCTTGAAAACATTCCTTTGTTTTGCTGTTTTTATGTTTTGTTTGGTGAAAGTGAATCCACTCCTGAATTTGTTTCATGTGCTGTCATTTTACTTTTAAAACATAACTTATTCACTGATTAATTAGTTTTGTAATGCTTACCTTAAAACCAATACAAGAACATGTGTATCCTAGTCATGAAAAGGTGCTTAAGCGTATGATGGTAGGCTTGGTACAATTCTGAACCGTTAGTTAGTGAACTGTTTTTTTTTTTCCTTTTTCATGTTTAGTTTCTGAAGGTTTAAGTGTTGAAATCATGATGTTGAACCGAAGCGGTTCTCTTCCATTTGCAGCTTGGCTTGTAGGAATGCTGGTGATAAGCAGCAGCTTTTGAAGCTAATGACGATGGTGCGAGCTTCAAATCAATGAAGGCTGTATCGCATAATGAAACCACGTCGGTATGCCAACAATATAATTGATGTTAGTCAATGAGCATACAACAAGAGTGCCGGATCTTGTTAAGATAAACAAACTTAATACTTTACTTCATGAACTAAATAAGTCATGCAAATCGTTTTGAAAATATTGTGTGTATATAAATGGCGTAAAAGCACTTTAGTAAAAGATGGCAAATGCAAAGGTCCGGTAAAGGGTTAAATTTAGTGCAGATTGGGTCTACCAGAACATACGTTTCCGTCCAGTTTTTAAACATTTATGCTGCGTTAATTATGACCGATTATTACAGTATGAATGTAAATAATAGAAAGATTTAATAGACTAATAATATCTCAGGTGATTTTCAATCTGTTTTGACATATTTTGCCTTCGATTCTTATATTTTGATCAACTTGAATTGACCCGTTTATAGAAATTTGAACTCATTTAAGACCCTCATCACCTTTCAAGCTGCATCAACACCTGTAGCCAACATCTTGGTTCGAAGCAGTCACGAGAGCTAAGGTTGCAACCATCGTTCCAAGCTGCTTTAAGTTTTCCTTCCAACTGCAAGAAAAACATACGATTAACGTAATTATATAAAGGGAAAAGATCCCAAAATAGCCCATTTATAAAATGCGATTTCAAATTTGTCCCACCTAATTTAAGTTCCAACTTTGTCCCTTTGGCATCTTGTCGCCGGCGACATGTTAGGAAACACAGACGACGTGTTACTGAACAAACCTGAGTAATCTGGCCGGAATACCGACAACCAAACGTGTGTCTTGTATGTGGTGGCCAACAGAGTGGTCCCATGGTATAAAAAGGTTAAATTATAGAAGATGGGTCTGACGGAAGTTGAAAGGTTGGCGGGAGTTTCAATTTTAAACGGACCGGAAAAAAATGAGGCGGAAACGACATGTTAGGTTAGAACAGGACGCCTGGACCAAGACTTATACCAAGACGCATCGTCTACCCTGCGTTAGCACAATAAACGCATCGCCAACCCTGGGCTAGCACCAGAATTGCATCGTAAACCCTATGTTATGTCAACAAGTCACCGACCATGAGATCCGGGAAGTCGTCGCCGGCGATATGAACACGAGTGTCAGGTATGGCAGCCCGGTGTTGATGTCGTGAACAAGAACTTGTATAGCATATCGTCTGCGATGAAATGAGCCGGAGAACACATCGTGGACGACCCCCTATTCTGGACATATTCCGGCCACGTGTCGTTACCCGGTTTGTTCAGTAGCACGGCGTCGGTGTTCCCTAACATGTCGTCAGTGACGGGATATCAAAGGGGCAAGGTTGAAAACTTGTATTAGGTGGGATATATTATCATTTGAAAGTTTTCCCTTATATAAATATTAAAAAGTGGTTATATGTGCTATCGGTTATAAAAATAGATATTACTGCCCAAATCTACTAATAGTGCCCAAATCTATTTTAATAAGCAGTTCAAGTCAAACACTATTTTAACAGATATTATTGCCCAAATGTACTAATAGTGCTACTAGTTATAAAAATACTAATAGGATTGATAGCAATATCACCGGTAACGGGTATGAACTGAAATTGGATATATGATGGATAGATCAACGGCTCATTTCGGATACAGATTCACCACCGAAACAAACAGTCGGGCTGTGATTTTTAACCGAAGATACAGATACACCACTCCGGATAAGAAACCCTGTCTAAGAACACCACTCGATATGCCAAAATCGAGCTAGCATAGACAACATTAGTTTTACTCAAATTCCATTGAGACAAAATTAACCAAGAAAAACTTTTCAACATAAACATCTACTTTGTTTCCTTTCATCCAAAACATTTACATAGAAATTAAAATAACTACCCCTAAAATATAGGAAACTATCTTGACCACTAATCCACTACTACATGACTTGAAAGAAAATATGAAATTAAATAAAAATATAATATAATAACAAATGATAAACATGGTTCCATGCTAGAAAATCAAGGCTCGTGGTTCGGATCATGGTGGCTCTTCGGGTTCGGGTAAATATGTGATCCAGTTAACTGGCTTAATAAACCGAATCTGATGTATATCAAGGATTGCATTTGGTCCAACAACAAAAGTATAAGAAGACGTAATTTTTTGATCAATTTATTTATTTGGTATCACCTTATCATGACATATTGCATCTTTAGTACTCTTTTCAGAAGTTTACGCCTAAACATTATATATACAAAGGAAAAAAGGCATTGCTAAAATTTTAAAAGATGGATAATTTTCAGTAATTTTTAAAGACTCATCTGATTCGGGTGAGTCTTGGTGGTGGTGTAACCTTGTTTCATCTCTACCACACCAAAGTTAGAACTACAATCACAAATCAACTCGTTAAGAGGGTCCACGGGCTTGAAACCCGTAGACACTCCGACACACAAGTCAATCGGGGCCACAATGAATGTCATGCATATGTAAATATCATGTATCAGTCGTAGCAATAGTGTATTGTGTGGCATTTTCAGTAAACTACATCAATTCGGAAACTGGCACATAACGCATTTTGGATAAGGAAAAAAAAGGGAAGGGCGCAATTGCATGTTTCCCCATCTAAACTTCCGTTATTGCATATTTACTCAACCAAATTTAAATTAAATATTTCCCCTTGATTAAAAAAAAATATCAATTTACCCATTTTGATTTTGTTTTAAGTAAAGAGAAAATTCCAATTTGACTCCCTGAAATATATCGTCGGGAGATGGAATAGCCCCTTGTGACATTCGTCAATTTTCGGGTCTCTATTCGTATTCGTTTTGTAAAATTTATTGTTGTAAACCGACCCGTTTTGTAAACCAAAGCTTATGATAAAATCAAAATGATGGATTTTATGTTACAATATTGTTTTACACTTGTTGGGTCTTGAAAACATTCAATTCGGTCTTTAAAACGCTTAAAAATCACTTAAAACGAACTTCGAGGGCCAAAACTGTCATTTTTGAAAATATTGAAAATCAGGAAGTCAACCCCGTCGGCCCGCGCGACGGGGGACACCTATTGTCACACCTCGACCAAAGGTGGCAGAATATGCCGAGGTGTAACGATTGCCCATAAACGCATGACACTAATTTAAAGCGACAATATTTAACAAACTCATTTCATTTCACAACATCGAAAATGTCACATAACAATATTCAAGAGATAGTTAACAACAAGATATAACAAAATATAGCAAATCAAATATTGTTCATTTTTGCTAAATAACTTAAAGGTATTGGCTTTCATTTCCTCCACAATCATCAAATCAACCTAGATGCAAGCCTATAACATTTTATAAAATAAAGTTTGTCAACGCAAAGGTTGGTGAGCAATTCATAAGTTTGAAAAATAGTTATATAGTATGAAAAGCCACAAAACTAGTATACAAAACCATAAATAATAACTATAAACTTGGATAAAATAGTTATCGCTAACAAGCTAGCGACACCCAACTATAAGGGGATGCCAAATAGTTTAGGATTTTATAGTTATCGTTAATTGCATTACGTTAACGACACCTTGTCATGAGGGGTTGCCAAATGGTCTAGGATTTATAGTTCCACCATCCAAAAGCGATAAACACGTAGACACTTAAGCATAGAACACCAAATCGAGCAATTATTCAAGTAAAGTATATGACAACGCTTGTGGTTTAAGACCCAAGTATAAAACATTTAGTTTAGATAAGATGAAATGTCACCCCCAAAATAAAAGATAGAAAACGGGGTATGAAGTTACTCACGTTCAAGTAATAACTTGAAAGATTGATTATTTGGAGATTTGACGGAAAGACGAGTTAACGTATGAAGCCTAAAATAAAAGAAGTCTTGGATTTAGAAAGGTTGCCTTGAAGATCTTTAAATAAAATAATTGTTGCAAAAAGTAAACAATTTAAAGTTCAAGGTTTAAAATGTAACTATTTAAAAATTTATAATAATAACCCTTTAAAAATGTAAGTTTGCTCGAAACCGGGTTAAAGTATCTAACCTCAATATTTACTTAACCCAAGTTAAGTAATAAGGTGAGAAAAATTCTAAATGCAAGTTTCATTGGGACAAAGATACTAAAACGGGTTTTTAACGAGTGTTCGGGTTGTCGGTTCGGGTCTTGACAAATGGTCAAACCCAAAGTCAACTTTCCAAAATATTAATTATTATGAGATAACTCATTAAAACATAATAACACTTAACCAAGTATGTATATCTATTGTTTTAAAACTAACAATGTACGTTAAGCGAGTGTTCTGTAAGGCCCCGTTACCGGTAGCTCTACATTTGGTGTTGGATTTACTCATAAACATAGTTCTACAAATCAGAGTTAATTAAAACTTTCGCGGAATAATATAAAATATCAACCATTCATTACAATTATCCATAATTTGTCTTTTAAAACATAACATAATTTATATCATTCAAAACATCATAACAATCTTCAGATGCCAGCCTCTTCAAACTTGCCATGTGTCCATCTCAAACCAGCTGTCTCAATCTGTTAACCTGCGTTGATACTAAAAGTCATCTACGCTGAGTGAGTTCTAGTTAATCATATAACTTACTTTACATACACATATACGTGCCCGAAGGTACGCGCTACATACTTAACCTGTCCATCATTCATCATACACAATCATAACTAGCCTTACATTATAAAGAGCATTCGCCCTACATACCTCGGATATTATTAGGGTCCGGTACCCTCCATCCTCGGTTATTATTAGGGTCCGGTCACCCTTCATCCTCGGATATTATTAGGGTCCGGTACCCTCCATCCTCGGATATTATTAGGGTCCGGTACCCTTTCTTCCATACCTTTATGACATACTTTTCTATATACATAATCGTAAGTTTCATACATACATCATTCATTCTTCATCTTACAACATACATATAACATCAACCATTTCCTGGCAGTACATGCAATTCCGAAGATCGATCATGTACCGACAAGAAATCATTCATACATTTCACGTAATACATATATGGCATACATTTATCACTTAGGATAAGTGTATTAACTAATCACATCGAGTATGCACACAGGCCCGAAAACATAACAAGGAATGGGGCTAGAAACTCACCTGAAGTCGGCTACGTTCACCGTTAATAGTTATTTCTTTATAACAATTACTCATATCAATTATCTATCACTAGCTATATCACGTTTCTATTCTAATTATAACCCTCAACGAACGGGGGTCCGGGGGCAGCGCCCCTGGCAGCGGGGTCTAGGGGCGGCAGCCCCTAGCAGGGTCCCAGGGCTTCTTTGTAAATAAATCATTCTTTCTAAGTCCAGGAACTGTTCTTGTAATTTTGTTAAACTTCTAATTCGTTACTGGTTCATAGCGAATTGGCTCGTCTTAGTGAACTGGTTCTTATAACGAATTGAACCCTTTTAATGAATTTGACTCCTTAACGAATCAGTCCATAGAGAACCAGTCCATATAACGAATTAGTCCATCTAATTCGTTATCTCTTCTAACGAACCGGTCATAACGAATCAGGGCTAATTCGTTACCCCTTTTCCATAACGAATCAGAGGCGAACTAGAGCTAGTTCGTTGTGCTCTCAACTAAAGAATCACCCTTCAATTCGCTAAGTTACCATAGCGAACTAGGGTTAGGTCAGAGAATGTCAGAACATTCTCTGACATTCCCCTTAACCTCGTACCACTTTCCGGCGCCGCCTTTGCCGGAAAACCGGGTTTTCACCGGAAAAACGAGATCTCACTCGTTTTTCCACAGTTTTCATCATTTTTCGTCCCGTTCGATCCAGATTTGAGCTAGGGAGATCCCTAAGCTTATCTTAGGTTCGGTATATACCCGATTCCACCCGGATCTCGTGACTTAAACGGTTTAACGGTGTCGGCTCGTCGTTTCGTGACTATATCTAACGGGTTAAGCTCATACAATATTAAACTATCATTACCTCGGTTCGGTGCTCGGATTCTTTCTTGGTTTCGGCTAGAGAATGAGAGAACTAGAGAGAAAGCTTAAGTGTGTGTTTTGGGTGGTGTATGGAATATGTGTGAATGAGGATTAAATGGTGATTAATGGTTTATATAATTATGGATCATGGGCTTAAGCCCATGTTCTTTTCCTTCTTTCATCCACAACCCAAGTCCATAACCCATATCCATTTACCCAACACTAGCCCAACTTATATTCTATTTATCCAAACCGATAACGACCCACTATAAAATTGACGAAATTTATTTTATTAATATAATCGAAAGTAGGATGTTACAAGTCTTCCCTCCTTAAAGAGGTTTCGTCCCCGAAACCTATCTATTACTAAAACAATTCTGGATAAAACTTGCGCATCTCTTCCTCGGCTTCCCATGTAGCGTCTGATCCCTTGCGATGCTTCCATATCACTTTCACTAAAGGTGTAACCTTACGACGAAGCTGCTTTTCCTTACGATCAACTATCTCGATTGGTTACTCAACATAGTTCAACTGCTCATCAACCTCAATGTCCATTAATGGCACATTAGACGTGTCATCAGCTAGGCATTTCCTTAGGTGAGAAACATGGAAGGTTGAATGAATTCATTCTAACTCTTCTGGCAAGTCTAGCTTATAAGCCACTTCACCTACACGATCTATAATTTTAAACGGTCCAATGTACCTTGGACTCAACTTTCCCCTCTTCCTGAAACGAATGATTCATTTCCAAGGCGAGACCTTGAGCATCACATTGCCACCAACGTTAAACTCAATCGGTCGTCACCGCTTATCAGCATACGACTTTTGTTTGTCTTGAGCAGATTTCATTCTTGCCTTGATATGATCGAACTTCGAAGAGGTTTCTTGCACAAACTCTAGGCTTCCCATCTCTTTCTGGCCAATCTCTCCCCAACACACCGGGGTCCTACATCGTCTATCGTAGAGCATCTCAAACGGTGGCATACCAATACTTGAATGGTAGCTGTTGTTATAGGAGAACTCTGCTAGATGCAGATGATCATCCCAACTTACTCCAAAGTCTAAAACACAAGCACGTAGCATATCCTCAAGGGTTTGGATAGTCCTTTCAGACTGTCCATCGGTTTGAGGATGATACGCCGTACTGATGTTCAATCTCGTTCCCATAGCTTCATGGAACTTCTTCCAAAATCTCGAAGTGAATTGAGTATCTCTATCAGACACGATCGATAACGACACTCCATGCTTGGCCACAACCTCTTTTATGAACAAATTTGCTAATGTTTCTGACGAGATGGCCTCTCGTATGGGCAGAAAGTGAGCACTTTTGGTCAAACGGTCCACTATCACCCAGATGGTATCATGATGCTTAGCTGTACGAGGTAGCTTAGTTATGAAATCCATGGTGATGTGTTCTCATTTCCATTCTGGTATCTCTAGAGGCTGCATCTTTCCATAAAGTTTCTGGTGTTCTGCCTTGACTTGCAAGCAAGTTAGGCATTTACTTACATACTCTACTACATTATTCTTCATGCCTGGCCACCAGTAATCTCTTTTCAAATCTTGGTACATCTTCGTAGTTCCTGGATGAATCGAATATCTTGATTTATGAGCTTCATCTAAGATTCGACCTCTGAGAACCCCATGACGTGGTATCCACATACGGTCAAACCTAGTCTTAACACCATGAGTATTTTCCATCAACTCGTTTTTCTGACTGAAAATCCTTTCTTTCTTCACTAGCCCTTCATCTACCAACACTTCTGACTGTGCTTTGATGAATTCATCAAACATACTTGAATTCATTATCAACTGGTATGACTTCACTGTCGCAATAACTTCCTCGTTCTTACGACTTAGCGCGTCGGCGACCACATTAGCTTTACCAGGATAGTACTTAATGTCACAGTCGTAATCCTTAATCAACTCCAACCACCTTAAGAAAATGATTAAAATCAGTTTGTAAACTATTTTTAAAGAAATATACAAATCTTGATAGCTAAAAACACACTTGTGTGTCTTAAGCTAGTAAAATCGGATCGGTTCGGTTTCCATCTCACAACAAGTTCATAGATGGATTCTACATACCCATATATCATAGATCTTTTATAAAATGTACAAATGAAAATATTTAAGTTCTACAACTAAAAAGGTCAACAACAAGTCTTTTTAACAAAAGTTCGGTTTTGTTCGGTTTCCATCTCACAATGAGTTCATAGATGGATTCCACATACCCAAGACTTGTAAATGTGACTAACAAGCTAAAATGAGCAGAAGTTAGGCATAATTAATATGTATAAATAAGTTGTGTGTGTATATATATATCAAGAACACGAAGTCCTCCATGAAGCCTTGCTTTATGACGTTCGAAACTTAACCAACCGGAGTCGGTGAAGTAACTAACAAAGGAAACAAGGGGTGTGTATTATATATATGTTGTACCACCATAAACAAGTATTAATAAGACTACATAAGCTAAAAAAAAATGAAAGTTGAAACTTGGTTTAACATTTGGAAGTCAAACCTTCAATAATACATAAATGAAACAACCTTGGATCTATGGAGGTTTGAGAGAGTTTTTGGAGATGTAGCAAGAGTAAAATAAAGAAGATGGGTGTGTATGTATAGGGAAGGAGTGAAGGGTTGGGTATAAAGATTCTTTTATGGTTTGCATAAAAATGGGTATGTTCAAATGGTCAAACAATGCATAATATAAAAATCCAATATTTTATATATTTTAAATGACAAGATCCAATATTTTATATATTTGAAATATTCGGGTTACAAACGGGCCGGGTTTATATAACAAAAGTGACCTGAAATTGACGGATGTCACAGCATCCCCTTGTAGCAAGGTGTCGTTAACGTAATGCAATTAACGATAATCTATTAAATCCTAGACTATTTGGTATCCCCTTATAGTTAGGTGTCGCTAACGTAATTCTATTAACGATTTTATCCAAATTATGGCTTTTATTTATTGTTTCGAATACTAGTTTTGTGGATCTTTCATACTATATATCTACATGTTCAAACTTATGAATTGCTCACCAACCTTTGTGTTGACAAACTTTATTTTATGAAATGTTACAGGTTTACATCTTGGTTGATTTTGGATGCTTGAAGAAAACGTCACAAATACCATTAGGATATTAACAAAAATGAACAATATTTGATTTGCTATATTTGTTATGAATATTATTATGTGACATTTTCGATGTTGTGAAATGAAATGAGTTTATTAAATATTGTCGCTTTAATAGTGTCATGTGCTTATTGGCAATCGTTACACCTCGGCATGTTCCGCCGCCTTTGGTCGAGGTGTGACAGATTGGTATCAGATCCATGACAATTAAGATAGGTGGTTAGACGTAACGACCTAGAATTGTTATGCTTAGGGTCCTATATGTGTGTTCATACGTGTTTACTCTATTTTATTGTTCATATCGCATGTTTATTTATAAAATTGTTTAAAATTCACCAATATCCTAAATGTTCACATACACACACTTTCATAGTATTTCCAAGGTATCCTTACCTTAAAACGCAAAAGTAGATTTTTATTGTGTTTTATGGATTACAAAATTAACTTGGATCCCGTTGTTTCAAATCCCTTAAAGGTTGCGTTTATATTGGGTTTGCAGCCATCATAGAAAACTAGACATTATAAAATGGCCATTTGACAAAAAGTTTCCAAGGATCGAAGGTGATTTACTTACCTGGGATGGTTGAGTTATAGTGCCCGTTTTCTAGGCCACAAATCGTGTTATATATGTCAATACTTTAAGTAGTCGAATAAGCGCGTTCTGGTCACCATCCTAATTTTCGGTGTTAAAACAATAGGACTACGGTGGTTCGTGGACTAGTGTTTTGACATAACATTGTATCTCGATTTATTGTGTTATTATTGTTATTTGAGTCTAAAACGTGAAAAAGTCGTTGTGATTCGTGCACATGATTAGACTCCAACATGGTGTTTTATAAATTTTTTTTAGTGTTGGAATATCGAGTTATGGTGATTCATGCACGATTTTTCCGACTCTATAAATCTCAAAATTTCAAATTTTCAAGCTTTAACCAACTCAAAATCTTTTACGTTTGTTTTCGATCTTGTTATTTATAAACAAAGTTTTTACATTTCATTTAACACTAACATTTTCTCCTTACTAACTCTAGGATTCACAAATCAAAAATCGAAATCTTATTTTACTTTATACACCTTTATATTCATTTCTTTTTACCCAAAACTTATCCCATTTTCTTTATAATTTTTAGCATGCCTCCGCTAAGACGCCAACCGCGCCAGAACTCCATCCGACGTGTGGCCACTCTCGTCGCCAAACAAATGGCTGCTGTGATTCCCGAACTTATAACCCAAATCCAAGCTGCCCAACCCGCACCTGTTGTTGCACCCGTTGAACCCAAACCCACATCTTACCTGCTTAAGCAATTTACTAGTGCCAACCCGTCCAAATTCCTTGGAACCAATTGTGCGACTACCTTGCTGCAATGGTTCGAATCGACCGAGAGTGTGTTCCGACATAGCGAATGCCCCGACGCGAAAAAGACAAATTTTGCGTCAAGCATGTTTAGAGAAAACGCTCTAACATGGTGGGGGTAGTGTTATGCACCTCCAAGGTTCCGATGTGGTTATGGCTCTTCCAAGGGCTGATCTCAAGGCGCTTATGATGAAGAAATTATGTCCCAAACACGAGCTCTAAAAGATTGAGGTAGAATTCTGGAACCTAAAGCAAGATAGTGGTGATAATGCTGCCTACTCGTCCCGATTTCACGAGTTGAGCATCCTTGTCACGCACTTGGTTACCCCGAACGAGCGTGAGCTTGACAAATATATTAGGGGTCTACCCATGCAAATCTGGTACTCTGTTATGAGTAGCAAACCCGTGACTCTCGAGGATGCCATCACTTTGGCCGGCGCGCTGTCGGAAAATCACGTGAAAGTGGGTACCCTCACCATTAAGAAAACGACCGAGAAAGCCAAAGCCGAGCCCGCTCCCAAGCCAAGGTTGAACCCGCACCACAAGCCATAAACTACTCCAACTCCTCCCGACACAACAACAACAATAACAAGAAGAAGAAACCCAAGACTAATTACCGAAACTTTTCGTCACCCAATCCCAACCTCAACAACAAACCCAAGATCCCCAAAACCGAAGACCCTATACCGGTACTTTCCCGCTATGCAACACTTGCCAATTTCACCACCCACCAAACATGCCTTGCCGCCAATGTACCATTTGTTACCGACTTGGTCATCTCAACACCACTTGCCGATCCGCCCAACGAACCCAACCCAACCAACCAAACCAACCGAGAAATTTTCCCCAAAATGCCCAAAACCGCTATGCACCATACCCACCAAACCAACCCCAACAACCCCGAGCTTGCTTCAATTGTGGTGATCCCAACCATTTTCGCAACAATTGCCCTCGCCTCACTTTTTCTAACCAAACCATGACCATACCTTATTACCAAATCCAAGCCTACCAAGTCCAAACCTACCAACCCCAACTCCCCCAACTCAATGCACCAATAATCTAACCCATCCAAGCAATCCAAGCACCACCACCACCTCCACAGCAAGCACCTCAAGTCAACCATAGCAACCAAGGGTGAGCTTTTATGATGAATGCAAATCAAGCTCAAGTGGCAAACGATGTCGTAAACGGTATGTTTTTGGTGAACTATCATTTGGCTTCTATTTTATTTGATACGGGTGCCGATAGAAGTTTTATATCTTTGAAATTTGAGTCGAAACTTGCTATGCCTCGAACTAAGCTTTCCCGACCGTTCTCTGTTGAAGTCGCCAATGGCAATTCCATTACCATCAATTCCGTCATCCGCGATTGTTCTCTCATTCTTTCCAAGCATAAATTCTCCATCGATCTCATCCCGATGCAAATGGGAAGTTTCAATGTCATAGTAGGGCATGGATTGGTTGTCTTTGCACCGTGCCGAAGTCATTTGTTTCGATAAATTCATTCGTATTCCATTTGTCAACGGTAAAGTTCTTAAGGTCTTCAGCAACGCGACGCCTCGAAGGCTTAATCTCATGTTGTGTGCTCAATCGCAAAAGTACTTACGCCAAAATTACGTTCCGTTTTTAGCTCTCTCGGCGACAAAAGACAAAAGGGAAAGGTAAATCCAAGATATTTCCATTATTCGTGATTTCCTCGATGTCTTTCCCGATGATGTCACCAGTCTTCCTCCCGTTGGTCCGATTGAATTCCAAATCGATCTCGTGCCCAGCGCAATGCCCATGGCCAAGACTCCTTACCGTCTAGCCCCGTCGGAAATGCAAGAATTATCAAACCAACCCGAAGAACTTTCCGATAAAGGTTTCATTCGTCCAAGCTCTTCTCCTTGGGGCGCTCCCGTTCTCTTCATGAAAAAGAAGGATGGTTCGCTTCGTATGTGCATCGATTACCGAGAAATTAACAAGCTTACTATTAAAAATCGATATCCCTTGCCACGTATTGACGACCTATTCGACCAACTTCAAGGCGCAACTTGTTTCTCCAAAATCGATCTTTGATCGGGTTATCATCAATTGCGTGTTCGCGAAAAAGACATTCCTAAAACCGCTTTTTGTACTCGATATGGACATTTCGAATTTTTGGTTATGCCCTTCGGGTTAACAAATGCACCCGCGGTATTTATGAACCTCAGGAACCGCGTTTGCAAACCATTCCTCGATAAATTCGTTATTGTCTTTATTGATGACATACTTATCTTTTCTAAATCCAAAGCTGAACATGAACATCATTTGCGTTCCATTCTCGAACTCCTTAGAAACGAACAACTCTATGCCAAATTCTCCAAATGTGAATTTTTGCTCGAGGAAGTTCAATTTTTGGGACATATCGTAAACGACAAAGGTATTCATGTTGATCCCGCTAAAATTGAGGCCGTTAAGGATTGGAAAACTTCAACGACTCCCACGGAAATTCGATCCTTCCTCGGTTTGGCCGGATATTATCGGCGTTTCATTCGGAATTTTTTCAAGATCTCTTTGCCTCTTATCTCTCTCACCCATAAAGAAAAACCTTTTGATTGGGGTTCGAAGCAAGAAGAAGCCTTTTATACTCTCAAGGACATGCTTTGCAATGCTCTCGTTCTAACACTTCCTGATGGAAACGACGATTTTGTTGTATTTTGCGATGCATCCCATCAAGGCCTTGGTTAGGGTCGCTATCGTAATGCAATTAACGATAATCTGTTAAATCCTAGACTATTTGGTATCCCCGTATAGTTAGGTGTCGCTAACGTAATTCTATTAGCGATTTTATCCAAATTATGGCTTTTATTTATTGTTTCGTATACTAGTTTTGTGGATCTTTCTTACTATATATCTACATGTTCAAACTTATGAATTGCTCACTAACCTTTGTGTTGACAAACTTTATTTTATGAAATGTTACAGGTTTACATCTTGGTTGATTTTGGACGCTTGAAGAAAACGTCACAAATACCATTAGGATATTAGCAAAAATGACCAATATTTGATTTGTTATATTTTGTTCAAAATCTCAAATTTTCAAGCTTTAACCATCTCAAAATCTTTTACGTTTGTTTTCGGTCTTATTATTTATAAACAAAGTTTTTACATTTTATTTAACCCTCGGATTCACAAATCAAAAATCGAAATCTTATTTTATTTTATACACCTTTTTATTCATTTCTTTTTACCCAAAACTTATCCCATTTTTTTTATAAATTTTATCATGCCTCCGCTAAGACGCCAACCACGCAAGAACTCCACCCGACGTATGGCCACTCTCGTCTCCAAACAAATGGCCGCTGTGATTCCCGAACTTATAACCCAAATCCAAGCTTCCCAACCCGCACCCGTTGTTGCACCCGTTGAATCCAAACCCACATCTTACTTGCTTAAGCTATTTACTAGTGCCAACCCGTCCAAATTCCTTGGAACCAATTGTACGACTACCTTGTTGCAATGGTTCGAATCGACCGAGAGTGTGTTCCAACATAGCGAATACCCCGATGCGAAAAAGACAAATTTTGCGTCAAGCATGTTTAGAGAAACCGCTCTAACATGGTGGGGTAGTGTTATGCACCTCCAAGGTTCCGATGTGGCTATGGCTCTTCCATGGGCCGATCTCAAGGCGCTTATGATGAAGAAATTATGTCCAAACACGAGCTCCAAAAGCTTGAGGTAGAATTCTGGAACCTAAAGCAAGATAGTGGTGATAATGCCGCCTACTCGCTCTGATTTCACGAGTTGAGCATCCTTGTCCCGCACTTGGTTACCCCGACCGAGCGTGAGCTTGACAAATATATTGGGGGTCTACCCATGCAAATCCGGGACTCTGTTATGAGTAGCAAACCCATGACCCTTGATTTGGTGTTCTATGCTTATATGCCTATGTGTTTACCGCTTTCGGTTGGTTGAATCTATAAATCCTAGACTACTTGGCATCCCCTTGTAGCAAGGTGTCGTTAACGTAATGCAATTAACGATAATCTATTAAATCCTAGACTATTTGGTCTCCCCATATAGTTAGGTGTCGCTAACGTAATTCTTTTAGCGATTTTTATCCAAATTATGGCTTTTATTTATTGTTTCGTATATTAGTTTTGTGTGTCTTTCTTACTATATATCTACATGTTCAAACTTATGAATTGCTTACCAACCTTTGTGTTGACAAACTTTATTTTATGAAATGTTACAGGTTTACATCTTGGTTGATTTTGGTTGCTTGAAGAAAACATCACAAATACCATTAGGATATTAGCAAAAATGAACAATATTTGATTTGCTATATTATTGTTATGAATTGTTATTAATATTGTTATGTGACATTTTCGATGTTGTTAAATGATATGAGTTTATTAAACATTGTCGCTTTAATAGTGTCATGTGCTTATGGGCAATCGTTACACCTCGGCATGTTCCGCCGCCTTTGGTCGGGGTGTGACACCCCTGAAAATGAAATTGCGCATTATGGACGTCTGCATATTTGGGTGGGGCAATCTGTGCCCTTCCCGTCAGTTGACTATAAGTTGACTAACCAAAAAGGTTGAAATAACCATTTTACCCCTGAGCCTATAATTACTTCTAAAACTTATCTTCCAATATCATGTAGAGGGTAGGGTTCGAACCCCCGACCTTCCGTTTAACAACAAACAAAATCTACCATTTAAACTAAACTAATGTTTGTTATATCTATACAATATGAAATATATATTCCTTACTTCATTAAAGACTTCCTCATCATCATCATCATCATCATCATCATCATCATCATCTCCCTATCTCCATTATCTCCATATCTTTATCATCATCATCATCATCATATATACTTAACTTTTTATAAACTGTTCACCAGAAACGAACCCGAAAACAACTAAACGAACCAATTTTTTGTAAACTTTTCACCCGAAACGACCCCGAAAACAACTAAACGAACCAATTTTTAGTAAACTTTTCACCCGAAAACAAACAAACGAAATTTTTTTTGTAAACTTTTCACCCGAAAACAACTAAACGAACAAATTTTTTGTAAACTTTTCACCCGAAAACAATTAAACGAACCAATTTTTTGTATAATTTTCACCCGAAACGACCCCGAAAACAACTAAACGAACCATTTTTTAGTAAACTTTTCACCCGAAAACAACCAAACGAACCATTTTTTTGTAAACTTTTGTAAGGCCCCGTTACCGGTAGCCCTACTTTCGAATTGGATTTACTCATAAACGCAGTTCTAATATCAGAGTTAATTAAAACATTCGCGGAATATAAAAGCTTTCATAAAACATTTCATAACAAAACACATCTTGTCTTAAAACAACATCTTGTCTTTCAAAATAAACAAAACGTTAAACTTAAACGTCTTGAGTCTTCCGATGCCAGCCTCTTATTCAGTGCCACGTGTCTCCTCAAGCGAGCTGCCTCATCCTACTCACCTGCGTGCATACTAAAAGTCAGCTACGCTGAGTGAGTTCTAGTTAATCATACATTATACAATACACACAAACTTATATTCTTTCATTCATACTTTCTTTTGTATTAACTTGCTTTCATATCTTACGTTATAAAGAGCATTACGCCCTACATTCCTCGAGTATTATTAGGGCTCGGTACCCTCCTTCCTCGAGTATTATTAGGGCTTGGTACCCTCCTTCCTCGAGTATTATTAGGGCTCGGTACCCTCTTTCCCCGAATATTAGTAGGGCGGCAGCCCCTAGCAGGGTCCAAGGGGCAGAGCCCCTGGCTGGGGTCGAGCTGACAGGTCAGCTTGGAAAAATTTTATTTCCATTAACTGTCTTAACACATTTTTCATTAGGTTTTTAATTTATTTTCTAATTTGCTAACTCCAGCGAACTTATCATTAAGCGAACTTAACAATAAGCGAACTTAACATTAAGCGAACTTAAGCATAGGCGAAGTTAGTGATCGGCGAAGTTAACCCTAGGCGAACATATGCCAGGCGAAGTTATCATGGGCGAACTTATCACCAGGCGAAGTTATCAGTTAAGCGAACTTGGCCTTAGGCGAAGTTATCAGCTAGGCGAACTTGCGTGCAAGCGAACTTGCTTGCAGGCGAAGTTCGCGTGTAGGCGAAGTTGTCAGCAGCCGCCGCTGTTCATCTTTAATCCCCAAAATCCTCATCGTTTTACCGAGAAATCCATGGGTATGGTATTTGACTAACCCGCGATCATTCCTACGGTCGTTTTTGGATAAGGTTTGACCCGAAAACACGTAAAGTTTGGACCTTTAAGTTCAAAAACGTTCAATACAAGATTTACGGTTTATCCTATACGAACCGTATCTGTTTATGGGTTCATTGGATTCGTCCTAGCATCAAGTTCGTTACTTTATGTTTCGTTTAGACCCGATCTATTTTAGTTTCAAGTTTCATGGCTAACCGTCTATTAAAATATGAACTTTAAGATCGAAATCATACCTTTATGTTTTCGTTTTGTTCTCGGTTAGCTAGCTTATGAACTTTGGATCTTGTATAAATCTTGAATCACGTTTTCTTGATCAGACTTCACCTCTCTCTCGCTCGGCCGCGTATGGTGTGTGTGTGTTTGGAGTGTGTAGAGATTAAGATGGAATGAAATGAGGTTTAGGGTTTTATGGTGGTTTAGGAGGATATTTATATTCCCCAAGGCCCATGGACATAAAGCCCATTACCCTTTAATCCATCTTATTTAATCCCAATCCATGATCTTTTCTTTATTTAGCATAAATTAATTATTAACACTCGATAACTAAATGCAACTTTCTTTATTTAATACTAGAATCATTTTAGGATGTTACAACTTTTCACCCGAAAACAATCAAACGAACCAATTTTTTGTAAACTTTTCACCCGAAACGACCCCGAAAACAACCAAACGAACCATTTTTAGTAAAAACTTTTAACTCGAAAACAACCAAAAGAACCATTTTTTTGTAAACTTTTCACCCGAAAACAACAAAACGAACCAATTTTTTGTAAACTTTTCACCCGAAACAACCAAACGAACCATTTTTTAGTAAACTTTTCACCCTAAAACAACTAAACGAACCATTTTTTTGTAACTTTTCACCCGAAACAAACAAACGAACCATTTTTTGTAACCTTTTCACCCGAAACGACCCCGAAAACAACCAAACGAACCATTTTTTAGTAAACTTTTCACCCGAAAACAACCAAACGAATCTTTTTTTTTTGTAAACTTTTTCACCCAAAAACAACCGAACGAACCAATTTTTTGTAAACTTTTCACCCGAAAACAACCAAACGAACCAATTTTTTGTAAACTTTTCACCAAAACGACCCCGAAAACAACCAAACGAACCATTTTTTTAGTAACCTTTTCACCCGAAAACAAACGAACCCTTTTTTTTTGTAAACTTGTCACCCGAAAACAACTAAATGAACCAATTTTTTGTTAACTTTGCACCCTAAAACAACCAAACGAACCATTTTTTGTAAACTTTTCACCCGAAACGACCCCGAAACAACCAAAAGAACCATTTTTTTGTAAACTTTTCACCCGACAACAACTAAACGAACCAATTTTTTGTAAACTTTCACCCTAAAACAACCAAACGAACCATTTTTTGTAAACTTTTCACCCTAAACGACTCCGAAAACAAACAAATGAACCATTTTTTAGTAAACTTTTCACCCGAAAACAAACAAATGGACCATTTTATTGTAAACTTTTCACCCGAAAACAACCAAATGAACCATTTTTTTGTAAACTTTTCACCCGAAACGACCCCGAAAACAACCAAACGAACCATTTTTAGTAAAATTTTCACCCGAAAACAACCTAACGAACCATTTTTTAGTAAACTTTCACCAGAAACAAACAAACGAACCATTTTTTGTAAACTTTTCACCCGACAACAACTTAACAAACCATTTTTTAGTAAACTTTTCACCCGAAAACAACCAAACGAACCATTTTTCTGTAAACTTTTCACCCGACAACAACTAAACGAACCATTTTTTTGTAAACTTTTCACTCGAAAACAACTAAACGAACCAATTTTTTGTAAACTTTTTACCCGAAAACAACCAAACGAACCATTTTTTGTAAACTTTTCACCCGAAATGACCCTGAAAACAACCAAACGAACCATTTATTAGTAAACTTTTCACCCGAAAATAACCAAGCGAACCATTTTTTAGTAAACTTTTCACCCAAAACAACCAAACGAACCATTTTTTTGTAAATTTTTCACCCGAACCGACCTCGAAAACAACCCAACGATGTTTTTTGACTCCTGAAAACACTTCATCCAACACCTTGCCTGCACCTCTTAGTTCATCATCAAACTGATACACAAAACATGTCAAATCTTCAATCTCCAATCATCATCCTACTTTGTACATTCACACTCACCACCACATTCAATCTTTCATCCTCTGAACAACAACCCACCATAATATAAGAGCTTCTCAAATCATACGGGTTGCCAATTGGGTTATTACTCAAATCAAACAGGAGGGTGGAGGTGCGGCGGTGATGGAGGTACGGGAGGGTGGAGGTGGTGAGGTTGATGATGATGTAGATCATCAGATCTACTCATTATTATTATTATTAATTTATTATTACCATTATTATTACTATTATTATTTATTAAAAGAAGATTACTAAAATACCCTTAATATGTTGGTATTATTACTATAATATCAACAGTCAACTGACGATAGGAGTCAGAAGAACCCACCGAAGAAATACAGGTGCACAACATGCGCAATTTCGTTTTCAGGGGCTATTCCATCTCCCGACGATATATTTCAGGGAGGCAAATTGGAATTTTCTCTTAAGTAAAACCAAATTACAGTATGACTATTTGACCCTTGTACAAAAACATAAAACAATTACTATATTTACCCACTATAAGTAGTTTTTGATTTTTTTTTAACAAACCTTTTTGGTTATTATGTTTCGCAGATGAGGGCTCCTTTTTACGTTTTTACTAACACAAATTATAAAAAAAGAGAAGAACAGAAACAAGGTGGTATAAGTGTATTGAGATTTGAAATCACCTGAGCATATGAGTTTATGGTGTCATTGCACCATATATGAGCATTTATTTATTTACCAAATAACAAACAAGCTATAACAGAAAATGAATAAAATGAATACTAACATTGAACACAAATATGAGCTAATAAGAAAAGAACGGGTAAAAATAATGTTTCTGAAGCATACCTATGAGTATGACCAAGAGCTACTTCTTTCTCACTCACTTACTAAGCTTTTAGGAGTCTTCGAGCATGTCAGCACCAACATTGTCATCTTTTAGTTTCTGATTTATTGTATAAGCGTCACGTCAGTACTAGTTGGGTGGGGTGTTACAAGCATCCATTCCATAGGTATAAAAGATAGCCTCGTCCACAAGCCCCACGTCTATGTTTTCGATGCAAAGCTCTAGGTCTTTTTGGCATTTGAGAAGTTGGGTTTTTGTCAACCGGCTTTGAGCGTTGTTATAATTCTAGTGAATTGACTTGGGTAAATGTTCATTTGGCTAGCGAATGGCTAGGGTGTGTGTTTATAGACCAATCTAGTTAATAGCTAAGTGTGATGTGACCTAAGCTATTAGTTGTGTGTCCTAGCATGTGTGACTGACCAGATTATGAATTAGTCTAGCTTATTTTCCATTAGCAAAGGTATATGTGACACGGAAAAAGAAAGTTAGGAACATAAAGACTTTATCAATTGGGAGGCTACTCCCATTCTTTGAAGGAATTTCGGCCAAGATCTTACGAAGAGGGTGCCATTGTCCGACTTAGACCAAAAGTGAAGGGGAGAGAATGATAAGAATTTAGGCAAGTAGAAGGAAGCAAGACCGATAGCCAAACAAGGGGAGGTCAAGGCTGTTGTGTCATGAGTCTCGGGGCTGGAGCAAGAGCTGACGACGCTGTTCGAGTGTGGGCACCAAGAACCAATGGATAGGCCAAAAGGGTGACGAGTACAGGCTGTGAAGGTTCGATTAAGCAGAAGAGCGAGTGTTAGGCCGACAAAATATGGCCATGACCATCACCAGCTAGGTTTCACATGGAAGACCTGGGTTGCCTCGGTCAAACCAATTTGACACTGTTATATTTAAATTAAATCCTTCAAAAAAAAAAAAAAAACTGGCAACATATTAAGCTTAGTAATACTGCTTGAATTTCACTTCAAAGTAACTACTTTGTATAAAATCATGATTAATATGTTATAATCCTATACCCAGTGTCTGACTCGTCTCGAAACAAAGGGCCAAACCAGATACTACAAAATCTAATGGGTTCGTATTAAAATTGTCTACCACTCAAAACTTCAGATAAATTATAAGCATACATATTAGGTATCGAAAACCCCTAGCTGACCACTTATTTTGACTTTCTACAGTCAAAAAGTCAAAATAAAATCCATAACACAAAGACAAACAATCAACAAACATATGATGATGTTACGAGTATCATTTGCGGTGCCTCCTCTTTGGTTCAACCCTCTGTCGTTTTTCGTCTTCCCATTCTCTGTCATACATTCTAAGATACGTGAGTTAAGGATACACCATAAATTACATATTTGCCATTTCACCAACTGCAATTCAAACAAAATATTAATTAATAAAAACATTATTATATTTAACATCCAAGGATACGGGTCAGAGTCGCGACGGGCCATCTTGGTGGGAACATCTTTCACATGAATACGGGGCGGTTCTTCCATATAACCACGCGGAACGGGTCCTTTACGGTCTCCTCGGTCTCTTGTGACATCATATGATGATGTCATGCTAATATGAAGCGGAGGGGTCGGAGCAGAAGCCACGGGTGAGTATTCACCTGGCTCGGATAAATGTTGCTCTCTCTTCAGTTTTCGCCTTTTTGATGCATTCACATCTAACTCCTCCTTCATTGCATTAGCTTTCTCTCTCTCCACGTCTCTTTCTCTCTCATCCATCTAATTATATAAACAATCAAATTAATAAAAGAAACAGTTCTAAATAATAATACAAGATCTAGAAGTAGGGGTTCAAACGACCCAAGCCGCTCGTGGGCCACTGGAAACCAGTTCGCTAAAAACTTAAATCGGGCCGCGCTTAAACAAGCTTGAGCCAGAGCCTAAAAATTAGCTTGTCTATTAAAAAAGCCCGAGCTTCACTTATCGAGCCCATTATTTTAATAAGAATGATTTAATAAATTTGTATAAGACAGAATTACAAATTTTGTCCTTTAAAAAAGCCAAATTACGGTTCGTGTCCTTTTTTTAGTTTCTTTGCAGGCGGTGTCCTTTAAACATTTTTTTCCTACACGTTATGTCCTTTACGCTAACTGGGTTAGAAAAACTCAGTTAAACACCCTCACGTGAGACGCATGTGAGGGCATATTGGTCTTTTCAAAACAAATTTATATTCTCATAATAATAATAATAACAATAAATTCACAAGCACACACACACACACACCACTCTCTTCACCCTTCTCTTCTTCACATACCAGACAACAACAATAATAATAATAATAATAATAATAATAATAATAATAATAATAATAATAATAATAATAATAATAATAATAATAATAATAATCACAACAGTAATAATAATTAACAGATGACCAGAAGAACAATAATAATAATAATAATAATAATCGACCACCAATCGCCGGAGAAGATAACGCCGAAGAAGAACCCACAAACCCAGATCCAAGCAGGCTACGAACCCACAAACCCAGATCCGTGGATCGTCGGAGAATTAGGTTCTGTTTTTTTTTTGCTTGCTTAAAATTGGGGAAATCAGTGAATCGGAGGTTGAAGAAGAATCAGCAGGTAGCGAAGGTTCAATGGAACTTCTGATGTTCTTAGTTTAGAAGCAAATCGGAGGGGTGGTGCTTGATGTGACGGTTAGGGATGGTGGTGCTAGATTCGGCGTCGGATTTTGTCCGGTGAAGATGGATCTGGGTTTGTGGGTTCTCCGGCGAGTTGGATCTGGAAGATGGATCTGGGTTTGTGTCTTCTCCGGCGAGTTTGACCGGAATCTGGGTTTATGGGTTCTCCGGCGAGTTGGATCTGGGTTTGTGGGTTCTAAGCAGTTTGGTGTTGCAGGGTGGTCGGGATAAGCGGTGGTCGGATCTAATGGTGGTCACAGAGATGGTGACACTTGTTGGTGGGGATAAGCGGTGGTGATGTTGGGTGTTGCAGACTTGCAGCCTTGCAGGTGGTGGCGGTGGCCGGGAGAGTGGTGATGATGAATTTGAGATGAGATGGAGATGGATTGGAGAGAGAGTTTATTTTATAAATATTAATTCTTAAATATATATTAAATATATTTTAACCACTTCGTTGGAAAGACCAAAATACCCTCACATGCGCCTCACGTGAGGGTATTTAACTGAGTTTTTCTAACCCAGTTAGCGTAAAGGACATAACGTGTAGGAAAAAAATGTTTAAAGGACACCGCCTGCAAAGAAACTAAAAAAAGGACATGAACCGTAATTTGGCTTTTTTTAAAGGACAAAATTTGTAATTCTGTCTTTGTATAATAATTGATTATTATGAATAAGATTATAATAAAAATAACTATATAATATATATTTTGTTATACATAAAAGTTATAGTTAATAAATATATGAAAATAATTACAAATATAGATAAATATATAGTAACCAAGCTGAGCTTAAGCTTTAGAAACAGAGCTTGAAACAATCTAAGCTTGCTGTAAGTTAAACGAGACAGGCTCAAGCCTAGTCGAGCTCGGGTCGTTTTCACCCCAATCTAGAAGTTGGAAAATAAATATACCTTGTTTGAAAATGCTTCTCGGTCTTCTCGTTTCCTGTCTCGGATTTCTTCTTCGCGTCTTCGCTTTGCATCTTCTTGAGCAAGAATCATGTTTTCCTCAGAACGCCTGCGTTCTCTGTCATCATGTCTGGGAGACAACCTCTGTGAATGTCTGGTTGTTCCAAATCTTCTATCAGAGTCCTCGTCTCTTCTGTTAGCATTTAACGATTGAGGGACAACATGTGGTGGCAGGGGCGGTGGCGGCGGTAAACTTTGACCACGAAACCGGTCATCCTTGTCAGCAAGGTTATCATTGTACCGCCCCTTGTTTCTGTCGTCTTTACTTCCTTTATCAGAATCCCGATCAACCGACCTCTCTCTGCTGTATCTCTCCATTGACCGGTCTCTTGACTTTTCCATCATATCATTTCCATGATATCTTTCTCGGTATTCGCGATCGTATCTTTCAACTTTCGGTTGCTTATCGTTATTTTTTATTGGCTCGTCCTCGAGCCTCTCTCGATCTGAAAACCGAGCATCGGGATCGATGTCCCTAGAATCGTGTTCCCCTTTTCGCCTCTTGATAAACCGGTCCTGGTCTTCAACCGGGCTCGTTCTCTTTGTCGGTTTATCGATGTTTTTTGAGGCGTAAGAGTTTTCTGGCCTTGGAGAATGAGTGGGCCGAGATGAGGCCCGTCTTTGACCATCCGTGGGTTCTGCTGACTCATCTTTTGCTGGTGATGATCTAGAGGATCCTTTTGCAGAAGATTCATGAACCGGCTCGGGCCCACCAGGTTTAGGTTTAGCTTCGGTTTTTACAAGATCTTGCTTTGGTTGCTTTGGTACAGATGCAGTAAGAACTGATCTTTTCACACCTTTTGCGGGATTCTCAGAATCGTCAATCTGCTTTTGGGTTTCAGATGATCTGGGAGGTCCAGATATTAAGGAAGCATCTGAACCGTTATTTAGTGAACTGCCTTTTCCTTTTTCATGTTTGGTTTCTGAAGGTTTTGTTCTTGATGTGTTGGCATCATGATGTTGAACTGAAGCAGTTTTTCCATTTGCAGCATCGCTTTGAGAAATGTTAGTGGTTGTTGGTGGATTGACATAAGCAGATTTTGAAGCTACTGATGACGGTGCAGGCTTCAAATCAAGATAGCCCATCCCAAATTCTTCTTCAGTGACCCATGAAGGCTGTATCATAATGAAAGTACATCAGTATTTATTACTATATGAATCTCAATAATATTTTTTAAATCAATCTTGATAGTTTGCTTCATGAATAAAAAAAAGTTGTACAAATCGTTTTGAAAATACTGTGTATATACAATATATATACACAATATACATACATACATACATACATACATATATATATGGTTTGGATCAAATACTAATGAAATTAACGTGCTAATCGTGAAAATTAAGTAGAGTATTTATACATACAAGTAGAGTAATTATGTAATTACATCATAGAGTAATTACATAATTACTCTACTTGATTCTCACAATTACCACATTAATTTCATTTGTACGTTAACTTTCCCCCATATATATATATATAGATATAGGGGTGGGATCTAGAGAGAACTCCTCTTAAAGAGAGAACTAGTAAAGAATTATTTTTAACTATTTTTAAAAATTATTTTGTGATTTTTTTTTCTTTCCTCCTAATAAGATGATATTGTTCCTAAAAAAATAAAAATAAAAAAAAACAGTCGATGTAATGCGTATGTGTATTGTATATATAAAATAGTGTTTTATTGCATATAATACAACACAAAATACATTATCTAATACACACTATTGAATATATGCAAATACGACACTAATAAATGTATGCAAAACACATTATTGCATATATGTAATACAACACTAATGCACATATGCACTATATCGATTTTTTTTTATTTTTGTATATAATATAACACTATTGAAAATATACAATACAAACAACTATATATATGCTATTCAACACTATTTCAAATATCAAACTGCACACTATTGCACATATGCGTTATAAAAAAAGTCGATGTATTGCTTATATGCATTACAACGTTAATATTTTTTTTATTTATTTTTTTATTTTTATTTTTGTGGTCAAGAATAACAACATATAAGAAGGATGAAAGAAAAACAAATTTAAAAATATTTTTTTAAATAAATTAAAAATACTTCATTATTAGTTCTCTAGTTCTCTCTATAAAATGGAGTTCTCTCATGATCCTCTCCCTATATATATATATATAGGGTTGTATAATAAGTTAGTTATTACAAGTTCCTTAAAGTTCTTATATAATTTTAGAGTTCTGTAATGAAACTCATCCTATATATATATATATATATAGTGGAGTAGAAATATTACATTAATTATGATTATGACAAATATTATTACTATATATGAATCCTAATAATTGAAAGATATAAATGTATGCGATAGAAATAGATTTCGGGTCACTTTTAACTTGTTTTCGCTTTCTATATATATTTTGACCATTTTGAGATATTTAGTTTTGACCATTTTAAGATAGAACACAATAGAATCGACCCATTTAAAAAAAAAGGGTATATTGCCACCCCTACACTTAACAAAGGCAAATAAACTCATTTAGCATCATCACCTTTCGAGCAGCCAATGCTGCAGCAACACCAGTAGCCAACACCTTTAGATCTTCTCTTTCATCACTCTTAAGTTTAGCAACCTAAAACAGAGAATAGAAAATTAAAGTCCAGTATCAACCAATTTGAGTAGAAGAACCAGAGATGCAACAATATGACCAAATTTACCCTTTTCTCAAGGTTGATCCCGCTTTTTCTAGTAACAGGAAAAACATTTGAGACTTTTGTAAGCAAAATAAGAGCGTTTCGGATTTCCATGTATTCTGTAGATTCCAAGCACTGGATCAATAATCTTGTGATTCTTTGACTCCACTTCCAGTGCACCTGCAAGCAGTAAACGGATACATTAGAGATCATAAGCACCGGGAAAATTTGATCATTAAGTATATAAAATTTAACATCAACGAGCATACACAGAAAACAATATATAGCACACATCATCATCATCATCATCATCGTACTCAGTATATCCCACCAGTAACAATGCTATGGTAGGGTCTGAGGAGGGTAAGATGTAGACAGCCTTACCTCTATCCCATAGGGATATAGAGACTGCTTCCGGTGAGACCCCCGGCTCGATAGTAGTTTTGCATCAAGCCTTGGACATAAGGCACATAGCACTCAATCATCGGGACACCGGCTGATTGGTGCATGTGCCCTTGTCTTCGGCTATCAACGCCACCACATGATGCCTGATTAACCTTCCGCCACTTTTAACGTTATTTTCATGAGATTAGTAAAATAATGTCAAAATTAGTGCAATTTTACTTTTGCCCACCTGAGGGTTCACACATATATACATTATATGCGCGCACCGCAAGCAGGGCGTCACAATATATAGCACACGTGTTCACTAATCTAATAAAATCTCTTGATTGCCAGCTCACCTTGATGAATTGGCTATACGTGACACGCTGACTATTTGGGTATCTGTAATAGACAGCGAATCCAGGCATGTTACCGCATTCACGTTCATATATAGATTCATCACTCTGCACAAAAGGGTGAAACCATAGAGGCAGTTAAGTATTTATCTATAAATAGGTCAGTTTGGTTTTCTCTTATCTATAACAGGTCAAACAAGTTAAGCTAATGATCTAACTAAAAAACGAATATGGGCCGAACGGATTATATAGTTTAAAACCTTTCAAAAGTACCTTACACATTAAGAAGTTTAAAAACAAAAAAGACAAAAAGAAGGGTCCGCAAGGTCAGACACACCCCACCACCCACCCACAGCTTTATCATCATCATCATCATCATCATCATCGTACTCAGTATATCCCACCAATAGCAATGCTATGGTAGGGTCTGAGGAGGGTAAGATGTAGACAACCTTACCTCTATCCCATAGGGATAGAGAGGCTGCTTCCGGTGAGACCCCCGGCTCGATAGTAGTTTTGCATCAAGCCTTGGACATAAGGCACATAGCACTCAATCATCGGGACACCGGCTGATCGGTGCATGTGCCCTTGTCTTTCGGCTATCAACGCCACCACATGATGCCTGATTAACCTTCCGCCACTTTTAACGTTATTTTCACGAGATTAGTAAAATAACGTCAAAATTAGTGCAATTTTACTTTTGCCCACCCGAGGGTTCACACATATATACATTATATGCGCGCACCGCAAGCAGGGCGTACCGCAAGCATGTGCCCTTGTCTTTCGGCTATCAACGCCACCACCCACAGCTTTATGCACTCACCAATAATAAACAGTTTCGAGAGTCTGTATTGTGCTTTACACACTAGATGAAAATGTTTACAAGTCTGCCCAACCAGAAACCGTTTACATGTTACCCATAGGACCTACACACATATTTTGTAATTACCTTCCAATAATAAGCAGTCTTGAGGGTCTCAAAAAGAAATCTACCAAGGCGGCCCACCTCATACTCAGTGCAACAGCATATCATCGGTTGTAACGTTTTACATATAAGAACATCAATATGATTGACCGTGTTGAAAAACGGTGTGCCCAGTGAATGAAGAGTGTTAACAAACATTGCACAATAAACCGCATCAGGCATGCTGAATGTACATCTAGGAAATATACATCGTTGAAGAAACTCCATGTTAATCTTCAATGTATCAGGGCAGGAACTCAACCATGTATCTTTCTCACGGGCCAAACGTCTACGAACAGATGCCACATTTTCTTCATGTTTCTGCAGTTCACTAGTTAACTTATCTAAAGATTCTTGTATTTTTTCTTTATCTTTCTTTCGTTTAGTGATTGCTGAATTGGAATTATCAGAAAGTTCTTCCAAAGCTTTAAGAGCGGCATGCTGTTTGGCTATCTCAGACTCATAACGGTTTCTAGGTACATAAAGATCATATAATGTTAGCCCCCAAAAAGTGGCATATAAATCGGGAGAGAGACTGTTCCAAGCTTTTGATGGCAGCACTGTTCTAACTGTATCAAGAAGATCAGACCACCTGCCAGAAAAAAGTTATATTAACCCAAATAGTACAAAAAAAAGACTTAGAAACAATATCAGAGTATTACATTATGGGTTTGTGAGGAAGACCAACATCGAGTATAAGTTCACCATCTTTCCCTGACGCTGAACTACTTGAACTCTCATCACAATCTAATGGCCAAAGAACGTCAGATGTGGTCTGACATCTGAAGAGCCTCATCACGGGTCGATATATTAAGAATGCAGCCTAAAAAACGTATATATTTTAAAAAGGAGCTGTTAGGCATTGGCTAACTAAAACATTGATACAAATTATAACTCTGTGTGTGTATACGCATATATTGAAAGAGAGGGAGGGAGGGAGGGAGAGAGAGAATGGAACCTCTGGTTCAAGGTGATATAAGTGTATGAGATCATGAAGATCTGGAATCAATTGAGCATATGAGTTTACTGGTGTCATTGCACCACATAAAAACTCCACATATTGCAGAAGCGATCCGTGACATCTATCCAGCTGTTCACATACCATCTTTATGTGAGGAGAATCAGCCTCAATCACAACCCTGAGCAGAAATAGCAGATATGATTACTTATTGACCAAATAACACGTCCTTACTAAAAGCCAGAGATCAATTCAGGTCAAACGAGTAAAACTAGTACTCACACAGAACGATGCTGAGCTATAAGTAGCAAAAGTGGAATTGCCAACTTGGGCTCATCTTTAGGAAGCAATGAATCGCGGAGCCTGTTGGTGGATTTCATTAAAGCCTGCAGAAAAACTAGTTCTTAAAATTCCGAAAATAAACACATTATAGAAAAAAATCAAAATTCAGGTGTTAACGTTCCAACATCATGTGACTAAGAAAATAATAAACCTTATTGTTGCGGGTTGCACCAAAAGAAGTAGCCTGATAACGTAGAGTCTCACTTCCTGCCATAGCATCCAACTGCTCTTCAGTCATGTTTTCTGTGTACTGAACATTAGCCATTTGCTGAATAAGTTCCTGCAAAAAGATAAACAACATTTGGTCAAATGTGTTAGGAAAGTGTAGTTTTAGATCTGGTTGTACCTGCAGGAGAACAAGCTCAATCCCACTCCCTTTTTTGAGCTGATTTACTAGATACTGGAATAGTCCCCTGAGTTCCATTGATGGATACTTCTTACACCTGCAAAGAAGCATTTAGTAGTTTGTGAATCATGGCATAATCAGAGCATCTAAGACAAAAAACTAAAACCTAAATGTATGCTGTCACATATCACTATTGTCATATCCCAAAGACCAAAATTTCAAAACTCAAAACAATGTTGCAGTAATGGCTGGCACAACATAAATAATACAGCCACACATGAAAGTTGAAGACACGGAAATAGGAAGAGAGAGAACTTCTGACACCAAAGTGTTATTATTAATGGTTAAAGTGTGAATGCAGTTGCTCTTAAAGAGCTACTATGATCACTTCCAATTTTCTGAAAAAGATATGATTTGACCATTTCATAAATTTCAACCCATTTTCTACCAATCTATCAGAAACTTGAACGCTCTGATACTCAAACTAGCAAACTCACAAATCGGTACCTTTGAAAAAACACAGCCCAGATGCAAACTATGTGTTAAGTTTATGTGTTAATGAAAAAAATTGTGTTGAGTTTATGTGTTCACGAAAAAAATGAGTATAGGCAACCAAAAAAAATAAATTATACATTTATAAATTTGCAATCAAAAAATTGATTTCACATTGTTACATGGTAATGTATTAAAAGCATAGTGATAATACTTTACAAGTTGATGCAAATATGGCAATCTACTTATGAAAAAAATAGACAACTTCACCACTTTCTTTTAGCAGCAATATAGAAGCCTCGTGACAGTAGAACCAGGAGGATCAATACCACCATGCATTCAATGTATGACATACAAGAATACACATAAACGCCAAGAATCTCACAATATTTCCATTTCAGTGTACGAAAGTGCATAATCGATTGTCAGTAGCTTTGGTAGATGAAGCTAAAAAAAACTTTAGCATTCACACTCTGCATGTCTTTTTGGGAAAACAATTCATGCATTGCCATGTGTTCGGCATGACTCACTCTGCAAGGCTTTCCACAAACCACACTCCAGAATGAACTAACTAAAAAAACCACCATGGTGAAACTCCATCTTAATAGTAAAAGTAGAGCACGTAAGGCCCGTCGTGGGGGGGTTTCGATTGAAATTTGTGTCAGCTCCAACCAATAAGAGAAAAATGAAGAATCAACTAACACCCACCAAGTCAAGATCCAAAAACAGGTAAGGACCCTAACTAGCGACCAGCTGTCTTCAGTTGCCACACATTGACCAATTAGCATACAAGTCAAACCCCAAGTGTTTCCATATAGAATATTATTCTAATGCAAGATTTGAAGCCCATAATACAAAATGAGTCAGAAAGGACAAGGAGTCCATGCCAACAAAAGGGCTTCACCTATCTTGCCACCAAAAGTCCCTTCTTCAAACAGATATACGGCCCGCCTATACTAGTATGTTGTCTTGACATAATTGCTTTCTAGTACTACCATGAGCTACAAATCTTGAACTTAGTGACCCCAACTATGGGAAAGAAATTACCAGACCCATAAAAAGAATCCCCGTTCATATCGAAAAAACTTCCATCTTTTTAACAAGAAAAAATCCAATCATTGATCTTGCTTCTACCCAACACCAACAAGAGAGTTCGTACTTTTGAAATAGAGAAAAAGAACAAAGGACACCAGAAGGATTAGGGTTTTAGTCTCCCAACAGACATCATAATGAATAGGCTGCACCCAGATTTTTCACTTAAAGTTTCATCTTCCAGGAGCCTGCCCCAGAGGCACGCTAATTATGGGACTTCTTAAACCAAGAAAGCTCGAGAAAATCTGAATTGTTCATAGCTTTAACCATGCTGCTGACAATCCACGATCCAGTCGGTAAATATTGCCATGAACTCTAAACACAACGACACTATATATTGGTAAAAATGTCACACCAGTACTGAAGGACCAACAGTAAAAAAAATCACAACGATAAAAACCTAAGCAAAACAAACATATCAAAAGGCAGGTGTCACACTTGGTAATACTACCACAACTCCACAGGTACCTTTACACTCAAGACTTAGCTTATAATCTAAATAATAGGATACCCTACAAAAAAGTTCGAATATTCCACAGGAACGATACGAGATTATGAATGTTGGCCGGTAGCACATAAAGATCAAACTATCCAAGGGTAGATTTTATAATAAAAAGGGCAGCAAAAAAGGGAGAGAAGATTACATACAGATGACCCCAAAATGATGCCAGAGATTGAAGCCAGTCTGATAAGTTAAGACCGTCATCTTTTAGCTTTTCACGACCACCTTGTACAAGACGTTCAATCACAACATATTCCAATATATCATACTCAAGCTGCAGAGAAACCCAAAAAGATTACAACAGAGTGAAAAGATTCAAATAAATAAAACAAGCAAAAAGTCAAATACACACCTGTGTTAAATATTTGAATGCATCTACGACTGGAGCAATCATATCCCTGTACGCCTCTATCTGTAAATTTAAGTTATAAAGATAAAAGTTATAGAACACAGAGAAAAAGATTCTTCAAGAACAATGACAAGATGGGTATTGTGGACCATACCTGGTGGACAATGGTTCGAAGCACAGTCATGGGATTTGCATGAGCTAATTTTGCAACCATCCTTCCAAGCTGCTTTAAGTTTTCCTTTGCAAGTCGTTTCAAGATCCTTCTGGTGTCCAACTGCAAGAAAAATATACAATGAAAATAATTCCACAATAATCCAAAAAAAAAACTGAGTCTAATATATAACCTTTGCTGTCTGCTTTGCAGATAGAACCATGGGGTTGCACTCGTCATCCTTTTCCCATTCTCCATATAAACGATACCTTGCCTATCACATGAGAGTCATTAACTCATTCATCCCATCAAATGCAGAGTTTAAGAGTTCTTGATAATATGATAAAATCAATCACAAAGCGAACCTCGTATGGAAGTAGACTCAGCACAGCCCAAATCTCTTGTCCAACAGCTGGATTTGCTGGTATTAACTGTAGTGAAGGAAGTAGACATGCACCAAGTGCTTCCTCAAGGTTTAACCTAGCCTCCTTTAGATGGAGCCGGGGAGTTCGGTTTTCACTCAGATTAATATCATCCCCAGAAACGACACATTTGAGGGCAGAAAGGTAATAACCTCTCAGCACTCTGCATACCTAATCATAACAAATAAAATATATATAATATATATGTATATATATATATTATCACGGTCACAATGAAGAATATTAACATAGCTTGAAAATACAAATAATAAAATCGTTCACCTTCTGAAGTAGCAATGTATCACGGTGAAGATAGGGTCCAACAGAACTAAGCATCTCAAATAATTCTTTGGGGAGATCAATAAATGATCTTTTAGTTAAGTTAGTATCTGTTTCCATGTAATCAGAGCCTCCTTCTGTCGGTCGAAGTTGTGGCTGACGAACAAGTTCATAAGCAGGAGATATTGTTTTCTCAATGAGCCTGTAAATTGATATTATTAAATATTAAAACTTGTAAAAACAATACTGATAGAAACAATACATTGACCCATTTGATTTAGCCTCTTGACCCACCCATATCGAGCTGGGTATGTATCAAATACCATCTGGGGTTTAATTCAACTACTTTATATGTACCTAAACAAGCCTTCACAAATCCGAGTATGCTCAACCGGATTGACAGGGGAGAGACGGCGAAATAGTATATTTGCATGATACCTGTAAACCAAAAATACAATTTAAAACAATTTGGTTTACACTAACAGAATCAAATATTATACAAGATTAATACATTACAAAAGTGAACTTACCAATCATCCACAAAAAGAAAGCCTATAAGCAAGCCCAAAGTTTGACTGTTTTCAAGCTCTGAAGAACGCTCTGTAACTGCTTCAAATTCCATGTCTAAAGCAGCAAAAAGATCTACTGTCACGTCTCCTTGTTTTTCATCATCCATAAGATCCTTTCCAATAGCAGCCAGGTTTATTTTGCCAATCTTATTAGCCTGCATATAAGAACAGAATATTAAAAAAGTAAAGTATTATAATTATAAAGATGTAAACATTAGTGTATGTGAATGCTCCAACATTTGGCAGCAAAAAATTAGAGAAATGGGACAAATTGTACAACTCCCTTTACCTCATCAAGTCGTTTTGCAGAAAAAACATTATAATGATCAAAGGCTTCATCGTCATTGGGAAGTAGATGTGCATATCTGAATCACAAAAAAGAAAAATATTGCAGCAATTTAGTCAATAAGCTCAAGTGGTCCAAGTAACTCAAATAAAATATTCTAAAAATATGAGAACAAAAGTTATCAAAAGCAATACACAAATTGGATGAATGTGTTCATAATACTCACATGCTATCAAGATCTAAAAATTCTTTCTTAACCAGTAGCGCAGTAAGCTGATAAAGTCCAAAAGGTACGGTATTATTTACTTCCATACGCTGATAATATTGAAACTTGAAACCAAGAATTTGTGAAGCGTTAGACTGCAAGAAACATCCAAGAGAGATTAGTAAATTCTTTTTTATTTATTTTGACAAAAAACACTTTGAATATTAACTCTGGCATTCATATTTAACAAAACAGAAAGAAACACACCTTGGGGAAGATAGGAATCAGGTTCAAGAAGACACTGTTATCAGGCTGAAGTTCAAAACACTCTAATACCTGTAATACTCAATACAAATCAATGAATACTCATGCCTTAACTGTATTTTCATATAAAACTATAAGCATACAGCATACTGATCAAAAACAGAAAGAAGGGAGACTTACAATGTCAAAAACACGATTTGGATCCAAATTGAAGTGTCCAATTAATGACTGCAAAAAATAACAGGTGTGGGACAAGTAGGAAAGGAAAATGTATTTCAGTAATAAAATTCATGTTCAAACCTTAATTATGCCAACTGTTGCTGCTGATGCATTTGGAGAGCAAACTTCTGAGCCTTGACAGAGAAGGGTAACCTAAAAAAATAAGCAAAACAGTGACTTGCAATGTTTAAACTTTTCAATAAAGCATACAGAGTTATATGGTTTTCAACCATTTTGCTTCTTTCTACATAACTGTAAACTAGGCCAAGTTATAACATAACTTAACAATTAAACAGCACACTTTTTGACTGATAAAAGTCACAACAAGACAAGAAAACCTAAAATGTAACAGTCAAAGTAGATAGTTGAAGAACTTTTTGCTTAATGTTATGTGTAAGAGAGATAAATAACGGATTCTGAATACTCATCTTTAACATCCAAAAAGTTAAGCGGACTTTCAGCCCCAACATGTACAATCCTCAACTTTCACTGATCACAGATTGAAAATGCAGATTTCAACAGAGAAAAAACATGCCCTTTTGGATGCTTAACAACTATGCAGTCAATCTCAGTGGTATCTCGGTTATCGGTCCTCATGTGAAATATTGGTCAAAATATTGGTCAGAATATAGGTACCGATAATATCGGCGATATTTCACCAATATATCACTAATATTCCCGATATCAGTGTTTTAAGTCTTAATTTTCAACTTTTGGCACTTAATGTTGGTGTTTTGAGTCTTAATTAGTTCCTACTTGCTACAATTGTTAGTATTTTGCAAGTTGCAAAAGGATAATTTGTTAATAGAAGGATAATATATTGAATTATTAGTGTTAAAGTGCTATATATATAAACTCTGCATGATTATAAAATTACCGATATCCCACCAATATCTCACCACGATAACTGATATCTCAAATATCGGTCCTCTACCGATATCCGATATTTTCCGCATTAACTGCTTAGCTTAACAATCATTTAATAAAGACAATAATAACGTTTTAGAACAAGAGATAAAAAGCAATCAAAAATTTTAAACAGGAGGTAGAATGATACCAGCTTGGCATAGCCTTCACTCTCTTCCCGAAGAAGGTTGAACTTGGTTTGTTGATAAAGAAGACGAGTGTTAACCCTAACCTGTAAACAAAAGCACATAAACATTCCAAGATCAGATGTAATTTAATCCAATACAAATCAGCATTAATAAGTTTTTCGAACCCAGCTATTGGCAGGAGTTATTTATAGAAAGTTCAAGTACAGAAGTAGCAGCTACAACTGATTATAAAATATGTAAGACGCAATAACAAAAAACTCCAGATACGTGTACAGGTTCAAGCCTACCTCTTTTGACTTCAAATCAGCAGCTTTTATCTTAATCATCTCTGAATCCCATAGAAATTCTTCCTGAATCAGGTGGTTTAACCTTAGTCTCCAACAATATTTACTAATTTAAGTATCAATGTACTTTATAGCAATTTCTATCAGTATAAGAATTAAATTACCTCACAACGTTCATGGAAGAGTCTCAAAGGAACCACAGAATGTTCCACCATCCACTTTGCCTAAGTAAACAAAAAAAAACATAAGTAATGGCATTGCACTGGAAGAGATTACTCAAGCAACAATGCCATGGACACTACAAAAAAATGAAAATGAACAGGAGCTGATAAAAACTCATAAATCATGTGATGGTGAGAATTAACAGTGTCTAGTAATCTACTACCATGAAGTCATGATTACTTTCTAAATTCATTTAATGTATATTGATTACTATATGTTGAAAATATCTACGTATATTGATTACTATATGTTGAAAAAATCTAGTCTGTTTACATATGAAACAAGTTGGTACAAAAGGAAGCTTGCTGTGAAAGGCTGCGTTTGAGACCGATTTGGGTTAAGAGTGTTTTAACTCTTTAACTTAGTTTTATACTCTAATTATTCGGTTAGTGGATAATTATTTTTTATTTGGTTTATGTATCTAAGTGGGTCAAGATGCTTACGGTCTACTTTGGTTTATCTATTGCGTAAGGATTAAAATCATAATCGATTTGGGTCATGTGGGTCTTTTTAAATGTCTCATGTCCATGTAATGTTTACAAGTCTCTTTTTCGGTTTGGTTTACATAATAACAAAAGAAATCACATCTGCGTTTTCTTTTTCTTTTTGTTTGATTTTGGGCCATTACAATGCTCATGTTCAACAAAAAGCATGCATTAGTCTGTTGGAAGTAATTAGAAGAGCGGAAGTGTTCATTGACAATTTTAAAGTCATAATTAAGCTTTGCCAAAAAAAAACTTATTTAAATATGCCTATAAAGGAAAATAGTAGAAGTTTACAAAAGTAACTTGTTTATCTAAATCCTAGTAACAAAATAAAAAAGTGGATTCTCTTCTCGAAAAATACTCGTCTAAAATATTGTTCCTAGAAAACAGGGCAAGTATTCACCAACTAAACAGTCCCTCAGATTCTTGAATTTTTCTTCCCAACTTACCTATTATTCAACCAATGCAATACTATCTCAAAACACTTCAATCACTTTGTTCTAGTGCTAAGATCATCAAAGCATGCATGCCTTTAACATATGTATATATATATATATGTATATATATATGTATCTAACAATACCGAGCGCATATATTTATAATGTCTATGTTTGAACAGTTGAACATAGACTTATACATAAAAATATGTCTTAACAATACTGAGCACATACATCTGTGCATCGCTATGACTTTAACATGCTTAGCTTATGTCCATAATGTGAAAGATAACCATGCATATTAACGCGACAACAAAATATATGAAGTTAGATGAATACTGACCAATTTAATGAGACGTGCACGATATTCTCCAGGCATTGTAAGCTGCAAAAAAGGTCCAATGGTAACACGAAGTATTCACAATTAAGCAACGAGCAATGGCTTGTAAGAAAACATATAATAATAATAATAATAATAATAATAATAATAATAATAATAATAATAATAAAGAGAAGACCTAAAAGCAGTTATTGAATGTAAATAAAAAGAGAGAGAGTGAAAATACTGACATCGTGAGCCATTTGAGAAACAATATCAGCTAAATATGAAGACACATCTTCTTCTCTATTATCATTATCAAGCAACAACTCCAATGCTGATTTACACTTCTGAATCGGAAGCTCTCCTCTAACCTAATAATAATAATAAACATACATAAGTAAGTAAGTAACTAACTAGTACTACAATAATAATAATAATAATACTTACTATGTTCCAGCAAAGTTCGTAGAGATATCGGAGAAGCGACGCCGGAGACGGTGGTTTAAAGGTGCTTCCGTCGTCAGTGATGTATTTACACGCCAACGCCATCATCATTCAATTGCAAACCCTAGGTTTTCTCTCTTCAAATTGCTATTGGTATTGGCATGTATGTATGTATTATTATTATTATTATTATTATTAATATTATGGAGGCCTAGGGCTATATAGAAGACGAAGACGAAGAAAGAATTTGAGGGTTTTCAACTTGGCTTGCTATTTCCCCTCTCTCTTTTTGGTCGGTCTTGTACATAATAATAATAATAATAATAATAATAATAATAATAATTTAGCTCGTGAATCGTTCGGCAAGAAGTTAGGGAATGGTATGTGTGTTTATTTAATAAACGAACATACGTGAACAAAAAGTTTGTGTTCATTTAATTAAACGAACGAACATGAACACATGCTTTGTTCGTTCATTTATGTTTATGAAAGTTCGTTTATTTATGTTTGTTTCTGTCTGTTTATTTATGCTTGTTTATGTATTAATAAAAAATAATTAAATATTATTTGGATGAGTCATGTACTTAAAGTTTTATATGTGTTAATTTGTGTTCATTTAAGTGTTTTTATTTACGTTCATTTATGTTTGTTTGTGTTCATATATGTGCATTTATCTTTGTTCAGTTTTATTCGTTTAAATTTTAAACAAACGAACATAAACACATGTTTAGTTCGTTCATTTATGTTTATGAACGTTCGTTTATTTATGTTTGTTTCTGTATGTTTATTTATGCTTGTTTATGTATTAATAAAAAATAATTAAATATTATTTGGATGAGTCATGTACTTAAAGTTTTATATTTGTTAATTTTTGTTCATTTAAGTGTTTTCATTTATGTTCATTTGTGTTCGTATATATTCATTTATCTTTGTTCAGTTTTATTCGTTTAAATTTTAAACAAACGAACATAAATGTTCATTTTTTAAATAAACGAACATGAGCATAAGTATTTGTTCGTTTAAGTGTTCGTGTTTGTTCAAAGTTAAATGAACGAACACGAACATGCCCTTGTTCGTGTTCGTTCAATTCGTTTACATGTTTTCATTATTCATATTGATAAAGGACTCATTCCATAACTTTGCTAATTCAAAAGTAAAAAGGTTGTAATTTTCTTTAAAATTTATCAAATACATCTAAAAGTCTTTATAAAAGCATCTATATATGAAAATTACTTATACTAGCTTTAGAGCTAGTGTAACACACGAGATGATCTAAATAATTAAGTTATAAATAAAGTAATACATAATGTATATAGAAAAATGTATTACATCTATACTTGTATCATTATACATAAATTGATTTTATTTATATTACAAAATGATTTTTTCCCAGAAAAAAATGAACTTAACAAAAAAATAATGCACGTGGAAAACTTATCCAAGAACACTTCATCTATTGAAAATTGTCTCATATATGTATAATTAAAAGAAATTTAGTTATGAACCAATTTCGAAGAATACTTCTCATATAATAATAGTATTGAGCTACACCATAAAAAAGATTTTGATAAGTTTGAGAGGCTTCTCGACTTTGCCAATTAAGAGCATTCCCAACAGGTCCTCCAAATAATATGTGAGTATGTTTTCTATATTTTATAGAGGAGTTATGAATGGTTGTGAGTGGAGGATATAGAGAAACTTTGGATGATAAGTAAATTTGAAGAAGCACTGTTCACTCTTTATAATTTTTTAATGTTTTTTGAAAGTGATTATGAGTGAAGTAGAGAGAAAAGATAATGATAAAAGTATAAAGTATTATTATTTAATTGAAAGGAGAAAGAAAATGTAGCGTTTTTAGTGTAATTATAGAGATAAATATGAAGATGTTGTTGGGAATGCTCTGACAAAAGAAATAATATGTTAACCCGTTCAGTTTTGTGAATGTTTTGTTTCACTTAAGCATAATTTTGTACGACATGTTTCACATACAACATTCTGATAACTATTCAAGGAAAAGTTAATGTTGACACAAATGTGTCTAATTTGATAAAAGTTAGAAACATTGATAAGCCTGTAGGTTGCATGTCGGAAGTGTTTTTTTTTTCTTAAGTTTTAATAGTCATGGAAAAATACTCAATGTGCAAAATCCCGAATCTTTTGACTATTTCCGAAAATGTCATTAAAAATAAATTCGAAACCCAATCACATTTAAAATTCTAACTTTCATTTGTTTTACATTTTCAAGTCAAAACTTTGAACCCGTAACAAGTTTTACGATAAATCTATTTGCATTCTCAAGTTTTAAAAATATTCAGATTACACATTTTTCGCCCGTAACAAATTTGAGCCGAATGTAGTTACTTTGTACCAAACAATATATTTACAAACTTTTAACCCGTAACAATCAAATTTAAGTTCCATAAAAAACTCGAAACAATCCTTGATAAAATAAACCAAAGAAACTAAATATGATAAACTTCATTATATTTGAAAGTGATTACTATCCTTACAATTTAACACACATATGTACATGTTACTAAATTAACCGAAAAATAAATAGATAGATTTACATCATATATTTATAATTTATATTTTTATGACAATGTACAAAAGAACCAATAGATAAATGGAATTATTTTAAAAAATGGATCAACTTTTAAGCATATATTTATAATTTAATGATTAAAAAAATTACTTTGTAAATTAAAAGCATATTAGAGTTTTATTTACGATCTACAACAATATACATAGTATAATATGCTAATAATAACATTTAAAATTATATTCTTTTCAATATTTAGCAAACACCGTGTGTTGTTGATTTTTGTATTTCACAAAGTATGTTGTGAAATATATTATAAAAATGTATAGTAATATAATATGTAAATATTCATTTTTATAAAAGTGTATATATACATAGTATAATATGTTAATAATAACATTTAAAATTATGTTCTTTTCAATATTTAACAAACACGGTTTGTTGTTGATTTTTGGATTTCACAAAGTATGTTGTAAAATATATTCTAACAATGTATAGTAGTATAATATGTAAATATTTATTTTTATAAAAGTGTATAGATATAAGATAGAGTTAAAGAAAAGTGAATAATTTGATCATATTATATATAATATAAATGGTGTGTAAATGGAAAGTGAATAATTATTAATCTATGACATATATTAGTTTTGGAGGAAAAATTGTGAGGATTAACCAAAAACCGATATGCGCCTACAGTTATTTTACTTTATTAGTATAGGTAGATTACGACAAAACATGGTTTTCATATTTTTATAAAGTAAAGTTTTGAAATTTCAATAAACAAGTAACATTTTCATGAAAAATCATTAAAACATAATAGAAATTCACTTTCAATACCAAGAAAATTCTAAAATTTATAAAATTTCAATTTAAGTTTATTAACAACACTATAATAAACAATTTGAAAATAAGTTTTTATTATTGACACAATTACTTAAAGGTCTTCCCTATTCAAACACCTATTTTGTTGTATACGAGTTGTATAACTCACACTACTCGTATAGATGGTAGTTTTTTGTCAATATCTGTTGACTAGTTAATACGAGAAGGCCTATGCGAGTGGAGGCCTATACGAGTTATATGAGCTATATGAGACAATTTAAAATTTTTTATACGAGTGGAAGCCATACGATGTGTATGGCCAATACGAGATGACAACCTTTTGTCCTTTAACCATGTTTTCCAACACTGACTATAGGAGTTGTATGGGCTATACGAAATAAATTTTAAAATTTTTTTCTACCGACATTAGTAGCATTTATTTGTAATAGATAAAATTGTTTTTTTTTCAAACGCAAATACGAGCACTATTGGCTATACGACTTAAATTATTAAACAGTATAAATTCTCACTATAAAAAACATTTATGTTGCAACCCTTTTAAAAAATAATTATCAGATATTTCTTATGACTAAGTGAGAAAACAATTATTTCTCGTCTCATTGGACATCTGGAATACACTACAACATTCTAAGTTCGTTTATAGCTTACTTTTACACAACTGAATATTAATTATTTATTTTTAATTAGTTTTTATAAAAATACTAGTTATAAAAAACATAAACTTTTAGATTTTGAGTTTGTTCTCATTTTTTTAAATTTACGATACGCTAGAAAACACAAACATTAATATAAATAAACATAATTAAGGATAAACATTACATCATTAAATTTATAACATAATTAAAGATGAACTTTTAACGTATTCTAATTAAACAACCTTCGAACAACGGGAGCGTCTCGAGGCACTGGCCTTCTATAAGTCGTTATTCGATTTGTTCCGGTAGCCGTTGTTAATTCTTCTCGCACCATGTACAAGCTAATTTCATGGACCCCTTGAACACCAATGTATGATGTTACACGTGCAATGTCTTCTACAGTACTAATTGGAAGTAAACCTATATTCGGATCACCAGTCAGTGTTTTAAAGTAGAACCACATATTGTTGGTATTTTGATACCCAAAGTTTAGCATTACTAAATTCATATCAAAGACTTTGAAGTTTTGAATATGTAGGAAGTCCACATAATTTATGGCGCCGGCGGCGTATATCCTTCTAGTCAAAGTTGTAAAATGACCATAGTGGTGGATCTTCAAAGTAAAGTACCATGGTCTATCAGCGTACAAGTCATTTTTCATACTAACTGCGTGATCATATTCTTCATCACCTTGTCTTACGCATCTTATACACCACGATTTTGGATAAATATCTTCTGAGTAGTTGAATCTATCGTTAGGTGACACCATAGGGTATAACTAGGAAAGAAAATAAGTTAAGAAGGTGTAACATCTCGAAATTTCTAGAAAAATGATAGTAAAATATTATTTATTTATGATGGAAAAGTTTGCTTGAGTTAGTAGAGATGTAATAAAATAATAAATATGGTTTAAGTAGGCTAATTAGATGGAGTTAATATGGACCAAAAAGGAAAGATGGGACTTAGGTCCATGGGCTTAAGAGAGTATAAATACCCCTTAAACCCTAATCCTTTCCATTATTATCCATCTCTACACCATAGCCTACACCTTGAAAAACACACACGAACACCATCCAAAAACCCGAGCTAAGATCTGAAGGTGGAAACCCGAACCCGTTGGTGCTAGATCGACAAATCAAAACAACATCAAGGCTAGACCGTGTTCGTAAACCTACTCGTTTAAGGTACGTTTATATAGAGAACTTGTTCGTTTAAGTTCGGATTTAGTCTAGAAATCATAGATCTGTTTTAGTATGGTAAAAACGAATCCAACGAAGCTAAACTTACTGAAACTGATTAACATTTGATAGGTTAATTGTGTATAAGGGAAGCCGTATATATGTATTAACAATCGCACCCTTTAAAACCGATATTTTGATGAATAAAGGGTTGGGGTTTGTAGGCGCTGTATAGACGAGCTCATAGACACCTAAATCGTGTTGTTTCGTTAAGAAACGAAGGTTTATTGCAGATCTGGTACGAGTTGACTATTCTATGTTCATATCGATTTTGACTATGACCTCAGGGTCAAAGTCTGGATAAGACTAATGTGATTCGTTAAGGTAAAGTAACGAATTAATTAGCCAATTTGTTCTGGCAAGATAGTGAATCAGTTCACCAATTCGTTATGGCAAGATAACGAATTAGTTCACCCATTCGTTATGTGACATTTGTCAATTTCGGGTCCGAATAGTATTCGTTTTGTAAACTTTTATTATGTAAACCGACCCGTTTTGTAAACCGACACTTTGGAAATAATCAAAATGATGAATTTTATGTTACGATATTGTTTTACACCTGTTGGGTCTTGAAAACATTCAATTTGGTCTTTAAAACGCTTAAAAATCACTTAAAACGAACTACGGGACCAAAATTGGCATTTTTTAAAAATCAGGAAATAACCCCTTCGCGGGGAGCGACGGGGTGGTCGCGGGGCGCGAAGGCAGGTCTACAGCTGCACGTTTTTTTTTGTTATTTTTATGCATACATGTGACCAAAACACCCCATTTTCATGCAAGACCATTTATGCTTGACCATTTCAACTTACCCTATATATACACCACCCTTTCCATCCATTAATCTCTGCTACAACTCCAAATTCTCTCTCAAATTCAAATATTTAAAGGTCATTTTCTTTGTGTTCTTGAATGTTTGACCTCTAAAAGTCAAACTGAGTTTTCTCTTTAATTCTAACTTGTTCTTCTAACATTACTAACTCTTGAATATGGTGGTACAACATATATATATATATATATATATATATAATACACACCCCTTGTTTCCTTTATTTGTTACCTTACCTACTCTGGTTGTTTAAGTTTCGAATGTCATAAGGCAAGGCTTCATGGAGGACTTCGTGTTCTTGATATATACATACACACACATAACTTATTATACATATCGTTTATGCCTAACTTCTGCTCATTTTAGTTTGTTAGTCACACTTACAAGTCTTGGGTATGTGGAATCCGTCTATGAACTCATTGTGAGAGATGGAAACCGAACCAAACCGAACTTTTGTTAAAAAGACTTGTTGTTGACCTTTTTAGCTGTAGAACTTAAAACATTTTCATTTGTACATTTTTATACAAGATCTATGATATATGGGTATGTAGAATCCATCTATGAACTTGTGAGATGGAAACTGAATCGATCCGATTTTACTCGCTTAAGACACACAAGTGTGTTTTTAGCTATCAAGATTTGTATATTTCTTTAAAAATAGTTTACAAACTGATTTTAATCATTTTCTTAAGTACTTGGAAATGTTGGATCCAACTTGGTCTCATAACATAGTTGGACCAACAAAACCGAACACTCGCTTAACGTACGTTGTTAGTTCTAAAACAATAGATCTTCATACTTGGTTAAGTGTTATTATGTTTTAATGAGTTATCTCATAATAATTAATATTTTGGAAAGTTGACTTTGGGTTTGACCATTTGTCAAGACCCGAACCGACAACCCGAACACTCGTTAAAAAACCCGTTTTAGTATCTTTGTCCCTAAGGAATTTGCATTTTAGCATTTTTCCCACCTTATTACTTAACATTGGTTAAGTAAATATTAAGGTTAGATACTTTAACCCGGTTTTGAGCAAACTTACATTTTTAAAGGATTGTTATTATAAATTCTTAAATAGTTACATTTTAAACCTTGAACTTTAATTGTTTACTTTTTGCAACAATTATTTTATTTAAAGATCTTCAAGATAACCATTCTAAATCCAAGATTTTATTGTCATTTAGGCCTTGCTCGTTAAACTTCATCCATCCGGCTATTCATCTTTTACCGATCAAGTTTTGTACTTGAACGTGAGTAACTTCATACCCCGTTTTCTATCTTTTGTTTTGGGGTGACATTTCATACTTATTCAAATCAAATGCTTTATACTTGAGTCTTAAACCACAAACGTTGTTGTATACTTTACTTGAATAATTGCTCGATTTGGTGTTCTATGCTTATATGCCTATGTGTTTATCGCTTTCGGTTGGTGGAATCTTTAAATCCTAGACTACTTGGCATCCCCTTGTAGCAAGGTGTCGTTAACATAGTGCAATTAACGATATTCTATTAAATCCTAGACTACTTGGCAATCCCTTGTAGCTAGGTGGCGCTAACATAATTCTATTAGCGATTGTCAATTTATCCAAGTTGTTGCTTTTATTTATGGTTTTGTATACTAGATTTGTGGCTTTTCATACTATATATCTAGTGTTTAAACTTATGAATTGCTCACCAACCTTTGTGTTGATAAACTTTATTTTATGAAATATTACAGGTTTGCATCTAGGTTGATTTTGGAGTTCGGTAAAGAAAACGTCACAAATATCGTTAGGATATTAGCAAAAATGAACAATATTTGATTTGCTATATTTTGTTATATTTTGTTGTATTTGACTTATGAATATTTGATTATGTGACATTTTCGATGTTGTGAAATGAAATGATTTTGTTAAATATTGTTGCTTTAAATAGTGTCATGCGCTTATGAGCAATCGTTGCACCCCGGCATGTTCCGCCGCCTTTGGTCGGGGTGTGACACGTTAGGTCCAGATAACGAATCAGCTCACCCAATTCGTTATGTTTAGATAACGAATCAAGTCATGTTCAGATAACGAATCGGAATAACGAACCAGAGTAACGAATCAGTTAACGAACTGGATCATGAAAGATAACGAATTAAGCTAACGAATCAGGACAACGAAGCAGATAACGAATTAGACTGTGATCTGTTAACGAATTAGACTTAATTCGTTACAGCAATTGAGATGACGAATTAGATAATAATTTAAAAGTCTAACGAATTAGCTCGACCCCAGCCAGGGGCTCTGCCCCTTGGACCCTGCTAGGGGCTGCCGCCCCTAGAACCCTGCTGCCAGGGGCGCTGCCCCCGGACCCCCGTTTGTTGAGGGTTATAAGTAGACTAGAAACACGATATGGGTAGTGATAGTTAATTGACACGTGTAATTGTTATAAAGTTAGTCATGCACAGCTCAAGAAGGGAATAATCATCAACGGTGAACGTAACCGATCTCAGGTGAGTTTCTTGCCCCATTTCCTTGTTATGTTTTCGGGGCTGTGTGCATACTCGATGTGAAGTGTGAATACACTTACCTTAAGTGGTAAGCGTATGCTATAATGATTGATGTGATAGTAAGTATTATGTTATGAATGAATGTTGGTCGGTGCGTGAACGATCTTCGGATATTGCACGCCCCGCCAATGGGAATGATCCCTAAGTGGTTATTAGTTTGCGTAAATGTTATTATGTAACTTGGTTATTATGTAAATGATGTAACGATAGAAAGTGTGTTGTAGATAAGCAGAGGCAGAGTGTGATAGAAGTGGCAAGGATCTAGTAAGGGTGTTAGTGGCATGACGATAGTACGTGGTAGGGTAAGCCTATACGCGCCTTCGTTATTAAAGTGGCATGACATGAGTGCGTGGTAGGGTAAGCCTATACGTGCCTTCGTTACTAAGTGGCATAACGTGAGTGCGTGGGATGGTAAGCCTCTATGTGCTTCCGTAAAACAAGTGGCTAAGACGTACAGGACAGTTAAGTGGTTAAGCGGTAAGGTGAACATGTCAGATAGTGGACTATGTGTCTTTGGACACGTATGTGATTGCATGTAATGGTTGTATGGTAAGTTGCTTGATTACTAGAACTCACTCAACATAGCTGACTTTTAGTATGCACGCAGGTAAGCAGGTCTAAAGAGCTAGCACGAGGACGACACATGGCATGGATTGAATGGCTGGCATCTAATGATAAAGGAATGATGTTATAACACGATGCTTTATGTTAAGATCTAAAGATAAGTTTGTAATGTTTTGTAATGAATAATTGAAGTTAACGTTTCCGCGAAAAGTTTTAATTAACTCTGATTTGTAAGAATTGTGTTTATGAGTAAATCCGACGCTAAAGTAAGGCACCGGGATCGTGGCTTTACAGAAGGAAAGCAAATGAAAGTGGGTGAAATGTAGTGAAAAAAAAAGTTAATAGATGTAATTTATAGTGAGGAAATTGGGGTGGTGTGAGCAAGGTGCTACACTAACAACATGACCCACCATCTAGACACACAAACACCACCTATACAAATCGTATAAGGTTCTAGGACTCGTATATATGGTGTGTGGAGAAATATACTCGTTATAAATAAGGCCTATAAATACATATATATTTCATACTTAACATCTTTACATCGGTCTTGCATACTCCATCTTTCAAACCTTTATTTTTTCCACATGACACACCGAATGGAGAAAGAAGATATTAACGATCTCTCAACCAATTCTCAAATCTGCAAGATGGACTTATTTTTTAAATCTATAATTACGCGTACAAACCATATAACAATATAGTAACGATACCACAGAACATAGCATACCACATAGATATAGGGTGAAATTCTTAAAAGAACTTTTTGAAATTCAGAATTTTAAGAACCGTTTTGGACAAGAAAAAAACCCTTAAAAATATTTAAAAAAATGTAAAACGAAAAACACGAAAATTTTATAAAAGTAAAAAAACCAATAATTTATGTTTTTCATCCTGGTCATAAAAAAACAAAAAAAAACATTATCATTTATATTAATTGTAAATATGTGTATGGTAACATATATAAAATTAAAAAATAAGTATTATACATATATTTATACTTTTACCAATCCGGTATTTTTTATTTATTTTTTTTATGAAAGCGGGATGAAAAAAAAATTTGTTTGGTTTTTTACTTTTTGTATTTTTGCATTTCTTTTTGTTTTATAAATTTTTTTATTTTTCTTAAAAAGAGTTTTTTTTGTTTTATATTTTTTGAAATATCTATATATATATATATATGTATGCATGAAAAACAATATGTATATTTGATGTTTAAACTTAATTACACAACTACTAGCTTGGTTTAGTGGTAATGAGAATGACTTCTAACCAAAAGGTTATGGTTATAGTCTCACTTGAAACATTTTAACTCCATTTTTATACAAATTTTTTTACACAACCCAAATCATAACCAAGTAAGCAATTTAAACATTAAATTGTTTAAACCCAACAAAAATACCCTTTTACTTAAGGCCCAAATTTTTTTCGCTTTTGGTCCAATTTTTTTTTAACAATTTCCGGAGACGCCCCTGGATGTATAAAGATCCAAAACGACTCGTAAAAACTATAATATTCGTCTAGAGGGTGTTTGAGTAGTATAGGCTACACTACTCATAAAAAATCATCATCGTCTCATATAAGTCATACGACTCGTCTAAGAATCTGGTCAAACACCTTTTCCAATAAAGCTAGTGGATGTCATAAAACGAAAGTCTATACGACTCGTATAAGCTATACGAGTTGTATGAAGTGTCTGAGTCTTGAAGGTGAGTGTTTTATTAGCAGGGCCTTATTTAAAATCTGGGTTTCCACCCGTTTTAAGCGTGGTACACAACGTGCCCATGCCAGCAAAACAAAATTTCCCCGCTTAATTTACCAAAACAAGTTCAAATCAAATAGGCTAGGTCTAGGAAGATAAAATATTCAAGATTTTATAAAGTTTTCATTTATGACAATTACCATGCATCACTGGAACAAAGCAAACGCAGGCAACAACACCGCCACCGCCGCAGCCTATGGTTCCAAAATTGAAGCCGACAACGACGGAAATCGAAAAAGAAAACAGATTTCGTACAACATCACCATTATACCTCTGCCATCGCCGTCACCAAGGATTTCATAACGGAGACGGAAAAAGCCGGTGATAGGAAGAGAACGATATTTTTGAAGATAGAGAGAGAAAGCTTTGAAGATGAATTGAGAAAAAGCTTCTGAAACAAAAAATATTAAGTGTTCTCAAAACTCATAAGGACACGGAAGACACCAATTAACCTAATCGAGAGGCACGTGTAAAGTCAATGTACACCTGGAGCAACCTGAACTCAATTGAAAATATAAAACAACATATGCAGAAATTACAACACATAAAGCAAGGTTTGGGTTAAGAAAGTTGCAAATTAATAAGATATATAATCTGGATCATTTCAAATAATCGCATGTTCCTTCTTATATGAAACTAGGATTTAGAACATGCGCGTGGCACTAGGTTGATGCGTATAATGTAAACGCCACCGACAATGCGAGTCAAAATACACATGAAAGAGTTATAAAGACACAGAGATGAAGCATTATAAATGTCATCGTTGTATTATAAGTGGTTGTTTAACATGCACTTTTTTTCTTTCAAAAACCGAAGTACTTGTGTATAAATGATTAAACGGGTCTATTTTTACAACGTACACAATGTGGCTGTCTTACCATCATAGCAACATCCGACACTTATGTTCCCATAAACAAAAACTCAAATCATTAACACGGGTGCATGCTTTACTCAAAAATAGTACATCAAGTGTTTTATTTGAGCTCTTGATTTACAATAATAAAATTAAAATGTTCAATAATGGGATTAATTATGAAAAAAAGTGCAACTAATTATGATACATACATTTTTAACAATAAATTAACAAAGAAGATTTGGGAAGCATCAGTTTCAACCATAATAGGTATTTAGTTCTTATTCATCTACTCTTTTGTTCCCGGCACAATCAACAAAAATAATTAACTGAGTGGTTAGCTAGTCTAATATTAATTCTTCTACATTTTTGAAAACACAGGTTCATGCATATGCAGTTTTGAAAGCGATCACAGGCTCGAGAGACTCATGATTAACAAAGACCATAAAACCAACAAAAGGTTCAACAACAAAGGTTCTTTACAATATTCTTAATATCAAAAACTCTCCCAAACTAAACAACCATAACCCTATTTATACTAAATAAACAATGCAAAAATAAACTAGGATACTAGATAAACACAAAAAAATAAAAGATATTAAAATTTATAATTATAATTAAGAGATAATTCTGCATCACGCCTACATATAGATAATAAACATTTATACATAATTGTAAGGCCCCGGTCCCGACGCCCTACCTTGACGTTGGATTTACTCATAAACACAGTTCTAAATATCAGAGTGAATTAAAACTTTCGCGGAATAATAATAAAGGCCAACCATTCATTACAAACATTCATAACTTGTCTTTTAAAACATAACATAAAACATAGTATCAAAACATAATGACAAATCTTCAGATGCCAGCCTCTTCAGATCCTGCCATGTGTCCCCCTCAAGCTAACTGCTTCAGTCTATTAACCTGCGTGCATACTAAAAGTCACCTATGCTGAGCGAGTTCTAGTTAGGGTATGTTTGGCAAAACTAGCTGGTAGCTGTAGCTGGTGGCTAGAAGCTGTAGCTGGTAGCTGTTAGCTGTTAGCTGTAGTTTTTTAGAAATATTTAGGTGTTTGGTAGAGTAGCTGAAGTTTTTAATAAAACTAGTTGGGTGCCCGCGCGGTGCACTATTTTAATCCGAAACCTATTCTGACTTGACCCTTTCGACTCAAAACCGTACCAACATGTACCGAACTAAATTAGCCCTTTTTGCATCGACTCGTTCCGACCGTAATTTGGGCTTACACATGACCCGGGCTTGCCTGACTCGACTTGTTATCGATCCTAACCAATATTCACATAATATGTAAATTTTTTAAAGTTAAAGAAGTATAACAATATGATACTCATATTAAAGAGAATAAAATGCTCGTTTTTATGATGCATTTTTTAAAAAAAAATATTAACGTGCGAAAAAGTTATGGTGTTTTAAAAAGTCATGAGGGTAGTTGGTTTTGAATATGGGTTAAATATGTAATTATTATATGAATTAACAAAAGATTATGAAAGTTCAAGTACCAAAATTGTAAAATTTGAAATACCAAAAGCTTGTTGTTTTTTCTAAACGCTAGTAGTTGGAGCTTTTAGCTTCAAGCTTTTTCTCCTAACCTAAAAGCTTCAAGCTACTTTAACCAAACAAGACTTTTCAACAAATATGAGTTTTTTCTTAAAAGCTTGTAGCTTAAAGCTCTTAAAAGCTCCTAAAAGCTCTTTGCTAAACATATCCTTAATCAGGCAACATACAATACATTCACATACTTACATATATTCGTATCCGAAGATACATATTACATAATTAGCCTGTTACCTTCTTCCATTCGTACATACATACTTTCTTTCTTTCTTTCTCTCATACTTTCATTCTTTCTTGTTTTAGCTTACTTATACATACATAATTATCTATACATTTTAAAGAGCATTTCGCCCTATAACCTTCGCAGGTATTATTAGGGTCTGCAACCCTGTAACATTCGCATATATTATTAGGGTATGCAACCTTGTAACCTTCACATATATTATTAGGGTATGCAACCATGTAACCTTCGCATATATTATCAGGGTATGCAACTGTGTAACATTCGCAGATATTATTAGGGTCTGCAACCCTGTAACACTCGTAGATATTATTAGGGTCCGCAACCCTTTAAGCATACTTTCATACAACCATACATTACCTTTTTTTATATTTAAATTTATGTTCTTGCACACATACACTTGATCTTTTCCATAACCTTCATATATCATTCAAACGTCATTCGTAAGATAATAACATATCACACTATTATCTGGCGGTACATGCAATTTCCGAAGATCGTTCATGTACTGTCAAGCATTCATTCATAAATAAAATCATAAAAGGCATATACTTACCACTTAAGGTAAGTGTATTAACTAATTACATCGAGTATGCACACAACCCCGGAAACATAACAAGGAAATGGGGCTAGAAACTCACCTGAACTCGGTTCCTCTCGGAGTTATTGGTAACTCCTTTCTTTAACCGGGCGCGGCTAACTGTATAACAATTACACGTATCAATTAACTATCTCTACCCTTATCGCATTTCTAGTTAATATAACCCTCAACGAACGGGGGTCCGAGGGCAGAGCCCCTGGCAGCGGGGTTCTAGGGGTGGCAACCCTTAGCGAGGTCCAAGGGGCAGAGCCCCTGGCTGGGGTCGAGCTACCAGGTCAGCTTGGAAAAATTTTATTTCTATTAACTGTCTTAACACAATTTTCATTAGAATTCTTATTTTATTATTTTATTTGTTAACTCATAAAGTTCAAGGGCTTCTTTGTAATTAAACCATTTTATTCTAAGTGCAGGTACCTTTATGTCATTCTTTCAAAGTCTAATTCGTTATCCAGTCCTCAAATTCTAATTCGTTATTTAGTTATATAACGAATGGGGGCTCTATAGCGAAGGGAGTACTCATTCTTTATTTCATAACGAAAGGGTCTTCATAACGAATGGACTCTCATAACGAATGAACCTTTATAATGAATATATTTTCATAATGAATGAACCTTTATAACGAATGGTTTCATTCGTCTCTTACTTAATGAATGGTCTTAACGAATGGTCTTAACGAATGATCATAACGAATGAGCCTCACGAATGAGGGCTCATTCATTAGTTTTCCGTAACGAATGAAGCTCATTCGTTATTCTTTCTTAACGAATTGGCATAAAAAATTCGTTACACGCGCCTAGGGTCAGGTCAGAGAATGTCAGAAACATTCTCTGACATTCCCTTCCTCGTACGCCGCCTTTCTGACGCCGTCATGCCGAAAAAGCGGGCGGTGGCCGGAAAAACGTATTTCTTCACAGTTTTTCGCCCCGATCGTTTCAGATATGAGCTAGGGTGACCCCTAAGCTCGTCATTCGATCGGCGGATACCCGATTCCATCCGAATATCGTGACATTAACGGTTGAGGGTGTCGGCGCATCGTTTCATGACTAGATCTAGCGGGTTTGGATCAATATAAGATCATAGCATCATTACCTCGGATCGCTGCTCGGTTTTTCTTGTTATTTCGGCTAGAGAGAAAGAGAAAAGAGAGAGAGAGAGCTTAAGTGTGTGTTTTAGGTGGTGTATGGAATGAGTGGAAAATGAATGGATTAATGAATAATTATGGTTTACATACAATGGGTCATGGGCTTAAGCCCATGGTCTTTATTCCTTTATTATTAGTCCAAGTCCATCACCCACATTTATTTAACCCAACACAAACCCAACTCATAATAACTAATATTATTATTTTATTAACCGAAACAGGAAACATGATGTTACAATAATAATGCGCAAGCTCATCCCATTTGCCTTTAGCAGTGTACATACATGATAGCTAGTGTTCTGAGTGTTGGTTCATGCCCCCACTGACTACATACTCTATTTCACACAAATACTTAAGTATGAAAATGTGTATACTTGAAGAAGATATATGAATGTACTGTTCTATTAGAATGAAAAATGAGAGGTACAAAATAAAGCTACTACTACTCCTATTTATACTACACAGAAGCAAAATACACACACGCTAAAAAGAACAATTCAACTCCTCTATTTCTGCCACTAGCTAGTAAAGTTATCTCCAATAAACTCCCATGTTCTCCCACTTGAATCAGTCAACATAGTGCCAATTCTTCAACTGATATGTTAATTGTTGATGACCCATTCTCTTACCCGTTAACCCATGACCCGATCCATCAAGATTACCCAACACTGAGCCTCCAAGTAAACAATCCTACAACTGTGATGATAATCAGAGACATGCACAATTTAAAACATTATCAGCAACAATGTCATACAACAGAAGTTGATCGTCACTAATAAGAAAAAGATCCCGTACAATCATAATCCAACTTCCAAGTACCATATATCTCATAAGATTCCCCAACATTTATATTTTGAACATTCCAATTAAACCTATTGTCCGCTGAAACAAATGTGTGGTAAGACACCATCAAAATAAGTGTTAACAAAGCAAGATGGAACAACCTAAAACACATAATAACCATCATCAAATTCATATAATACATGGTTTTTTTTATATAACTAACACATCTTTGTCTTCCATCGTAGGTTAAAAACCTACAGAAAGATGGTAGTCGACACAGACACAGTTTCTCACCAGCATCATAGCAGTTGACATATTGACAAAACTCTTGAAAGATAATGATAGACTTATGAGTTATTCCAAGTTCTTTTGTCATATCTACCCATCCTTTGGCAAAATAATATTCATCTTTATATCTACTTATCCTAACACACCAATGCACCATGATCTGCCACCATGACCTGATGTTTTTCTCAAACACCTTTAGAGTTTTCTACAATAAAATATAAAATGTTAACTAAATTATCAAAACTAATAATACAATGGTACGATAATCAGATTTAATACAATTATTATACTTACTAGTTAGTTCATAGGTAATACATTCTTTTAAGTGATGGAAAAACTTAACAGCTCCCATCCTGAAATAATACATAAAATCAATCAATCTTAGGAGACTCAGTTGATAACAATAAACTGGACTTAGAAGACTGAACTGATGTTGGGTTTCATATTTACAAATTAAATTAACTGGATTGAATTAATGTAGTCTTTCAATATATGATATTCGTTAGTTTGTAATTTAGGAATAACAAATTAAATTCGGCTATAACTGTAAAATCGATAACTCTTAACATTCGTGTAATTAATCAATATCATGCCTTGAATGAACATAGATAGCTGCTGTTCCTGTTCGTGTATAATCCGATCAAAGGTAGCGATACGATCGATCGGTTGTTCACAAGAAGATGGAGAGACAACCAAAGTTTAACTTTTGGACTTATGGTTTCATATAATCCGTTTGTGCAAATCCAAGAGATCCATACACATCAAAGCGAGTTAAAAGTATGAGAAACCTACATTCAAGAATGAAGCCTATTTGGTAGCTTCAGAGGGACCGGGGGGGGGGGGGGGGGAGGGAGCGTGACACATAGGATTGTAGAGGTTTAGACTTTATATATGCTATAGATAGATTTCTAAGTATTATGATGCTACAAAAATTTTGGTATTATTTAGAAAAGTTTTGATCATACCATGAATTTTAATGATTGTAGATTCGATTTTACTGGTTCTAGACTTTTAACAATCTTAAAGCCCAATTTAAATACCACAAACCAATTTATTTTCTCACCAAGTATATGATTTAGTGATCTACCAACAATAATATTTCCATTTTTAGGGTTTTTTTTGACGCTATGGATGCAAATGAGCCAAACTGTCGGATCGATAAAAATCTCGGAACGAGCCGAGCATTTTCAAGATCGAGCCTCAAATAAAACTTGTTTAGTTATTGAGCTTGAGCTCAAAACGTGTATGGGAAGCTCGTTTAGGCTCATCGAACCTTCACCAGCTTTGTTTATTTTTAAATTTCTCTCTCTTATGAACTTCTTTATATTTATTTTACAATGCATATTCAAGCTTGAGCCGAGTTTAGGCTCGTTCAAGTTTTTTCTCAAAATAAGTAAAAATTATTAAAAACATATATTTATTAATAATGATTAATAAATGAGCCGGGGCATTTTTTTTACTTGGATCCGTTTTTAAAATAGTTGTGAAAAACATTTACATTTATATGAATAGTGAAGTCTGTGTAAGCATAACAAAATTTACATATTTGTTAAACCTGTATCCGAAGACGATTCAATTTTTTTTTCTTTTTTCAGATGTAACTTATTTATTTTACATATGAATTGTTTTAAAAATATATTGCTAAGTGGAGTTTTTTAGTTCTCACAATTCAAGTATCATACATAAACTTATAAAAGTAAGGGGTTGTTTGGCAACTACTGAATCATTAAGTGCTGCTGAACTAGTAAGATGTCTGAATGGTTAAGAGGCACTGAAAGTGTAAGAGCTGAACCAGTTAAGTCCGTTTGGTTGGATCTCTGAATAACTGAGCAAAATGACTATGTTACCCCTCTGAACTAGTTCGTGCTGAATGAAATACAACTGTTTGGTTATACTCTAAATGATAAATAACTATAAAAACAAAATACAAAATAGTTTAGTGAAAGTTATTCATCTTTTTATTTTACCAACAAAAACGAACTTTCATAACCAACAATGATAATTATAGTACAACGGAAACTCAACAAGGAGCTGAAGTAAACATAAATCACATGGAAACCTACAAACATCAAATCAAAATATCCTACACTAATACGAAGATGAAGATGAAGAGTTATAATATTCATGTTCACAACAAATCATTTTGTTCTTCTACAACCCCGCCTTTCTTTTAATCCTACACCATCTTTGTTAAGTGTCTTGTAATAGTCGTCATCATGTGAATTTCCTCTCTTTCTCATCATATGCATCTCCTCCCTTTCTCTCTTAGCATTTTGTTTTGGCCGCTTTCGGTCACAATATTACACTGTATGAAACTGGTGTCATAATAATAATAATAATAATAATAATAATAATAATAATAATAATAATAATAATAATAAAAATAATAATAATAAAGCTGCAAATGCCACCCTGCCCAACTACCAAGCCAACACCACCACTCTATTATTGCATCACATTTTTTATGTTATCAAATACAATAAGGTCTTGCAACAAAACAAACAAGTTATATCAAGTCTCTAGATATAAGAACGACAATACAACATTGGATTTATATATAGTTCAGCACCTATTAATGCAAAACTTGGTAGTGCTAATCCAACAGTAAGGATAGTGATTACTTCCCACGGGGGCAACCCTAAGTCAATGGATAATAAAATCATACAAGCTGTAGGAGACAAAAATGCAATTGTTCTAACCTGAACGGGAAGTAATTAGGCATTGATGTTAAGATTCTAAATATGATTTAACAAATGATCCTAGTTTCAAAACCGGTTTTAACCTTAATCGGTTTCTCCTCAAACTGGTGTTGCACAACTTTGACCAAAACCGTTTTGGGCCCGTAACCTGTTTCCTACACCTCTAGTTGAATGTATTACAACACTAGACCCATTCCAATTATAAGTAAATAACATACAAAACAGGTCGAACAAACAGATTGATGGTATACCAAGCTCCTCGATCGCTTTACTAAAAACATATTGACATAAATAAATGTGCTAAATATAAAACTATTAGCAAACAGTCGGTTTGAACAAACAATCTACCGAAGCCAAATTGAACCAAACTACAATAAAAGCATAAATTTCTAACTCGTTCTCAACCTCATAGATTTATAGATGTTGATTATTTTCTAATTTAACTGAAGAATAAGCATAAATCCCTAATTCGTCACAAACCCTAAATTGTATTTCTAATTGCCTTGCCCTAAACAAACACACAATCGTATGTATACAAAATTCAATCGCCAATTTACAAACCAAGAAACATTACCTCCCTTTGTTGTTGGTGTTCAGCAAATTGAGAGGGAGAAAGAGACGATGATTGACCAAGATGAATCGCCAATTTCTAAAGTAGGAGATTGATGGAATGGCCACTGAAAAGTCGAAGTTTGGCCAGAGAGAAGACGACGAAGAGAGGATGAAGAGCTGTGACGAGATTGGTGGTGAAGATGGGGAAATTTTGAAGAAGGGCTGAAGAGGTATATGCGTGAATATGTTTGCTCTGAATGGTTCAGCAAGATTTGGAGGCTGAATGGTTCAGAGGGTTACTGAATTATTAAGAGGCTTTTATTTAACGAACCAAACACATCTATATCTGATTGAATCAGACATGAACCTCTTAATGGTCCCATTCAGACCTAAACAAAAATGACCTAACCATTTTAGGCTCTAGTTTCATATCCTTACTACTTAATAGGTTATGCCATTAGTTCAATAGTTAGTAAGCACTTTGGGCTCAAGTTTCATATCCTTACTACTTACTATATTATGTCAGTAGTTCAATACTTTGAAAAAGAAAAAAAAATGTTTTTAGCTGACTAGGATAATGATAAACAAGTTGGGTTTAAGACCCTGGCGGGCAGAGGCCCCCAGAGCAACATAATTACCACAGTACCAGCCGAATACACAATACACTTGAGTTGAGGAGTTGAGCCATTGGGTACTTATCACATTTACATCAGGTTTGTAAAAACAAATATATAACTATAATTTGTATATTTAGCTTCGTATTTACATATATAATTCATCATTACACAAGCATATTCTTATAACCACCATAATTTTATGTTTGGAATTGGCCAATAATAATCCAAACTATTAACCATTGACCAATAATAATCCAAACTAATAATGTGTGTGGTAGCAATCCTACCTTTTATTTTTGTAACTAATAACAATCCCGATTAAATAAATAAATTATTAACAACGTTAGATTTTGATGATGTGGTGTGTGGTGTGGAGATTACACAACAATAACTTTTTAATGACATGGCGTGTGGCGTGACTTTTAAATATATATTATTTTTAAATTTATTTAAAAATTTAAAGAAAAATGGATTTTAATTATCTCAACTTAGGGGCTGTTTGGCAAGTGCTGAACTATTAAGTGCTGAAACTAGTAAGAGGTCTGAATGATTAAGAGGTTCTGACCCAGTAAGTGCTGAACCAGTAAGTGTTGTTTGGTTGGGCATCTGAATGACTGTGCAGAATGACTATTTTGTCCTCTGAACTATTTCGCGCTAAGTGGAATACATATGAAAACAAACTTTCATTATAACCATTCAGAATACATCTTAAAATAAAACTTTCATTATAACCAACCAAAACGTATCTTAAAACAAACTTTCATTATAATAAACCAACATACATCTTAAAAATAGTTCACCAAGACACCGACACATATAACTTAACTAAACACCCACAAGTAGATGATACGTATCCATGCAGTCCATCACTCCCTCCATGACCTGAAAATATAGACAAATTTATAATTTTTTTTAAAGATGGAATCACGAACAAAGATTGATCAAAACATGCCTACTGATGTGTGTCTAATGATGCTCTTTCTAAGTAACTCACAACTAAGCTTCAAATTTATAAAACAAGACTCTTAAAGAAATCACACAAAACCGACAAGTGTACCGATCCCTAATAGTATAGAACTAAGGAAGTCCGAGTATTGAACACAAGGACACGTGAAAACGTTTTTAATACTTAGCCCTAACCAAGACTCACCTAAGAATATTTAAATGATTTTTAATAATTAACTACTTAACCTAACTTACTTTAACTAAGTCAATTAACTAGACTTAACTTAACTTAACTTAACTAAACACTTGATAAAACTTAGAGACTTAACTGCAATCGGAGAAAACGTCTACCTATGTAAGAATCATATTGAAGGTATAATAAGATAATGGATTGAAGAATCTCACGACACCGATTTCTAAGGATGACACAACTAATGTTTACTCAAGGAAGCTTGATCACCTCTCGGTCTCACCAACAAACTCTAACTTACACTTAGTTGATTTTAAGAACAAACCAGGAAACGAATTGTTAAAGTGTTCTAACGCCAACTCTCCTCTCGGTCTCACCGACACACTACCCTAATGGAGACGAATACTACACAACCAAGGATAGAGGAAGAATTTTGTAAGGCCCCGTTACCGGTACCCTACATTTGGTGTTGGATTTACTCATAAACGCAGTTCTTAATATCAGAGTTAATTAAAACATTCACGGAACATTAAAACATTCATAAAATATTACATATAAATCTATAACTTTGTCATAATAAAACATATTGTCTTTCAATTCAAATATAAATACTAAAACGTCTTTAAGTCTTCAGATGCCAGACTCTTATTCTTCTGCCATGTGTCCTCATTAAGCGAGCTGCCTCATTCTACTCACCTGCGTGCATACTAAAAGTCAGCTACGCTGAGTGAGTTCTAGTTAATCAGGTAACATACAATACGTTAATTACTTCATACTTTAGTACATACTTTATATCCTCTTACTTCGTATATCGTATATATTCTTACCTTCATACTTTATTCTAAATTCCACTTTACATTATTCTATTCTGCCTCGAATATTATTAGGGTCCGGTCCCCTTTTCTGCCTTGAGTATTATTAGGGCTCAGTCCCTTTTCTGCCTCGAGATTATAAAGGGCTCGGTCCCTTTTCTTCCTTGAGTATTATTAGGGCTCAGTCCCTTTTCTGCCTTGAGTATTATTAGGGCTAAGTCCCTTTCTTCTGTACCTGGCTACCTCTTATGTTCACTCATAACATGCGTACATATCATTCATACGTTATACATAACATTATACTATAATCATAACTTGACAATACGTGCAATATCCGAATATCGTTCACGTACCGACAAGCATTCAATCATACCTTTCACATAATTCACATACGGCATACACTTATCACTTAGGATAAGTGTATTAACAAATCACATCGAGTATGCACAAAGCCCCGAAAACATAACAAGGAATGGTGCTAGAAACTCACCTGAATGCGGTTACGTTCACCGTTAATAGTTATTCCTTTCTTGAGTTGTGCACGACTAACTGTATAATGATTACATGTATTAATTAACTATTACTACTCATATCGTATTTCTATCTTTATATAACCCACAACGAACGGGGGTCCGGGTGCAGCGCCCCTGGCAGCGGGGTCTAGGGGCGGCAACCCCTAGCAGGGTCCCAGGGGCAGAGCCCCTGGCTAGGGTCGAGCTGTCAGGTCAGCTTGAAAAATTTTTATTTCCATTAATTGTCGTAACACATTTTCCATTATAATTTTAATTCATTAATTAATTCGCTAACTCAAAAGTTCAATGGCTTATTTGTAATTAATTCATTCTTTTATAAATCCAGGGACTGTTCTGTCATTTATCAAACCTCTAGTTCGTTACTTGGTTCTTAACGAATTGGTTTGTCTTAACGAACTGGTCATTATGCGAATTGAACCCTCTAACGGACTGGTCCTTTGACGAATAAGTCCATATAACGAACCAGTCCACATAGCGAATCAGTCCAGGTAACGAATTGGACCTTCTAATTCGTTATCTCCTTAACGAATGACTATAACGAATTGGGGGTTAATTCGTGATCTTCTCCTTAACGAATCTGGACACGAACTAAGGCCAGTTCGTTATTCTTTCCTCATCGAATCAACTTAACGAATTACCTCTAGTTCGTTAACTCTCCGTTAACGAATGAGGGTTAGGTCAGAGAATGTCAGAAACATTCTCTGACATGCTAACCTCGTACCAGCCGCCTTTCCGGCGCCGCTGCCGGAAAAACTCTGTTTCACCGGAAAAACGAGATCTAGCTCGTTTTCCACCGTTTTTCGTCTCATTTGATCCAGATCTGAGCTAGGGCGATCCCTAAGCTCATCTTAGGTTCGGTTTATACTTGATTCCATCCGGATCTCGTGACTTAAATGGTTTAACGGTGTCGGCTCGTCGTTTCGCGACCATATCTAACGGGTTTAAGCTAAAACAACATCATACTATCATTACCTCGGGTCGGTGCTTAGTTTCCTTCTTGGTTTCGGTTTAGATAGGGAGAGAACTAGAGAGAAGGCTTAAGTGTGTGTTTTGGTGGTGTATGGATTATGTGTAAAATGAGGAAATAATTGGTGATTATGGCTTATATATTTATGGATCATGGGCTTGAGCCCATGGTCTTTTCCTCGTTTCCTTTTAACCCAAGTCCGTAACTCCTATCCATTTAACCCAACACTAGCCCAACTCATATTCTATTTATCTAAACCGATAACGACCCACAATAAAATAGACGAACTTTATTTTATTATTATGATCAAAAGTAGGATGTTACAAGTCTTCCCTCCTTAAAGAGGTTTCATCCCCGAAACCTAACTATTACATAAAAAAAATTCGGGTAAAACTTGCGCATCTCATCCTCAGCTTCCCAAGTAGCATCTGAACCCTTGCGATGCTTCCATATCACTTTCACTAAAGACATAACCTTGTGACGGAGTTGTTTCTCCTTGCGGTCGACTATCTCGATCGGTTGCTCAATATAGTTTAATTGTTCATTAACCTCAATGTCCATCAATGGAACGTGCGACGTGTCATCAGCAAGACACTTTCTCAGATGAGAAACATGGAAGGTTGAATGAATTTCTTCTAACTCTTTGGGCAATTCCAGTTTATAAGCTACTTCACCCACACGATCTAAGATCTTAAATGGTCCAATGTATCTCGGACTCAACTCTCCCTTCTTCCTAAAATGAATAATCCCTTTCCAGGGCGAGACTTTGAGCATCACATTGTCCCCTATGTTAAACTCAATCGGCCATCATCGCTTATCAGCATACGTCTTCTGTCTGTCTTGAGCAGCTTTCATTCTTGCCTTAATCTGATCGAACTTTGAAGAAGTTTCTTGCACAACTTCTAAACTTCCCATCTCTTTCTGACCAATTTCTCCCCAACACATGGGGGTTCTACAACGTCTACCGTAAAGCATTTCGAATGGCGGCATTCCAATACTTGAATGGTGGCTGTTGTTATAGGAGAACTCTGCCAGGTTTAGATGGTCATCCCAACTTCCTCCGAAGTTTAAAACACAAGCACGTAGTATATCCCCAAGGGTTTGGATCGTCCTCTCAGACTGTCCATCGGTTTGAGGATGATACGCAGTACTAATGTTCAACCTCGTCCCCATAGCTTCAGGGAATTTCTTCCAGAATCTCAAGGTAAAACGTGTATCTCTATCTGACCTAATCGATAATGGCACTCCATATTTAGATACAACCTCTTTAATGAACAAGCCTGCTAACGTTTCTGACGAGATGGCCTCTCGTATAGGCAGAAAGTGAGCACTCTTGGTCAAACGGTCCACAATCACCCAGATGGTATCATGATGCTTAGCTGTACGAGGTAGCTTAGTTATGAAATACATGGTGATGTGTTCCCATTTCCATTCTGGTATCTCTAGAGGCTGCATCTTTCCATAAGGTTTCTGGTGTTCTGCTTTGACTTGCAAGCAAGTTAGGCATTTACTAACATAATCTACTACATCATTCTTCATGCCTGGCCACCAGTAATCTCTTTTCAAATCTTGGTACATCTTCGTAGTTCCTGGATGAATCGAATATCTTGACTTTTGAGCTTCATCTAAGATTCGACCTCTGAGATCTCCATGGCGTGGTATCCACATACGGTCAAACCTAGTCTTAACACCATGAGTGTTTTCCATCAACTCTTCTTTCTGACCGAAAATTCTTTCTTTCTTCACTAGCCCTTCATCTACCAACACTTCAGACTGTACTTTGATGATTTCATCAAACAGACTTGAATTCATAATCAACTGGTATGACTTCACTGTTGCGATGACTTCCTCATTCTTACGACTTAGCGCATCAGCGACCATATTAGCTTTACCAGGATAGTACTTTATATCACAGTCGTATTCTTTTATCAGCTCTAACCATCTCCTCTGTCTCATATTCAGTTCTTTTTGCTCGAAGAAATATTTTAAGCTCTTATGGTCGGTGTAGATTGTACACTTAGTACCATATAAGTAATGTCTCCAAATCTTTAAGGCATGCACTACTGCAGCTAGCTCCAAATCATGCGTCGGATAAGTACGCTCGTGAACTTTCAACTGTTTAGACGCATACGCTATCACTTTTCCTCGTTGCATCAACACGTAACCTAACCCTTGATGCGAAGCGTCAGCACAAACAACCAAATCCTCATCACCGTCGGGTAGAGCAAGGATTGGAGCTTGCGTGAGTCTCTTCTTTAATTCTTCGAAAGCTTCTTCTTGGAACTTTCCCCAACTGAATACTACCGACTTTCGGGTCATTCCGGTCAACGGTGCGGCTATCTTGGAAAAACCTTCGATGAATCTCCTATAGTAGCCAGCTAACCCTAAGAAGCTTCGTATATCAGTCGGATTCTGCGGAGTCTTCCAGCTTGTGATCGCCTCAATATTAGCTGGGTCTACGGTAATCCCTTCAGGATTTATCACGTGACCTAGAAATTGCACTTCTCTTAACCAGAACGCGCATTTCGAAAACTTAGCATATAACTTTTCCTTCTTCAGAGTCTCTAATACTTCTCTCAGATGCTCCGCATGATCAGACTCATTCTTTGAATAAATTAATATATCATCTATGAAGACAATAACTGATTTATCCAACATTAGCCGACACACCCTATTCATCATATCCATAAATGCTGCAGGAGCATTTGTTAGACCGAATGACATTACAAGAAACTCATAATGTCCATATCGCGTCCGGAACGCTGTCTTAGGGATGTCTGCCTCCTTTACTTTTATCTGATGATAGCCAGATCTTAGATCTATATGGGAGAACCAACTTGAACCTTGCAGTTGGTCAAACAGATCATCAATCATTGGCAAAGGATATCTATTCTTTACCGTAAGCTTATTCAACTCGCGATCGTCTATGCACATTCTCATACTTCCATCCTTCTTCTTCACGAATAACATTGGTGCGCCCCACGGGGAAACACTTGGTCTAATAAAACCCTTGTCGAGGAGTTCCTGCAGTTGGGACATCAATTCTTTCATCTCGGACGGTGCTAGACGGTAAGGCGCTTTCGCAACAGACTGGGCTCCTGGTACTAAATCTATCTGAAATTCTATCTCTCGCTCCGGTGGCAACCCCGGAAGATCCTCAGGAAATACTTCTGAGTAGTTGCGCACAATGGGAACGTCTTTCATTTCTTTCGTCTCGTCCGTAGCATTGACAACATACGCCAGGTGGGCACCGCATCCTCGCCTTAACAATCCCTCGGCTTTTATCATCGAAATGACATTAAGCCCAGAACTTTCCTTATCACCATAAACCGTCACCGCACTACCATCCAGGGATTTTAATCTTATTATCCTACTCTTACATACGATCTGAGCTTCATATTCAGAAAACCAATCCATTCCCAAAACCACATCGAACCCTCCTAAGGTCATAACATACAAGGTAGCAGGGAACTCATGCCCCTCTAATTCTATCTTACAGTCCTTAACAATTTTCATTATTTTAACCGAAGTGTCACTAGCGGTTTCTACTATAAAAGTTTCAGACATTCGACAACATTTCATTTTAGCTAATTTACTAAATGGTGTAGCTACGAAACTTTTGTTTGCACCCGAATCAAATAATATAGAAGAAGAAATACCGTTTACTAAAACGTACCAGTCACAACATCTGGAATCTGCTTGGCTTGTTCTTGAGTCAGCATGTAGGCTTTGGTCCTCGGCCTAGTCTGATCAACATCATTCTTTCCACTTCCTCCGATTCCCCCATCAGTGCATTCCTTAGCAAAATGGCCCAGCTTACCACACTTGTAGCAGGCGGGTTTTGCGGTACAGTCGGGAGCATAATGTCCCACTTTTCCACACTTGTAGCAAGCGTTCGTACCAAACTTGCACTCACCAGCATGACTCTTCCCACACTTATGACAAACTTCCGAACCCTTACCCCATCTGCACTCACCTCCATGCATCTTTCCACATGTCTTGCACGATCTCTTCTCCCACACCTTCTGCTTCTTATCCTTGGAGTTCCATAACTGAGTACGGGCGCTTGACATGATTGACCCATCTTTCTTCTCTTCTTCCACCACAACATCATCCGCAGCCAGGTCCGCATAAACCATCTCTACGAGCTCGACCGAAGAGTCAAAGGTAGCATGTTTACTCGTCCTGACTAGCGTGCAGACTCTCTGTGGCAATCCCCTCACATAGCACTTGATCCTTTTCATCTCAGTGTTAAGCATATCAGGTACCAACCTAGACATTCGGTTGAACTCGGTGGTATACTCACAATGTGTCATCGTTTCAGCTTTCAGGTTCAGGAACTTCATCTCCGCCCTTTCAACTTCGGCGTCAGCACATAATCTCTTCATCACTAACTCTTTCAGATCCTCCCACTTCAAAGCCTTAATCTCATCCCGGCTCATCCTCTGCTTCACACTCTCCCACTAATACATAGCTTCATCCTCGAATGATTGGGTGGCATAACCGACGGTTTGGCCGGGACGGCACTCGCTGATTCGGATAATTTTATCCATGGCGGTTATCCATTGAAGGGTAGCGATTGCGTCTCCCAATCCAGTCAGTTTCGGCGGGTCACAACCTTTAAAGGACATATAGTTGCACCCACCTCGGCCTCTTTTCCTACCATCGGCCTTCACAGACTTAACCTCACTCGAGGTCTCTCTTTCTTCTTCATCATCTTTCCTACCTCCTCCTCCCGCTTCTTCAGCTGTTCTTTCACGGCCTCCAGCAGACCCATCCGGATTCATGTTTTTCATAGCCGTGGCTACTGCTTGGACAATAGATGCTTGGATTAAGGGATCTAGCTGAACCCCTTCATTGTTGTTAAGGTTTCCTCCAGCTGCGCTTCCTTCTTCTTCGGTGTTGGAAGCTGCCTCTACCGAAGGTTGTTGGTCCCGACGAGGCTTGCCACGACGTCCAGCATGGCCTCCTGCTCCAACAACTGCCCTAGATCCAGCTATCTTATTCTGGAAGGGAAAACACAAACGTCATCACTTAAGGAACTATTTAGTACAAGGATAGTAAGGCTAACAGGTAATAACAGTGGCCAACTGTGATTAGCTGATCACGTTACTCTTCGTGTCCTATACACTTCCCTTTATGAGTCTATTTATGCCGGTTCTACTCTAAATAGTTAATCAATCAAACAATCAATTACTCCTATCCCTAACATTCACATATCCTTTCTTTAGCAATTAAGCTAACATTAACATACATATTTAACCATACACTTTACCGTTACTGGGCTTGCTTGAGTGACACATGGCTATTTTGAACTGGCATCTTCTTTCTTTTCTTTCTTAAATCCCATTCTTTGTTTGAGTCTAAGCATGTAGGATGCTTAAATCTCTCGAACTTTGCTCTGATACCAACTTGTAAGGCCCCGTTACCGGTGCCCTACATTTGGTGTTGGATTTACTCATAAACGCAGTTCTTAATATTAGAGTTAATTAAAACATTCGCGGAACATTAAAACATTCATAAAATATTACATATAAATCCATAACTTTGTCATAATAAAACATATTGTCTTTCAATTCAAATATAAATACTAAAATGTCTTTAAGTCTTCAGATGCCAGACTCTTATTCTTCTGCCATGTGTCCTCATTAAGCGAGCTGCCTCATTCTACTCACCTGCGTGCATACCAAAAGTCAGCTACGCTGAGTGAGTTCTAGTTAATCAGGTAACATACAATACGTTCATTACTTCATACTTTCGTACATACTTTATATCCTCTTACTTCGTATATCGTATATATTCTTACCTTCATACTTTATTCTAAATTCCACTTTACATTATTCTATTATGTCTCGAATATTATTAGGGTCCGGTCCCTTTTTCTGCCTTGAGTATTATTAGGGCTCAGTCCCTTTTCTGCCTCGAGATTATAAAGGGCTTGGTCACTTTTCTTTCTTGAGTATTATTAGGGCTCAGTCCCTTTTCTGCCTTAAGTATTATTAGGGCTCAGTCCCTTTCTTCTGTACCTGGCTACCTCTTACGTTCACTCATAACATGCGTACATATCATTCATACGTTATACATAACATTATACTATAATCATAACTTGACAATACGTGCAATATCCGAAGATCGTTCACGTACCGACAAGCATTCAATCATACCTTTCACATAATTCACATAAGGCATACACTTATCACTTAGGATAAGTGTATTAACAAATCACATCGAGTATGCACACAGCCCCGAAAACATAACTAGGAATGGGGCTAGAAACTCACCTGAATGTGGTTACGTTTACCGTTAATAGTTATTCCTTTCTTGAGTTGTGCACGGCTAACTGTATAATGATTACATGTATTAATTAACTATTACTACTCATATCGTATTTCTATCTTTATATAACCCACAACGAACGGGGGTCCGGGGGCAGCGCTCCTGGCAGCGGGGTCTAGGGGCGGCAGCCCCTAGCAGGGTCCAAGGGGCAGAACCCCTGGCTAGGGTCGAGCTGCCAGGTCAGCTTGGAAAAATTTTATTTCCATTAACTGTCGTAACACATTTTCCATTTGAATTTTAATTCATTAATTAATTCGCTAACTCAAAAGTTCAATGGCTTATTTATAATTAATTCATTCTTTTATTAATCTAGGGACTGTTCTGTCATTTATCAAACCTCTAGTTCATTATTTGGTTCTTAACGAATTGGGTTGTCTTAACGAACTGGTCATTGTAGCGAATTGAACCCTCAAACGGACTAGTCCTTTAGCGAATCAGTCCATATAACGAACCAGTCCACATAGCGAATCAGTCCAGGTAACGAATTGGACCTTCTAATTCGTTATCTCCTTAACGAATGGCTATAACGAATTGGGGGTTAATTCATGATCTTTTCCTTAATGAATCTGGACGCGAACTAAGGCCAGTTCATTATTCTTTCCTCAGCGAATCAACTTAACGAATTACCTCTAGTTCGTTAACTCTCCGTTAACGAATTAGGGTTAGGTCAGAGAATGTCATAAAAGTTCGGTTTGTGAACCCGAACTTTCAGGGATCGAGCCAGAACATATCAAAGGGAAATTATCGCCAAGGTGGCCAACAGGGTTCGTATGATCAAAATTGGGGGTATAACAGAGACAGTAACCGGGGTGGAAATTCATCGGGTAATCAGGACCAACAGAGGGGATACTCAGGAAATGCGGATGAGTCAGTGCACTCAAAGTTGGATGCATTGATGAAGATTATGGCAGATCATAAGACTGAAACGAAGAAACAGTTTGAGTTACATGATAAGTCAGTAGAGGCAATGTCAAAACAGATTGGTCAACTCGCAGTAGATATGGCAAATTTGCAAAAGAGCGCAGGTCAACTCCCGAGTGATACTACAGTCACGAACCATTACTGCTCAAGCTCCAAGAAGGGAAACAATGTGCACATCAATGCGGTAAGTCTTTTACCTAATTTTGAAATTTCTAGTGTTGAAGTTAATTCACCGCCATAGTTTGTTGAAGGGGTGGTGGAAGATGTTAGTGATGAGAGTGATTGTGTTGGTCAAAATGAAACGGTTTTCCAAAATGGCTCAAAATTAAAAGCAAATGAAACATCTTTTTGTGAAAATTGTTCTTGTGATAAACGTTTTAATGAAAAATTGACCAACACAAGGGATGAAGGGGTGGAGAATAATACCACCTCAAGTAAATTTCAAGACTCGGGAGTGCCGTTTTTATCAATTCAAATTGGGAAATTTAAAACTGATCGGGCACTTCTAGATCTTGGAGCATGTGTTATTATCATGCCCGGTAGTTTATATGATCAGTATGAATTTGGCCTATTAGAAAGGGTAAACACCACCGTGATGTTGGCGGACCAAACTCATACACTTCCCCGGGGCATGATGACTAATGTAATGGTTCAGGTGGAGGAATTTTTCTACCCAATTTACTTTCTTGTACTTGACTATGCTAAAAGTGTGAATAATACACAACCACAAGTCATATTGGGTAGGCTATTCCTTGCTACAACACATGCGGTGATTGACTGTGCTAAGGGGGTTTTGGGAATTAAGTGTGAAGACCGTGATAAACGGTTATTATTGTTTGAAAATGCTATTAACCCTCTTGTTGACAAGTGTGTATCCTTTGACAAGGATCACACAAAAGAGGAATGTTTTGTAATTGACATGATAGATAAAAAGGGATTTGAGAAACAACATAGTGAGAAGCTGGAAGAGAAAGGTAGCCGGCCAAGGAAGAAGAAAGTGAGACATCCACCCAACCAAAATGATCGAGAATGGAGATTGAGGATGTTCGGGCCAGATCCTGGTCTATCGGAAGACTGACAACAAATGATTGAAGAAAAGCGTGCTTATAAGTGAAGGTTGCACGGGAGCGGGCCAGACGCCCACCTTGAATGCCATAAAAGTTTCAAAAGGGTGGTGATTGTACATTTTGTATATTTTTAGTTTAAATTTTAAATTTTTTTTATATTACTAATTATATTTCAAGCGTACCATCATAGCAAAAGCTAAGTGTGGGGATACCGCACCACGAGAAAATTTGGGATTTTGATGCGTTCGTTTAGCTACCCAGAGTGCTTTCATGTTCTTTTTGCTGTGGTTAATCCAGGTACGTGTATATTTTGTTGTAACCGAACTTTTTGGGTGTTGTTCACTATAAACCCTCACGAGACCCCACTCGTCCTCCCGGGCTACCGGGGGGTTTAAAGGGCTTGTTGCGTACGCTAAATGCAATCGTGATTCCTAAGAAAGTGAGTTAGATCTTTTAACGTTTTTAACTCATTTAATAGAATTTATTTTGAAACAACATAATTTGGCTCGGTAATTATTTTAATAAAATTAACAAATATTTATTTTCATAACTCTTAAAAGACCTATGTCTTACACTTGTGAGAAGCTTGTTTCTACACATCTCGAGATTTTGCAGGTTCGATTGTCAGTTTCGTAATTGGATGAGACGAGAGTATACGAGTGTTATGAGAGTTCATGAGCCGACTGGTCCTTCTTCATCCCGTTAATATCAGGTTATTTCAGTTTCATATTTATTTTGTTTTTATTACTTTAAACGTTAAAAGTGTAATTGTATAATTGTTATAGTCAAAAGGTCAATTTCAACCCCGTCCCTCAAATATTCATTAATTGTTTTATCTATTTTAACTTTGAGGACAATGTTACGTATTCTTACATTGAGGACAATGTAAACCTCAAGTGTGGGGATGGGGGAAATTTGAAAAATTTTAGCCCGATAGTAACTCGAAGAGTGTTCAGAAACCAAAGTTGTTAACTGTTAATTATTGCCATTAATGCCAAGTCATAGGTTTCTGGTCATGGTTGGTTTGTTAGCTTCTCATTAGTCTTACTCACAAATGTTTTTATAACAAGAAGTTGAAAATGAGGTCGTTTAGGCGGGGATAACGAGTCATGGGGACAGGTACACATGTTTATATCGTCAACCCTATTCCTCCGGAACGTGTGTGAGTTGACCCAAATATATATAATACATATATAATATATAATACACACATGTCATTTGAGTGCTTTCACTGATGTTCATGGATTACGGGATCGTAGTTCCCAAAATGTAGACGTGATAGAGGCAATTAGGTTAAGCCTTGTATGGATGAGCGCGAGTGTGGGTACTGGGGGGTTGGGGCCTCATACATTATACATATGAGGATGGTTAATGTGAAAGGCGGGGGTTGGGTCCCTTAGAAAACATTTCTTGGACTTATTTTTCATTTGTTTAACCCCGAAATTATGTTACGAGACGACCCAGCTTACTAGGTTTATTTGTAATTGCATTTGTTTTTGTTCCATTATCAAGCATCACGTTATTTTGCTTAAAAAAACTTGAGGAAAAAGCCAAAAAGATGTCTGTTTATATTCAGTTATGTATTCAGTAGTTCGTTTATGTAAAAAAAACAAAAGAAAGAAAAAGAAAAAAAAAGAAATCAGTATGTATGTTAGTTTGCTTATTTAGAGGTTTTATAACAAGTCAGTCAGTTTGTATAGCAATTTCATTTATTTAGATGTTTTGTAATAAGCCGGGTCAGATCGTTTGAGCTACTTAAATATTTCCATTCAATACCCTTACACCTGGCCCCGTTACAATCCTTTAAAGACCTCTTGATTTGCATTTGTGTCAAAGCAGTTTTATGGATGGATACCTGTTTATGAGTGATACTGAGAGCAGAGTGATACTAGCACATCTTTTGCTAGTCCAGATATTAAACCGAGAGGAGAGTTATTATATTATGAGGGGTATGAGCATGTGTGCCTTAATCGGAAACAAAGTACACTTGTTTGGGCGGCCCTATTGTTTTTATTATAGAACTTAACCGTATTTGTGGGATATCAATCTAGAAAGTGCCAGTCTGGTAAACTGGGTATGACCTTAAACCTTACTAGTATTAATGGTGATAATTCGCATACCTATGATGGAGGTTAATGTTTACTTTAGAGTTTTGCTTGAGGGCAAGCAAAAGATAAGTGTGGGGATGTGATGGTCGGGTATTTTGTATATATATTAGTATATTAATTATGTAGGTTTGTTGAGTATATTGTTAGAACTTTGATACTTCATACATGTTTTTGTATTTCAGGTCATTGATCGTTAAAGATGCTAAATTTGAGACTTGTACGAGCATCGAATGATATATCAGGAAGACCGAAGCATGATTTGATGTGTTGGAAGTGTTACAAGGATTCAGGAAGAGTATGGATGAGAAATCATAAGCCGATGCTAAAACTGAACAAGATGGGTTGACAAAATGCGACCTTGAAGTAAAACGAGCATATCCTGATCTAGAAAATGAGTTACGGGAGCCATAATATATGAATTTTGGGTTTCTCGACGAGAGGAATCTTAAAATGAGGTTTTCTTAGGTCGAGATGAGATGGTCATATAGCCATCGCTTATCGCGACGGGCATAAAAGACGAGAAATTTAGGTTTATATGTTATTTTTCATTCTGAAGAACCCTAAATCCGTTTTTGAAGAATAGAGGCGATTCCAGCAGTCCAAGAAGGCGATTTCCACTATCCTAGCTCATGTCAAGACCCTACATATGATTTATATCATCCGTATCGAAGATTCAATGATGTCTAGGCTCGGCTAATCTCCTAGAATCGCACCCGGGATGTATAGTTTGTAACCTTTTAAAGTTTTTCTCATGTGCTTAAGAATACTAATGTTTTGTTATTGATGATTAATATATGATTATTGATGTTTGGTATTTTTGAGTGTTCGGTCGGTTTAGGTTTACGTTGGTCTGAACGATCTGTTACTAGTTGCTAGATAATTAGTCATATAACTGTTTGGTTAGATTGAATACGATAAAACATACAATTACCCTTAATTGATTCACACTGGCAAGGACTGTTTGATAACCAGCGCCGTGTGTAAAGTAATTGTTGATGTCTAAGGTTTTGTCTGATGATCAGTTTTCAGTTAATCGTTAATAGTTAATCGGTTAGGTTGCACGAGATACTGTTGGTTGTTTAATTGAATTCTCGATTGTGATTTGCTTTGTTAACTGCTTGAAATTCGTTTACTTGTTCATTGCTTAGTTCTCTAAACTCACTTTAATTGCTTGTGTGATCAGCACTAGAACCATTTACTTCATAACATTAAATCTGTACACGAATTGCATTGACCACATACTCTTTGTGATACGATACCCTACTTGCTCTAACTATTTAGAATAATTAGGTTTTTGATTGACTCAAACGACGGTCATCATATATCACCAAATAGCCGACCAGCTAATAAACTTTATTTCTTTTTTTGCTTGGATAGTTCTGATCGGCACCTTATGGGGCTGGTAGGGTTCTTTTTTTTATTATCTTAATATATTATGCATGTAAGGCTTGGATCTTGTGGGCTTGGGTCGGGCCTTGACTTGTAGTATTAAATCTTAATAAAAAAGGCCCCTAGAGTCTTCAAACTTTACTCTTTTCTCCATTAACACTCATAACCTACAATTAATATTCAGTCTTTGTAAAATCATGTAAAAACAATCCATAACTCTTATTTATTATACTTAAGCACGTAAAACATGATAAAACGATACGGAAAGTAAGTGAGTTTTACAACACATCAAACATCCCAACACTTAAGACTTTTCGTCCCTGAAAAAGAAATCTACACTGGATCATAACCAAGTGAAAATCAACAACCTCCCAAATTATTTATCATTATTAAAGCACAAGAAACAGCTCGACATATTGACCGCGATTTCCGATATTGTTGTCCACTTAAACCCAGCCACCAGCCAATCAAGCCCCCCCTTTTGCATTAAACGTTTAAAGTCCAAAAATCAAGGCTACACCTACCCCATCTCAGACAAAGAGAGCTAGAAGACTAGAGTCGAAGAAAACTGGTTCGACAAATCACCATAAGCCAAGGACTCGTTGATGGTACAAATTAGATGCACTCGGTAAAATTTTGATGGATGAATGGTCATGTGGAGGTCGTACGAGCTATTCCTAAATATTATTGGACTTTGTCCTATAAATTCCTAACTTGATATTTATTGACTAAAAACCTTCAAGCCCCAATAGTGTATCCTTAGAGTCACCATCCCCAAGGTAACACGTAAACTCTAAGTTCCGTCTAGTATGTGCATCTTTGGCCTCTTTTACTAAATTTAAAGAATGCTTCTTTGGCATTTTACAATACATAACTTTCTTCACAAGCATTTGCTTTTCTTGAACAGCTTTTGAGAATACACATAACTTTCAAAACATACTTTTTTTTCAATCTTTTATATCACCCTAAAATATATAACTATTTCTAAGCTTGTAAAAAGATGGACATGTGGTGTGTGCTGGTTTTGAGTGCATCTAAGTATAACCATCTCAAAGTTTTCAGATTATGGTAATCCTCCCTAAACATCGAAATTCAGTTTCACCGTTTTTCAAATTATTATATATATAAAAAATGCTTAAGAGGACTATCAAAGCTAGTTGGGCCTACCGTCACATCCCAAATCAGATATGCAAACCACCCGTCTTTTATTATTATATTATATATTTCAAAAGTTTCGAGAGTTCGTTAGCACATTGGTAATAATATCATTTCCTACTTAACGTAGAACAAAAACAATTTTCAAGGGATATTTTTCTTTAAAACTCTTTTATTTATTTTTTCAACTTTTTTTTCTCTAATTCAGTCGCCCCAGCCACTTTCAGTTTTCGGGTCAATGGCTATCCCGTATGTCTACAGGTAGATAACTGGACCAAACATATACAAGTATATGTCCCTCGAACTTATGTAGCCGACATAACTTTTAGCGAAAAAACAAAACAAATTTTTTTTTTATTTTTTATTTTTATATATATTTTTTAAATTTTTTTCCTAAAACTAAGTAAAATAAATTCCCATACCCACACTTAGAACAAAATCGTCCTCGATGCGAACAAGGAAAAGAAACAAAATAAGATAAAAATAATACTTAAAGCAAAAAGTAAAACAGAGAACGGGTTACTCCCCTGGTTTATATGCAGAATATTCACCAGTTGTGTATCAATCGAACGACCGTATAACATTTCATTCGCGACCGCAACCTCGGGAGAACCATTTTCAAAACGCCATCAGAGCTACCATGCGCATAATAATACTTGCAATAACTCAAACTCGCTCGCATATAGCGGCGTACAAAACAGAAAGTAAAAACATAAGAAATAAACATATTTTTGTGTTTTTGTATTTTTTTAAATTTTTTTTTATATTTTTTAATTTTTAATTAACAAAAATAAAATAAAAAAAAGATAATAAAGAAAATCATAATATAAACTATACAACTTCGGCTATCTCCCGTGTGATGCATTCAACACGTCTACGTCTTGGTGAATGAATCAAGGTAGAACACCTCGACGGTCTGATATGCAACCGGCTCGCCTATGTAGTGCTTCAACCTATGACCGTTCACCTTAAACTTCCCGCTTTGATCTTGTATCTCAATAGTAACATACGGGAAAACCTAAGTGACCGTGAATGGTCCCGACCATCGGGATTTCAACTTTCCCGGGAATTACCTCAACTGGGAGTTATACAATAAGACCTTATCCCCACACTTGAACTGCTTATTACCCTTCAACTTCCTATCATGCAGTTCCTTCGTCCGCTCCTTATACCTAAATGACTGTGCATACGCATGATCCCGGAGCTCCTCCAACTCGTGTAACTGGTGGAAACGATTGCTCTCTGCGGCGGATAAATCAAGATTAACCCTCTGAAGTGCCCATGAAGCATGGTACTCCAACTCAATAGGAAGATGAGAGGACTTCTCATAAATCATCTGAAATGTTGTGGAACCAGTCGGAGTCTTGTAGGCTGTACAGAAGGCCCACAAAGCGTCATCTAATTTGTCGGACCAGTCCCGACGTTTCGCACTAACGGTTTTCTCAAGAATACGTTTGATTCCCCAATTACTCACTTCCACCTGCCCACTAGTCTATGGGTGGTAGGCGGTCGCAAGCCGATGGGTGACCCCATAGCGCTGCAACGCCTTTTACATCTGCGCATGGCAGAAGTGAGTACCTCGATCACTGATCAAGGCTTTCGGGACTCCAAAACGAGAGAAAAGATTCTTCAAAAATCTCACTACAACTCGGGCGTCGTTAGTGGGCAAGGCTTTGGCCTCGACCCACTTGGAGACATAATCAACAGCCAAAAGTATGTACTTGTTCCCTCGAGACGATGGGAACAGGCCCATAAAACAATACCCCAAATATCAAAAACTTCGCATACTTGAATCACACTTTGGGACACCTTATTCCGGGATGAGATATTACCGACACGTTGGCATCGATCACAACTTTTAACGAACAAATGAGCATCTTTGAAAATCGATGGCCAATAGAATCCAGAATCAAACACCTTCTTCGCCGTCGAACTCGCACCGTGGTGACATCCTGTTGTTCCACATGACAATGGCTCAGAATCTGCCATCCTTCCTTAACATCTACACACCTCCTAAATAAGCTGATCAGCACCGATACGAAAAAGATACGGGTCGCCCCACAGGTAAAAGTTAACATCAGCAAAGAATTTCTTCTTTTGCTGATAATGCATCTTCGGGAGGTACCCGTCAGCAAGATAGTTCGCAAAGTCAGCGAACCATGAAAAACCCTCCTCCTGTGCCGTAACAAACATGAGACTCTCTGTAAAAAAACGATCGTCGATTCTGACCCCCGAATCTCATAACTCATCTCCCTTTAGACGTGAAAGATGATCAGCTGCCACATTCTTGGCCCCCTTTTATCACGGATCTCAATATCAAACTCTTGAAGCAACAGAATCCAATGGATAAAACGAGGCTTAGCATCCTGCTTGCTGAAGAGATATAGAATAGCAACATGGTCCGTGTACACAATAGTCTTGGACAGAACCGTACAGGACCTGAATTTATCAAATGCAAACACCACAACTAAAAGCTCTTTCTCGGTGGTGGTATAGCTCTCCTGTATGCCATTTAAGGTCCAACTAGTATAGTAAATCGGATGGAAGTGTTTATCCTTCCGCTGTCCAAGAACCGCTTCGACTGCGAAGTCGCTCGCATCATACATCAACTCGAATGGTAACGACCAGTCGGGAGCAACCATGATCGAGGCGTTAATGAGTTTGCCTTTTAGAAGATCAAACGCCTCGATACACTGCTTAGAAAAGACGTATGGAGCTTCCTTCTCCAGAAGTTTGGTCATGGGTCTCGCGATCTTAGACAAAACTTTGATGAACCGGCGGTAGAACCCGACATGACCTATAAAACTACGAATGGATCTCACAGAAGTGGGCGGGGGAAGATTAGAAATGGTCTCGACCTTCGCTCGGTCAACCTCAATCCCCGCACTCGAAATCCGATGCCCGAGAACAATGCCCTCGCGAACATGACACATCTCCAAGTTAGGGACTAGGTTGGTGTCGACACAGCGGGACATCATCCTCTCACGATTAGACAAACAATGATCGAAGGAACTCCCGAAAACAGAAAAATCATCCATGAACACCTCCATGGGGTCCTCGATCATATCATGGAAAATGGCTACCATACACCTCTGGAATGTGGCCGGAGCGTTACACAGTCTGAATGGCATACGTTTATAGGCAAACTTCCATAAAGGGCAGGTAAAAGTGGTTTTCTCCTGGTCATTGGGAGCTATCTGAACCTGGAAATACCTGGAGAAACCATCTAAGAAGCAGTAGTACTGCTGACCTGCTAAACGCTCCAACATCTGATCAATGAAGGGTAAAGGAAAGTGGTCTTTTCTGGAGGCATCATTCAGTCTGCGATAGTCGATGCATACTCGCCATCCAGTCATAGTCCTAGTTTGAATGAGCTCGTTCCTCTCGTTGGTGACGACAGTCATGCTAACTTTTTTTGGAACCACTTGGACTGGACTCACCCAAGCACTATCGGAAATGGGGAAAATGATCCCCGCATCAAGGAGTTTAATGATCTCCTTCTTCATGACCTCTTGCATTTTTGGATTAAGCCGCTGTTGCGGCTGAACGACAGTTTTGAAATTATCCTCCATGAGAATTTTATGAGTGCAAAACGAAGGGTTGATACCCTTAATGTCGATAATATTCCATGCAATCGCCTCTTTGTGCTCTCGTAGCACCCTCAGCAACTTATCCTTCTAGACCTCCATTAAAGCAGATGCAATGATAACCGACAACTTCCTCTCTTAATCTAAAAACGCATACTCAAGATGGGCAGGCAAATCCTTAAGCTGTAAGGAAGAAGGAGGACTCTCGACAGAAGGTCGGTCCATAGGATCGTCTCTACGATATCAGCAGACACGCTAGATTCAGGGATATGTGAATCGTTGTCATCAGATAAGGACTGATTGCTCATGGCAACCATCTAAATCTCTGGAATCTCCCTATCGAGAATCTGGGTGTTGGAGGCAGATCCTCCCAGATCTCGCTGAAAAACTCCCCAACATGTTCCATGATGGTATCGATGAAGTATAAGGAGTCATCAGCAGACTTGGGGTGTTTCAGTGACTGTAGAACGTCAAAGGTGACGTTCTCCTCCCCAACTCTCAAAATCAACTTACCCTCGCAGACGTCGATCAATGCCTGTGAAGTGGAAAGGAATGGTCGGCCTAAGATAAGTGGGACACTATCATCATCTTTCATGTCCAAGATGACAAAGTCCACCGGGAAGATGAACTTTTCGACACAAACTAGCATGTTCTCGACCACCCCTAGGGGGTATTTCACAGAACGATCAACAAGCTGGATACTCATACGGGTAGGCCTCGGTTCACCTAAGCCCAACTTGCGATATACAGAATACACCATGAGATTAATACTGGCACCAAGATCCGCCAGCGCATGAACAACCGTATCATCACTCAAGATGTAGGGAATCATGAAACTCCCAGGATCAGACATCTTTTCTGGTAATTTCCTCTGCAAGATTGCAGAGCAACTAGCACTCAAAGGGATGGAAGAGACCTCAGATAACTTCTCCTTATTTGAAAGAATATTCTTAAGGAACTTTGCATATTTCGGCATTTGAGTAAGTGCCTCAAGGAATGGAATGATAAGGTGAAGTTGCTTCAAAAGATCAAGAAATTTGGTGTTCTGCTCCTCGTGTTTATCCCTGCGGAGTCTCCCTAGATATGGAAGTCTAGGCTTGTAGACTCTCGCTGGTGTGCTGGGTAATGGCTGATTCTCGGCCTGTGCTGTACTTACTGGGCTTCGCCTCTGACGCACCTTGGCCGGTGGAGACTCCAACTGAATCTCCTCATCCACCTGCTCCTCTCCACCGACTGCAGGTTCCTGATTCACGGGCTCACTATGTGCCCCTGCTCTTCTCCTCATTGTCACAGCCTTCGCGAATGCCTTCGGATTTTGCTAAGTGTTACTCGAAAGTGTACCTGGCGACCTCTCATTCAGACGACTTGCTATTTCCCCATCTGACGCTTAACATTTTGAATGGATGCCCCCCTGATTCCTCATTAATGACTCATGCTCCCGAAATTTCTCTTGGGTCTCTTTGTGACGGGAGTCCTCTCGCGTCATAAGCTTTGACAGAATCCGTGTTTGCTGTGCCATCATCTCCTCTAACATGGACTTCTTCTCCCCACTACTCGCTCCCTCTACGGATTCCTGGAATAGACTCTGACACGGCTGGAAGCCGGACTGATTTCTGTTCCTCCAGTTGGAATTTTTGTTACCTCTCAAACCCGAATTATAAGAATTGAAAGAATTTTGATTTCGGTTCGGATTATTAACAAAGTCTACAGCCTCTTCCTGGAAACCTACGGGGCACTGAACGGCATCATGCCCTCCTCTACAAATCTCGAACAGCTTACTCTTCACCTGCAAGTCCTTCACGATCTTCGCCAATGCCTCAACCTGTGCCGCAAGTGCGGTGACCGTGTCGACTGAATGTATGCCGCATGATAAGGAGTCGACGGTTTTGGTGCTCTTAGCGGGTGGTCGCTAGTATCCACTCATGGCTAACCCATTAAACAAGGCAATGCACTCATCGGTATCCTTCGTCGTTAATAAGTTGCCTCCCGCAGCAATGTCAAGCATACTCTGAGTTGCGTACGTCACTCTGTTATAGAATTTTTCAAAAACTGCCCAGTCTTGCAGGCCATGGTTCGGGCATAAAGCAAGTAGATTATTGAATCTCTCCCACGCCTCGTAGAAGCTCTCGGTGTCCTCCATCTGGAAAGAATGAATCTGGTTACGCAAACGAGCGGCCTTAGCCGGAGGATCGTATTTCTCAAGAAACTGGGTCTGCATGGCAGCCCAAGTAGCAATGGATCCCTGTGGGAGGGACTCAAGCCACAAACTCGCATGATCAACGAGTGAGAATGGAAAAACGTGGAGTTTGATGGCGTCTTAGGATACGCCGGCAAGATGAAACGTGTCGCAAATACGTGCAATGCGAGTGAGATGAGAATGCGGGTTTTCGTCGAGCAACCCGTGAAATTGAGCAGAATGAGTGATGGTATTCAGATTGTTCGATGGAATCTGCCAAGTCGTCGTAACTGCGATGGCTGGTTGAGCAATGTTGGATCTCGCGCCAGTGTCAACCGGACGGGCCCGGTCTGCAACTGTCCTCCCCTGTGGTGCCGCGTCGCCCATGATCCTATCCCTAATGACGGGTTCAGAAAAAGTAGGAGAAGATGATGTATTACCAACAGAAGACGAAGAAGAACGGGAAGACGGCTTGGTACGACGCCTCTCACGCAACTCTCTCTCTGTTTCGGAAAATCCTTCTGCTTCTGGTGGTCCTAGAGATCGAGTACGTTGCATACAACTATTAAAATAAACAAAATAACTAAAATTAGCTAAACCATTTTAACTAACAAACAAAGCAAATAAGAAAAACAAGTAGCAAACAAGGTAAGTCCTAACTCGAGTCGTTCTCAATACGCCTCTAACCATGTCCTCGGTAACAGAGCTAAAAACTTGATGTGTGTCTAATGATGCTCTTTCTAAGTAACTCACAAATAAGCTTTAAATTTATAAAACAAGACTCCTAAAGAAACCACACAAAACCGACAAGTGTACCGATCCCTAATAGTATAGAACTAAGGAAGTCCGAGTATCGAACACAAGGACACGTGAAAACGTTTTTAATACTTAACCCTAACCAAGACTCAACTAAGAATATTTAAATGATTTTTAATAATTAACTACTTAACCTAACTTACATTAACTAAATTAATTAACTAGACTTAACTTAACTTAACTAAACACTTGATAAAACTTAGAGACTTAACTGCAATCGGAGAAAACGTCTACCTAGGTAAGAATCATATTGAAGGTATAATAAGATAATGGATTGAAGAATCTCACGACACCGGTTTCTAAGGATGACACAACTAAGGTTCACTCAAGGAAGCTAGATCACCTCTCAGTCTCACCAACAAACTCTAACTTACACTTAATTGATTTTAAGAACAATCCCGGAAACGAATTGTTAAAGTGTTCTAACGCCGACTCTCCTCTCGGTATCACCGACACACTACCTTAATGGAGATGAATACTACATAACCTAGGATAGAGGAACAATTTGGTTCAACTTAAACAAGATCAACTAATCGCTCACAAACCCAAACCCGACAAGAACCGAACCCGCTCTCGCGCGATCCTAATCCTAACAAGCAAAAGCTATGAGACGACTTTACTTCCTATCACCTCTCGGTCTCTAAGAAGGTGTTCACCCGCAGAATCTAATCAATTAACATACCCACTTAAACTCTACCGTTGATCACCCTACAAGCAATCTCTAAACATAAAGTAAAGAGTTCAAACAAGCTAAAATCAATCAAAACCGATTCAATCAACCAAAGCAAGAGGTATTTGAGTATAATTAATAAAAACACAGTCAATAAACACAACCTAATTCAATGTTAAACCAAACTTTTCATTAAAAAATCAATTCATGATGATCAACAATCCATAAAACTCACTAAAACCTAACAATAATCATCAAACCTAGGTAGAACTAACAAGTATAGCCTAACATGATTTTTGGACAGCCGCAAACACTTATTATAACCATCATATTAATCACCACAAACATAATAAAAACCATCCAACAATCTGTCAAGATCATACACAATTCAAACTTCAATACAATTGCGAAACAATTCAATTTAAAGACCAAAATCAACGAGTTGTGAACCTTGAATAATAAAGCAAAGTTTATAGATGTTTACTATCAATTAGAGCTGAGTTTTTGTGATTAAAATTAACGCTAGCTGCTTTCCAAGACGTCCTTAACAATCTCCTTCCTCTCCTAGCCACCACAAAGCTTGCAAAAAAGATTTTTCTTCCTTTCCTCTTGGCTGAGTTGCGATCGACAGGTTGTAAGGATGTTTAAATTTTGTTTGTTGTTCACTTTGCTTTACATGTGAGAATAAATCTCAGCCACACAACCCTAACTCCCATTTGCTTCCTTAAAACCAACAAACAAAATAGTATATCACCTAATAGCCGACCACCTAATAAACTTTATTTCTTTTCTTGCTTGGACAGTTCCGATCGGCACCTTATGGGGCTGGTAGGGTTCTTTTTCTTTTTTTTTTTATTATCTTAATATAATATGCATGTAAGGCTTGGATCTTGTGGGCTTGGGTCGGGCCTTGACTTGTAGTATTAAATCTTGATCAAAAAGGCCCCTAGAGTCTTCAAACTTTACTCTTTTCTCCATTAAAACTCGTAACCTACAATTAATATTCAATCTTTGTAAAATCATGTAAAAAAATCCATAGCTCTTATTTATTATACTATTAAGCACGTAAAACATGATAAAACAATACGGAAAGTAAATGTGTTTTACAACACATCACCTACCTAACCAGTCCATTGCATATATACCAAAGATGCATGATTTGAGTTGTCTTGAAAAATCAACATACCTCCTACTGTAAATATACATCACATGACCAAATGATGATATTTTATTATAATCCTAAGACAAGAAACGTTCAAAATGTATATTTGAAGAAGTAAACAGAATAAGTTGTAAAAGAATGATGTGTCTCATAACTTAATAGCCAAATCAAGCAAAAAAAAGTTGTAAAAGAATAAATCCAAAAAAAAGCTTTTTAACCGGTAAAGCAAACGCATCATGAGACCCGACATAAGAAAGGTTCCAAAAGCAATAACTCCCAAATGCAACATGCAGCCTAAACCACCTGCAATACAATGAGATTTAAGGTAATTCAATAGGTACCAATTAGAATTTACATAACCTATTGACATGAACAAAAAGCATATGCTACAAATAAAACAAATAAAGCGCATATAATAGGTATGATCATATAACACCAGGTATAGGTAACGAACCGGTACAATACAGATTCGTTACGAGTACCAAGTTGATTAGTGCATTTTAGTAAATTCAGTTAAATTCATAACCTAGTGTTTTCATTGATGATTTACAATTACATTGTCACAAATGTGTATTTGGCCACTATAATACCTTTTCAATTAAATGGAATCACAAAAATGACATAAACATGAAAAAAATAAAACTAACATAGATTTCGTTCACATTGTATACCAAAGTTTTTCATAGAAGCGCGATTACAAGCCAACCCCACAAACTAATTAGCAAGATACACAGCAAACTGAAACAATTTACTTAAATCACTTCTGAACACACAAGCATTCAAAAATCAAAATGTTTTAACTAATTATCACAACATAATCAAAACAAATAACATCCTAAATCAAATTGCGAACACCTGGAAAGACAAATCTTACGAACACCTGCCCTAGCATGAATTACATAATAACACTAGACCAACAAATCAGTTAAAGGCTTAATAATGCAGCTTCAATAAACAAAAGATGACTATCCTTAATGATCCTAGAACCAAATAACAAAGTAAACATGATGGATATGTGCGTAACAAAACCATGATCGGTCAAGAAAGGGACGGATTAAACATGTTTTGCATGTAGTAGCACGAATAAGTAAACAAAAATGCAAAAAACACATTTATGCATAACCTGATAGTATATTTTGCACATTTACAAACTAACATAGTAAATGAATATGCTATCCACAACTCAATATGAGAACTTCACTTGAAAACTAATGCTAATAAGTTCATGGTTAGCATTGGAATTTAAATTTTTAATAATCTTAAGACTATGATACATATGGTTCATATATCATGATAAATTATAAAGGCAAAAGAATTGTGACAGTTTGTGGCTTTTATTGTAAGTTTGTAACTCAGTTAACAAATTAGTAGAAGAGCATCTGCAAACATGCAGCAGTTTGTGGCTTTTATTGTAACTCAATTAACAAGAAAGAAAACCTAACCAATGACCCAAACATCCTTAAATTTGACCTAAAAACAATCTTAATTAAAAAAGTGAATCGATTGAACCAAGCAATTAGAAACTGATTAAGCTGAATCTATTGAATAAAGCAATCAGAAATCGGCTAAATAGAAATCGATTAAAACTAGATAGATGGAGGTAGAAATAGAAACCAATTGAACTAGAAATAGAAATTAAACCTGGTTTCCTACGAGGATGGAATCGTTGGAGCAAAAAAGGACATGGTGTTCAAGGTCCTACGGCAAGAGGTGCAGTCCAGCGGCGATTGACTATGGCGGAGGTGAAGAATGGTGGTGAAGAAGAAGGAGAAGGAGAAGGAGAAGGGAGATGGTGCGAAGGTGAAGGGGTATATTTGTCTCTGAATGGTTCAACAAAGTTTTAAAGCTGAATGGTAAAGAGATGTAAGGAGCGATTCCGAGGTTTTTTTTATCAACCAAACACTCCAATATCTGAACGAATCAGACATCACATCTGAATGGGCTCCATTTAGATGTAAACAAACAAGCCCTTAATGCAGTTGGTTGATAATAATCACAACTTAGAAAATAGCTGTCACCGGTCCCAACTTTCGCACAGTTTTTTTCATTGGACCCTCGTTAAAAAAAAGCTAACGACGTTAAGTTTTTTCCAAATTTCAAGTTGATGTTTTATGTCTTTTGTTCGGAATGAGGATACGGGTTTATTTATGTGAAACTTACCTCAAAACTGTGATTGAAACGACTAAAGGATGTTTCAATTCCGGTGTGTAAACCTTTAAATTATAAAAATCAAGCTGTTTGGAGCACCGTTTCGAGGTAAGTTTTACATCAACTGATTTGTATCCTCATTCCGATCAAAATCCTTAAAACATCAATTTGAAATTTGGAAAAAAACTTAACATCATTAAGTGTTTTTTAACAGATGTCCAATGAAAACAAATTTTGTGAAAGTTGGGACCAGTGACAACTATTTTTTGCGTTGGGATTATTATCGGCCATTTGTATTAAGTTGGCATTATTAAAATCCAATTCGCCAAAATTAAAACTAATAGATGATTGTTATCAAAGACGATTCACCAAAACCACTGGAAAAATGATACCAAAATATGAACATCAATCGTTCATTACAGCCACCACTACGTCAACCACATCGATGACAACTGTTGCCGAGAACTACACATCGCCGACAACCACTGCCGGAACACCACCACATCCGCCCCACCATCTCATCTCCCTCTTTCTATCTAAGCTTTCTGTGTATTTTTCTGGCGAGGGTTCTTTGTGTTTTTCATGCCAGGGTATTGCTTAAGTGACCACCGACCCACCGCCGACGATTTTCATCACCATTGCAACTCTATCTTCCCTTATTGAACCAAATATTCACACCAATGATTTACCCATCTTCCTAAATCGAATATGCATACCCTTAAGCCCCTTCATTAGAAAAGTGCACAAAATCACTGCTGAAAAAATGTACGAAAATCTAGATTAGAAGGGGGGAGGTGGAGAGGCGTAGATGCTGGGGCGGATGTGGTTGTGCTCCGGTGCAGTGGCAGATCTAGACGTAAATCTCAGGGGAAACGTTCAAATTTTTTCCCCGTATTTCGTACAATGTAAACGAAACAAAAATATAAACATGATACATAAGGTGCAAATTTCTCCTATTTGGTTTTTGAAAGCTTGAATTCGAGCCATTAAATCATGTTCTTTTACTTTATTGAACGTTTCTCTTTCGACTACACAAATTAAAGCATTGTTCAAATATTCAACACACATTCGCTTACGTAAACCCATATTGATAAACTTCATTTTAGAAAAACATATTTCAACGGTTGCAGTTGCAATCGGTAAAACCAACGCTAGTTTTAATATTCGATAAGTTAAATGAAAAGTAATGTGCTTTCTAGTTTCCACCATTATACAAGCAAGGTCACACACTCACCCAATTTTTCAAATTTACCATTATCCTTTAAAGTGTGATAAAATGTCGTACGATCACCCGAAATACACCCTTTTTCTTCTTTACTAAATCATTCAGATACATTTTTGAAAATGTCACTATCTAAGATATGTTAAACTTGGAAAACGATTTTCAAGATTTAAACGAGACATATTTTCTAACAAACTAGTTGAGACCTCACTAAGGTTGTGTTTGTTTTTGCTTATAAGGTCTGCAAGGAGCCTATGTGCGGGCGCGCATACATATGCTCTTGAAAAGTGTTTGTTATTATAAAAGATCTGAAAACTGCTTTTATGGTCTTAAAAAATAAGTTTTTTCACCATCTTCACACTTCTTCACACTTCTTTACACTTCTTAACATCATACCAAGTACCAACACCTAATGTCCAACACCACCACCACCCATCGTCCGCCACCACCACCGTCCACCACCACCACCACCCACCACCACCGTCAACCATTCACCACCACCACCGTTAACCATCCAACACCACTACCGTTAATCACCACCACCACCACCCCTTCGGCCACAACCACTGTCCAATACCACCACCATCTACCACCACCACCACCCACCGTCTGTCGCTACCACCACCCGCCACCGCCACCACCCATCGTCTGCCGCCACAACCATCTACCACCACCACCTCGCCACCACCATCCGCCACCACCATAGTCCACCACCCACCACCACCATTCATCACCACCACCACCCATTATCGGCCACAATCACGTTCCACCACCCACCGTGATGATTCTATTGAGCTTGTTTCTGTTTGATGTTTCTCGTTTAAACAAAAGAAAAAATGGTTAATGGTTTCTATTTGCTTTGGGCTATAAACTTTGTTTGGGCTTTATTTGATTTGAACTTTTAAAAATGATGATTTTGTTGAGCGTGTTTATATTTGAGTCTGCATCTGTTTAATGTTTTCTAGTTAAAAAAAAGATTAGTTGTTTTTTATTTGCTTTGGGATATAAATTTGTTTGGGGTTTATCTAATTTGAACTTTTAAATTGGTTGACCTTTAAACAAATTGGGGTAACATAAGATTTATTCAGGGGCAGCGAAATACAAAAACGACCCAAAAAGAAAAAAATTACACTGCCGATGAAAAGTTGAGGGGTAGCGGATGCTGCCCCTGATTATAAGGTACATCCTACACTGCTCCGGTGGTTTCCGACGTGGTGATATTTCTAGCGGTGATTGCAGCGAGGTGGTAGCCGGCATGGTGGGTGGCTTGGTTGTGTTGAATACTTGAATGTTCTTATCTTTAGGCGTCGCACTAATCAATTATTTGTTCATATATTTATCTATAATTTGAGATCTTAATTTAGTTTAAATAAAATGTAAAATTTCAACTCACCCGCCACGTAATTAGCATGTCACATGCCACATCATCAAAATTTAACGTTGTTAACTATTTATTTAACAGGTGTTAAAACAAATCTTAATCGGATTGATTATCGGATTAAGATCAGCTCCAATATATGAATATATAATATATAAATGATTTATGGGAATAATATAAGAATGATGTTAAAAACACATAGTTAAAAAGGTATAGGTATGATAATATTGATGTATCTCGAGCATTGTTACAGATATATGAACATATATATACAGAGGACAATATGACGTCTGCAGTCATACTATTGTCTAATGGTTGAGTATGATAGAGCTGACCTTTTCCAGCTATTGTCTACTGTACGACTTTCTTTGTCTTTAGTTGACGCATATGCTCTTGTAATCTCATTCCTAACAATGCTTCGATTTTTGTCGTAGATGCTTTTTCTAGGGTGTTATCCTACAAGTCCTCCTAGCCAGTCGATGCGGGGCCTTGGTTTAGGATTGTCTGGCTAACTTCTGGGTGGTTTCTTCTATGGTAATCGTGGGCCCTTCAACATCTAAATTTTGTCTGACTATTGGCTTGATTTGATTTGATGTTTTCCTGTTTTTTCTAACGGTTGCGTCACCCCTACTTCATAGGGCACACCTCCCCCTATATACACTTTCCTGTTCTCATTCTTCCTTATATGGTTCCATCATTTCCCTCGAGTTTCTTCTCTCCTCCTACCAGGTACCGCTCTTCTCTTTCTCGATCATGTCTTATAAGAATGGTATGAGTACTCGTTTTTCGATCATGGCTGATAATAGTATTAGAGCTGTTGTATACGAGTTTGGCATCCCATTATATTTGAAACCAACTAGGGCTTCGTCTATTAGACCCATATATCCTTTTTCGGCCAAGAAGTTTTCCGTTTATCCGACGATTTTCAAGGTAGCTAATTGCAGGATTCCTTTCAGCAAGTTTTTACTTCGTGTGTTAATGTTCTTTGAGCTTCACATTTCCCAATGCCATCTCTTGCTCGTATTTCTCATTTTGAAGTTCTATCTCGTTCTTTCAGAAAGAACCCCCCAATTTACAGATTTTTAGGGCCTTTTATTGTCAACCTAGGGCCGAGGTCTGATCAGTGGTTCATCTTCGAGAAACGCAACAATGTTACCCTCGCTACTAACCCACCATCTAATCTTTGTGAGTGTTACAATCATTTCTTTTATCTTGATGACCGATGTCTACATGTTGATATCAAATGACGTCCATTGGAGAAGCCTGTTGCTGAAAAAGCCCCTTCGACAGAGATTTGTACGATCTGTTGAAAGAAAATCCATGTAACTTGGTCTCCTATCCTGAAATTATCTTGTTGTGATCCCGTATAAGTAGGATCTGGTTTTTGGATGACTGTTTTCCTATCATGTTTGTTGATAACGAGGGTTAGTTTATTTGCTTCGGTTATATATATTTTGTTCTATAGGCATTAACGCGCTTGTTGTCAATGCAGAAATGGATCTTCGTAAGATTCTCAACTTGAATGGTGCTCATGAGATCGAAGTCCGTGTGTCTTCTCTGGCCAAAGGAGACATCCCCTTTTTTAAACAGAAAATTGGGGCCATTTCAAACATTCGTCATCCGCAAGTCGCTCTGGGATCTACTTTGGTGACCTCCCAAGCGTCTATTTCTCATAACCCCACCTAAGGTACTTCGTCCCATCCTATAATGGATCTATCTGGTGATAAATTCTCTCCAACCGATCAGGTAACCCACTTATTTGATTCTGGTCCTTGTACCGGTGACCCGAACATTATTACCTCGGGTGATACCATTGTTAAAGGCAAAAGGATCATCTCAGAGTTTTCCGGTAAGGATTCTGCTTTTCAACCTTAATGGCTAAAAGAGTTTCAATTTAAGAAGTATATGTCTATCACTTCCGATGCTCAAGCCAAGGCTGTCGCAAGTAACTATTTCTCTTTTTGTAAATTTGGTAGCTTGTCGTTGCATTTTAACGTGACTATTTTACTTATGCAGACTCAGAGAAATGGATTGGGTTGGTGATGAATCAGCATGCTGTTGTAGGTTCCCTGGACGGATCACACGAGATATCCCGATATACACAGGTGCGGAATACTTGTGTAGATCGTTACGGACGTAGAACACAAGCACACAAACACACGAATACGATACGAACAAAACACACGTTATATTAATAACTCAACACGTGATTCTTACAGACTCTCGACCTCACGTCACTTGACTCACTGAATTACACGTAACTCAAACTCTAAAATCCAACAACAAACAGTAACCGTAACCTATATAAATACACGACAACTTCGCCTCAGGCGAAGTTGTCCATAACTTCGCTTGTTCAACAAGTTCGCCTAGGCGAACTTGTCAACAACTTCGCTTGGTTAACAAGTTCGCCTAAGCGAACTTGTCAACAACTTCGCTTTAACAAACAAATACACAAACAATATTACAGACTCGATTACAGACATTAGACATATGAACTACTGACATTTATGCATCAACAGACTCCCCCTTGGCAGTAGCTTCATATCTTGATCTTTCAGCTCTTGTCTCGTAATCCTGTATCTTCACGCGTGCACTCCTTCTCTAACACACACCGTGATTACTCGCTGATATTTCCTTGCTTCATCCTTCCAAGCAGGAATATAGAATATCTTCTTTTCATTCAACACTTGCAGATCAGCTTTCGATAAGTTAACAAGATGCATCGGATCATACACCCTCAGCACTTCATGTTCATCTTCGTCTTCCATCACGGCTTCAGCAGTCTGGCAATCAACGTACCACCTTTTTAGATTCTTCAACACATCTTGAGGCATAGTCTTCATTGGAACCTCCTTGATGCATCGGATCGGTTTGTACTTCATCACCATCCATGGCTTGCTATCTGCTCTCATTCCCCTTTCTGTATCCTCCACGAGCTTTCCCTTCTGTGGCTTTAATAATTCAAACTTCTTCTCTTTTACGCTTTCTTTCCACACGATCTTCCCAATCACTCTTGCCATGTTGTCGTCACTTCTATTTATCAGGCCCAACCTGGCCAAATCCTTCACCTCACATTCCGGCAACGTATTGAGAGATCTCAGGGTTCTTTTGAAATATTGAATACCATCATAACGCTTCACCACAAACAACTTTATCTGTTCATCATATATCCAACAGATAATTCCCTTCTTCGACTCAGCATAGCCTTTGATGTTATAACTCTTCTTGAACATGGCTGGAACAGCAGGCTTCTTGGTCTTAATAAACCAATGAGCACAGCCTTCCTTCCACCTAGGCTGCTCCTCCCACTCAGTCTCATCCATCTCAGTACCCATGTCGGCTTTCTCAACATCAGGGATCTCGTGTTCAACGTCTTCTTCTACTATCTCCCCCTCTTCTATCCCATCTTCAATCACAATCTGCTCACCGATCTTCTCAATCACATCACTCGACAGCACATCTTCATCAAACAACACATCATCGCTGAACATATCATCTTCAAGTTCCTTCAACGCATCAATCACGTCATCCTCAACCAACACCACATCATCACCACCAGAACCACCAGCCGCGTCGGCAGACTCCCCCTCAGCTGTGGAAGTACCAAGAGCTTGAGAAGTTCTTGGCAGCTCACCACCTGCATCTTTCGATGCATTGGGATCATCGTCTCGGTCATTTCTTCTTTTCGCCCTGAGCTCGTCGCCCTTACAGCTCATCTCCCCCTGAGATGCCAAGAACTCCTTCAAGGCATCTATAATTTTCCCATGCTCAACCAGGAGGGATGACTGTAGTTGATTTGCTTCCACTAGGCGTTGAATAGTCTTCGATTGCTCTGCCACGATCCGCTCTAGTGAAGCTATTCTCTCTGAGTCTGACATAAGCGAAGGCGAGACATCAGAAGCAGGCGTAACCGCAGGTGGTACCATACCTGATAACCCTGCAGTAGTAACGACCGTTGACTCTATAAATCGTGCAGCTACCACTGACTGAGTAAGCGTTGGAGGTGGTAGAGACACAATCTCCGGAGTCGACGTCTGGATAGCAGTGATCGATGGAATGCCAGCAGATGATGTAGCCACCACGGGAACATCCGCAGCGCTTGTACTTGTAACCTGTACAGAAGAAGGAACAATAGACATACCAGACAGTGCGGCCGGAGCAAAACGTACCATCCTTGAAGTCTCTCCAGCTCCCATGCCAGCACCTGTCCTTTCCCGTCTTGATCTTCTTATCAGCTTATGTATATCTTCTTCCTCTTCTGACTCTTCATCATTCTCCATTCTCTTTCTTTTCCCAAACGTTCTCTCTCGAGACACCATCAACCGTCTCCCCTCATTCATAATCTCATCCAGATCTGAGTCAGCCATCGATGTAGCTGCTCTAGTAGCACTCACACCCGAACCTTGTGCAGCCGAGACCTGCACCTCTTCAACTTGATCCATATCAAAATAACCTTGACCTCCAAAGACAGCGTCAAGATCTATATCCTCTGCAGCCGACACAACAGGCACAGCAGGTGGAGCTTGAGTTGCTCTTGCCTGTCGCGGTTGAGGATCTCTGAACTCGTCCCCACCAGCAGGAACATACTCTGGGTTAATTAAAAACCCAAACAGTGGAGTATGCCTGGGACGACGTTCAGGGTTGCTCCTCGCACTTGAAGTGCGGCATTGAGCAAAGATACGTTTGCTCACAGATTCTACGTATCTGATCGGGCGTCTCTGAGGTAGATTCGGAGCCACATGGTTCAATATCATCTGGATAAAACGTGGGTACATAATGAACCGCTCCCGAGACATCGCCCTTCTTTGCCTGTCAATCTCGTAAAAGACCATCTGACTGAAACTGAAGCGTTTATTGTAAGTCAGTGCAGTCATTGCAGACTGCATGGTCGCACCCATACCGTCAGTGCCCGCCTTCCTCCCAGACATGCAAACTATCATAACGTGCATGAGGAAGCGCCACTGATCTAGAAGGAAACCCTTCTCCTCTGGGTATCACCTAATGGACCAGAGTAGCCCATTCGGAGAAACGCTCCATCACGGAACGGAGCCAGAAACTCTGTAGGGTCATCCCTAGTCTCTTCACCGAATCGTAAAGCCACCCGTATCTGTTCAGAATTGAACTGAACTTGCTGATTGTTCACAGTCGCTCGCATGACCGGGGGCTCAACACGACAATCATATTCTAACGTCTGCCAAAAGTCTTCGATATTTGGTAGAGATATCGGCAGAGTGTTTGTGATGGCATGAAAAATCCTCGAGCGTAGGAGGAAAGTTATGATCTCGCGGTAATCGTCCACACCGCTCGCCTCCGGGTCAAGGGTGATGTACATATTGTGACCCGGGAAAAATTGACGTTGGTTATCACCATCGTCTCCTCCTGCACCTCCAGCACCAGCTACCGCAGCCATATCTGCAACAAACTAACCAAGTTAGATAAACGTTAATGAATAACACAAGTTCGCTTGTTACCATGAGCGAAGTTGTGATAAACTCTGTATAGGCGAAGTTAAAGTTGAGGCGAAGTTGGGAACAACTTCGCTTCAGCTTTAAGTTCGTCTAATTAATATTAAGTAAAAATGATCTAGGCGAAGTTAATGTTAACTTCGCCTCATCACAACATCGCCTCAGGCGAATTTAAGTTTCAGGCGAAGTTACGGATAACTTCGCCTCAGGCGAACTTAAGCTTCAGGCGAAGTTACGGATAACTTCGCCTCAGGCGAACTTAAGCTTCAGGCGAAGTTACGGATAACTTCGCCTCAGGTGAACTTAAGCTTCAGGCGAAGTTAAGGATAACTTCGCCTAAACCCTAACTTCGCCTGAATCTGAATCGGCGACAGTGAGGATTATGGAACAACGTGCAGTTGATGTTTTCGTGATTAAGGAATCCGGAAAACATGAATGAACATGGAATATATGATAAATCGACATCTCGAACCTTGAACTTAATGAAATCTGGGAAAATAACTCGGAATCGAAATAAAACAACAAGTTCGCCGGAGAATCGGTAAGTTCGCCGGATAAGTTCGCTGGATATTGAAAAGTGATGAACAGTTTACCTGTTGAACATCCTTATATAGGGTCTGGGTTATACAGGCGAAGTTACGGATAACTTCGCCTAGGCGAAGTTATTCACAACTTCGCCTGTTTAACAACATCGCCTATATTTACAAAATCAAAACTTATAATTTGAATATTTTTCAATTAACTCTTTAAAACTTCCCTTTAAGGAATAAATGACATGATCAATTCTAAGTAACCAGTTAAAAAATCATAGAACTATCTAAGTACAAAAACTTAAAAAATTTAAAGTATAAGGGATCAAATTTCAGTCTCGATAGGGACTGCTACGTTTTAGAAAAGATCCGAACAGGAATCATACTAAGTATGTGACTGTCACATAGATCCGTGTTTAGCTGTATTATGACATAAAGAAACAGGTTGTAAGCAGGTAAATAACTTAAGATGGTTTTCATCGTTTCTGTGATACGAGTTATATTCAATTAAGCCTCAAAATTTAAGTGGGCAACAACTCAGAAGTATTGATGCCTCCTATCTATCCTCAAAGCGTATTTGGCTTTCCCCAAGTCACCCCGAATTGACTTCGACCCATAGTGTCTGATTAAGTTGTAAGTATTCTTGATCTCCTTCCCGTTCTTCTCTCTTACTCAATGATTGTGAAGTCTTGATTTTGTCATCTCTAATATGTTTCAATAACTCCAATTTTTTTTTTTTTTTTTTTTTTTTTTTTTTTTTTTTTTCAAATAAAACTTAGACTTCAAAGTAGAAATTAACTGCAAGTCCCGAATCTGGATCACTGCAGTATCTTGAGACGCTATCTTCATGGGAATCAGAACACACATGGGCTCGTGTATGACTGGGTAATCGTTTTTCTGCCTATCATTCGGAAAGATATATCTGAAGACATGCAAAACTCTTAAGGAGTTTTCACGTAAAATCAAGTAAATTTAGTTTGTATCACGTCTACTTTTACGCACCATAAAAAGCTACCATGACATACAATAACTGTCCTAAAGCCTTTTAAGCCTAATAACTTCACTAGTTAAGCACACAGAATCAGTATATCTATCATTTTCCAAGGTTGGATCAATTTTCTGTTAAACATAGCTAACGAACTTCTTACGAAGTAACAGACTTGAAAAATAATTTCATTTCCCTTTTTCTTTCAAAATTTTAACATAAATCGCCCCGACCAAAACAAAGTCTTCAGGTAAACGGCTATCCCGAAGATCCAATGGATCAGCTGGACCGACCACATACTAGTATGTGTCCTTCTAACTAAGTATTATCGACTAATTTTAAGCGAAAGAATGAAAAAGTCATCATAAACCGCCCCGGCCACTATCAGTAATCTGGTTAATGGCTATCCTCAAAATCTACAAGTAGAAAATGAGGACCAAAACATATCCGAAGACAAGTCCTTCAAACTGATGTAACCGACATATTTTTAAGCGATTAGTGACGTTTTTTTTTTTTTTTTTTTTTTTAAATCACAAGAAAAGCATGGTTACTCGGGATTGATCATCCCATTCAGTTCAATAAGGTTTTGAAATCTGGATTTGTCAAACGCTTTAGTATATAAATCAGCGAAATTATCAAGCGTATCCACCTTTTCAAGCATTATCAGTTTCTTCTCAGCACAATCCCGTATGAAATGATGACGTATGTCAATGTGTTTGGTTTTACTATGTTTCACGGGATTGTTAGTTACTGAGATAGCAGCTGTGTTATCAATGCAAATAGGAGTAAGTAAGAAATTCAGACCATAGTCGCGCAACCGTTGTTGAATCCAAAGAACCTGAGAGCAGCAGTTGGATGCTGCCATGTATTCTGCCTCACAGTTTGAAATTGCAACTGAAGTCTGCTTCTTACATTGCCACGACACCAATCTGCCACCAAGAAACTGACATCCTCCAGTTGTTGACTTCCGACTCTGATTGCACCCTTCATAATCAGAATCTGTGTAAGCGACCAACTCCAAGTCTCCTCCTCTAGGGTACCACAACCCCAGCTTCGGCTTGCCCTTGAGATACCGCAGTATCCTCTTTGCACCTTTCAAATGAGATTCTTTTGGATTTGCCTGAAAACGTGCACAAAGACAAACAGCAAACATTATATCATGCCTAGATGCAGTTAAGTACATTAAAGAACCTATTATTGCCCGATATTGAGTTGGGTCCACATCTGCATCACCGTCTACTTCAGCACCCAATTTGTGATTGACGCAGATTGGAGTATCATATGGAGAACTGTCCTCCATCTTGAAACGCTTGAGCACATCATGAACATACTTCGTCTGATGAATGAACATCCCGTCCTTCTTCTGATCAACCTGCAATCCTAGAAAGAAAGTTAGTTCACCCATAGCACTCATTTCAAACCTTTTCTTCATGACGGCTTCAAACTCCTGACACATGGAGACTTTTGATGCAGCAAATATAATGTCATCCACGTAGACTTGTACCAGCAGGAAGTCGCCTCCATCTCTTTTGAAGAACAACGTGCTATCAATTTTCCCTCTTTCAAAACCATTCTAGAGCAAGTAATCCGATAAAGTTGAATACCAGGTACGAGGTGCCTGATGTAATCCATACAACGCCTTGCTCAACCTGTACACGTGATCTGGAAAGTCTGGGTCAGGAAAACCCGGAGGTTGCTCAACATACACAACCTCATCAACTTTCCCATTCAAAAACGCACTCTTCACATCTAGCTGAAACACCTTCATCTTTTCATAAGCAGCAAACGCTAAAAACAATCTTATGGCTTCCAACCTAGCGACAGGAGCGAACACTTCGTTATAATCAATCCCCTCTTGTTGATTAAAACCTTTAACGACTAGCCTCGCCTTGTTTCTTATAATAATCCCCTTATCATCTCTCTTGCACTTGAACACCCATTTTGTGCCTATCGCATGCACATTCTTTGGTTTTTCAACCAAAGTCCAAACTTCCATCTTCTCGAATTGAGCCAACTCTTCTTGCATGGCTTCGACCCACGAGCTGTCCTTTAAAGCCATTTGATAATTCTTCGGTTCAATCTGGCTTATAAAGCAGGTATACAGGCATTCATTGATTATTCCTGTCTCCTTAATGCTTGTATAAACACAGGTGTGTTCATTCAAGCTACTTCTCGTTTGTACACCTGAGGACACATCACCAATCACATTATCCAAAGGGTGATCTTTATGAATTCTCGTGGTCGGAACAGAACCGACATGCAAATTATCTTCCAAATTAGAAGAGATCTCATCAATGGTTGTTTCATGCTGAGAGTGAAAAGGATTGATAAATTCTTCTTCAGCAGAGGCAGCAGCGGTACCGATAGTGTTTGATGAGGAAGGTTGACATTTATCAATCAGCTGTCTTTGCAATAGATTTTCTTCCTCATCAAGTATCATCTTTGTCGCAACTCTTTCTTCTTCTTCAGAAATTTCCAAATCCGGTACGTTAAACGACTTAAAAAGCTTAACATAGTCGAAAAGCTCAGCAGGGCCATTGCTTGGTTTTGGCGGTAGGTAACTTGTGATGTCGGTGTTACACACCACCTCCACCTTGCAAGTCGAAGTATTGAAGACACGTCTGTTGGGAGTACCAACAACATAACCGACTAAGATTCCTTCATCGGCTACTTCGCCAAATTTAGAGTTTGTCTTCAAGATCGAACAAGGGGACCCGAATGGTTCAAGACCACTCAAGTTGGGCTTCCTCCCATGCATAAGCTCGTAACACGTTTTACCAAGTCTCTTAACGGTTAACACTATATTCAGAACATAGCAGGCTGTAGCAACTGCTTCAGCCCAGAACATCACAGGAAGCTTCGAATCTGCCAGCATAGTTCTGGCTCCTTCAATTAAAGTTCGGTTCTTCCTTTCAGCCACTCCATTCTGTTGCGGAGTATATGGAGCGCTGTATTGGTGTTCAATTCCTTTCTGAAGACAGAAGATCTCCATTTCAAAATTTTTGAACTCCGTTCCATTGTCACTTCTGATGAACTTAACTGTTTTACTCATGACGTTCTCAACTTTGGTAATCAAATTCTTCACCATTTGAGCCGTCTCATCTTTCGATTTCAAAAAATATACCCACGAATATCGCGAGTAGTCATCAGTGATCACCAAGCAGTAAGAAGTACCTCCTAGACTTTTTACATTCACGGGACCGAAGAGATCCATGTGAAGCAGTTCTAGAGTACTGGCAATAGAGTTGACCTTCTTGGTGAGATGGGATTTCTTGTGTTGCTTTCCCTTCTTGCATGCTATACATTTGTCTTCAAAGTTAAAACTTTTCAAGGGAACGCCCATCACAAGTCCATTCCTGACAATGTGGTTCATCTTCCGAAGATGAATGTGCCCCATCCTCCTGTGCCACAATTCGGATTCTGATTCGCTTGCTTTTGTCATTAAACATGATTCTTCCGTGGCCATTTCAGTAGACCTCATATCCATCACATAAGTATTTGTATCACGTGGAGCTTTCATCACTATCCACTCGTCTGGTATCTGAAAAACACGATCGCCTCATTCTTCGTGAAATGAACAGTGTACTCCTTATAACAAATCTGCGACACACTCAGCAGATTGTGCTTCAACTCTTCTACAAAGTTCACATTCTCAAGAGTTATTTTCCCATTGGACATTGTTCCTCTTCCAGTAATTCTTCCTCCACTTTCACCAGCAAAGCTAACTCTCGCTCCTTGAACAGGTTTTAAGTCGTGCAACAAGTATTTGTTACCCGTCATGTGCCGGGAACAGCCGCTATCTACAATCCAAAGACTGTGGGCAGCCCTGTTCAACTGTTCCTGCACAATAAAGCAAAGGATTAGAATCTTGGGACCCAAGACCAATTGGTCTTGGATCTATACATCCCGTACTTCTGCTTTCCAAAGTTAGCATCTGGATAATACCTGTAAGTCCTATTAGGAAATCTCCTAGGAAATTGAGTGTGAGGCCTTCCAAACTTATGTATATTGAAAGTATTATATCTTGTGGTTTGGTTATTAGCATTGTTAAACTGAGGTTTGTTTCTGTGAAAACCTGAATTAGTTACATTTCGGAACTTTGAAGGGTTTTCATTTTTAGCTGTATTAAGATTACCATTTGGCTTACGCTCAGTTTTAGTAGGCCTCACACCTCTGAATTTCGGTGTCAGAGGGCAATCTGCAACAAGATGTCCTAACTTATTACACCTAAAACAACACCTATGCTCCATTTTCTTTTCAAAGGTTGTTTTGGATGTAGAGGCTGTGTTACCGGCCGTTCGTCTCACATAAGGTGGGACGTACGGGTTGAGTGGAGTACTCTTTTTATAGGTTTTATCTTTTTCTCCACCAGTGGGTAACACTACCTTCTCTTTTGTCTTACCCGATTCGGACAACTTATCCGAATCTGATGAGACTGGACTCGTAACAGAAATCTTCACACTTGAAACAGGCAAACTCGTTTCGCCACTACTAACACTTGGTTCTTTACTCGTAACCTTGATTGGAGCTGTCTGAGGAACTTCAAAATCAACAGATTTCTGAACACTAGGGTTAAAAGTGTAATTGTGGTTATAAGGTGGTGGAACCTCGTGATAACCAATTCCTCCCCTCTTTGTAGAGGTACCTTGATCACTAACAAGGTGATCAACAATAGCTGAGGAATTTCTGAACTGTTCAAGTTTTCGGTTCAGTTCCACCACTTTCACCTGGTGGTCAGCAATCTGCTTTTCTCGTTCAGCAATCAGTTTAGTCTTTTCTTCTAAAACCTCATAACTTAGATCAATTACTTCAATTTTTTCAGCAAGTTTTGTTTTTAAGCTTTTAACATCTTTTTCACACGCTTTTATTTTAACTTTGTAACTGTTTTCTCTTGCTTTCATAAAGTGATGATCTTCTTTAAGAGTTTTAAATTCAGCATCTAAACGAACATACTGATCAGTTATGGTAGCAAGTTGCTCAGACAAATTCTCACATTTAGTACAAATAGGTTTAGAGCTTACCTCGGAGAGTTGATCCTTGTTATCTGCCATGAAAGCTTTTTCCTTACCAGTAGCTTTCTCTTCTCCGATAATCTTCTCACATTCTTCATTCTCAACCTTAGCCATATTTGCCTGCTCACTAGTTTCATTCGAATGCAGGTTCCAGTGGTATTCACCTGCTTCTCTGGACATCATGGCATTGACTTCTTTACTACTCCCAGTGTGCTGTGCAGACCGGCCTTGACCACGTTCAACTCGCTCGTTTCTGCACTCTTTGGCAAAGTGCCCGTTTTGTTGACAGTTATAGCACCTCACCTTAGACTTGTCGAACCCTGGCCTGCCACCAACAAACTTTCTCCCCGTCTTTCTCATAAACTTCTTCACTCTCCTCACTATCATGGCCATCTGCCATTGTAAATCCATTTCCTCCAGATCATCAGCATCGATCTGGTCATAGTCTTCATCCAGCATCGCTGGATCAACAACCTTTCCTTGAATATAGTTTTCATATGAAGCAATAAACGAAGCATAGAGGCCAAACTACTCTTCAGCAGATTTGACGCTCATTGGCATCTTAGAGTAATTATTGCTTGAGGAACTTGAAGATCCACTAATCTTGCTTGCTGTTTGTTGAGTACCACTTGATCCACCGGCTACAAAGCAAACATCCCCATTTGAGTTTACTGACACATGCCCCTCCTGTGAAGAATTGGCACCCGACTCACCCTCCGAGTAGTAGGCGGCAGAATCAGTTTTTGAACTTGAATTGGAGTTTACCTTAGCACCGTACATGCCTGGATCTTGAACCTGATCCATAGATGTTTCTTTTCTTACCATATTAAGCTCAAAAGTTCTGAGCTTGTTGACAGTGGTTTCAAGATCATAAGTAGGGAAGTCCTTGTCTTCCCTCATCAGTACAGTATACATCTCCCATTTTGGTGGGAGGGCTTCGAGAAGCTTTTCCACAATCTCTTCTTCTCGGTAGGAAATGAAGTAGTTACTCAATTCAGTCATTAGATGATAATATCGAGTGATAATATCATCAAGAGATTCGTTCTTCAAGTACTTAAAGACTGAAAATTGAGTTTTGAGCAACTTTATCTTTGAAGCCCGAATACCTATATTCCCCTCAAATCTGTTCTCAAGAGCTTCCCAAAGCTCTCTAGCTGATGTATACTTTCTGAACGTATGGAGGATCTCCTGTGGAAGAGCCATTGTGATTGCAGCATGAGCCTTGCTCTCGGCTTCATACATCTTTTTCTCCTCCTCTTCCATTTTACTGTATTTCTTGATTTGGTCTCGACCCTCATACTCCATGACTGGTGGAATATATCCATCTTGGATGCATACCCACATTTTCGCATCCTGGTACTTAACGTATTGTATGAACCGATCCTTCCACGCGACAAAATCGGTTCCCTTCAGCAACCTTGGGGCATTTGTGGCTGACCCCGCTTCAACTTCCATCTTTATAAGCTCCGAAATGTTGATCGACGACATCCTTCTTGAAGACTAAGAAACCCGAAAAATTCTGAGTAGGCGAAGTTAAAAAAAATTTCCTCTGAACAGTACTGTAGGCGAAGTTAAGGATAACTTCGCTTAAGTAATAACTTCGCTGGATCCTTCTTAAATTCGCGTGACTGGGCGAAGTTGAGAATAACTTCGATTAGGGTAAGCGAACTTAGAAAGTAAGCGAACTTGATGAGAACTTCGCTGAGCTAGGCGAACTTGATGAGAACTTCGCTGAGTTAGGCGAAGTTGAGGAGGTAGGCGAAGTTGTAAATAACTTCGCTTCTCCTTATATCTTCGCTGAAACCCTACGTATCCTGACGGCAACTTCGCCTGATGAACAGCAACTTCGCCTGACGAACTTAAACTTTCTGCAGATCTGAAAATCGGATTTTAACGACGTTTTTGACGGTTTAAAGGCTTGAACACACTGGTAAGAGGCTAGAATGAGCAAAAACACCAAAAACTCGTCCCGTGAATAGTCGAAATGGGACGAATTCTACACCCGCGTGAATATCCCGAACCACACAATCGAGCAAAAGCTCTGATACCAATTGTAGGTTCCCTGGATGGATCACACGAGATATCCCGATATACACAGGTGCGGAATCCCTGTGTAGATCGTTACGGACGTAGAACACAAGCACACAAACACACGAATACGATACGAACAAAACACACGTTATATTAATAACTCAACACGTGATTCTTACAGACTCTCGACCTCACGTCACTTGACTCACTGAATTACACGTAACTCAAACTCTAAAATCCAACAACAAACAGTAACCGTAACCTATATAAATACACGACAACTTCGCCTCAGGCGAAGTTGTCCATAACTTCGCTTGTTCAACAAGTTCGCCTAGGCGAACTTGTCAACAACATCGCTTGGTTAACAAGTTCACCTAAGCGAACTTGTCAACAACTTCGCTTTAACAAACAAATACATAAGCAATATTACAGACTCGATTACAGACATTAGACATATGAACTACTGACATTTATGCATCAACAGCTGTGTTCGTTCTAAAGAGGTTGTGGGTTGTCGAAGCAATGAGAATACGTTCCTGATTGGAACTTGACTTACTGTTTGTCACGCTGATTCTGCTAAGTTTTTGTTTACAATGTCAAGTTGCCTTTAAATACCACTCATGTTCATCAACTAAGTGATCCTGCTTATTATGATACTGTTATGATTCATGGTGCACAAGGGGTTCTGTACAAGAGTGAGCTCCAGTGGAGGTGGGTGGGAGCTTTGGCGGAGATCAAGAAGTTAGAAGGCCAGGTGTTACGAGCCCAAGTGTCATCGACTAAGATGAAAAAGTTGAAGACAGAAAACATCGACATGTAGAAAGAGTTCAGGAAGCTAATATCGCTTTGGTGCATGCCCAAGATGAGGCTCATGATGCATTTACCCATCAACACATGACGCGACTTCTTGCAGCATGTTCTGCCCGGCCGACCAACGACACTATCCATGTTTTAAACATTACAATCGCCAACTAGCCGATCGTCTTGAGGTAGTTTCCTCTGGTGAGCCTATTTTGTTTTGTTTATTTCTTACTTTTCACGTCATTCATAGGTTGTTATTATTTTATTGTAGATGTTGTTGAAGAAGAAGTGACCTCTTTTAAAGCCTTGGTGGCTGGCCTATCGGAGCAGAATAAACGGTTGTTCGAGATAGAATTGGAGCAGTTCACGCCGATGGTAAAGACAAGCGCAGATCTGATAACCTCACTAGGGACCATCAACAATGTCTTTAATTGCTTGGGGTACCATGCAGGTTTGGTGGAAGGCTACATGCGTGTCACACCCCGAATAGGTAAATGCGGAAGTGTAACACGAGAATGTAACATATAACTATGGTATCCACACATTGTTCATAAAGAAAATTAAAAAACTAATTTACATCATTTTACATTGTTTTATACTATGTTTACAAACTAAGTGATATACACATAACCGGTTTTTCAGGCTGTTTATTCTTTAATAGTATATTTGCGTCTATCTACACAGTGTTAGTCTCAAACTCTAGCACAAAGCACATAAGAACATTATTCCAACCTTAGTTCACCTGAAAAACATGTTAAAATAGGTCAACTACGAATAGTTGGTGAGTTTCATAAGTTTGTACGAGATCAGTATATGTAATCATAGTATTCACAATATGTATGTATATGATGTAATTATGCTAAGCTACAAATGAACCCTGGACGTGAGGTTATTACGTGGCCCCTTACTGCCCACGCACTTCCTCGTGGCCACATTGTCCCTTTTGCCCCAAATAGGTACTCTGTCTAACACCCCATAACATTTTACAACAGGTTTAGATGGTCATGTGCAATTGTAAAACATGTCCCAGCATACTCCACCGGCCCTATCAATTGGGTTTGTCAAACCAATAGTACTATTCACATACCACAGGCTCGTAATTAATCACTCGTGTGGGGGGACTTTCAAGTGTTAGCACTTAGATAATTCATATCATAAAAAGTTTCCAAATAGATAGATATATGTACCCATGCTTTTCACCTCAAAAGTTCATAAAACAGTTTAAAAGTGGGGTCATGAAACTCACCTTATTGTAGTATGTTGATGCATAAATGTCAGTAGTTCATATGTCTAATGTCTGTAATCGAGTCTGTAATATTGTTTATGTATTTGTTTGTTTAGAGCGAAGTTGTTGACAAGTTCGCTTAGGCGAACTTGTTAACCAAGCGAAGTTGTTGACAAGTTCGCCTAGGCGAACTTGTTGAACGAGCGAAGTTATGGACAACTTCGCCTGAGGCGAAGTTGTCGTGTATTTATATAGTGTACGGCTGATCGTTTTAGAGGTTGATTAGTTGGTTAATTTACGTGTAATTCAGTGAGTCAAGTGACGTGAGGTCGAGAGGCTGTAAGTAACACGTGTTGGGTTATTAATATAACGTGTGTTTGTTCGTATCGTGTTCGTGTGTTCGTGTGATTGTATTCTACGTCCGTAACGATCTACACAGGGATTCCGCACCTGTGTATATCGGGATATCTCGTGTGATCAGTCCAGGGAACCTACAATTGGTATCAGAGCTTTTGCTCGATTGTGTGGTTCGGGATATTCACGCGGGTGTAGAATACGTCCCATTTCGGGTATTCACGGGACGAGTTTGTGGTGTTTTTGCTCATTCTAGCCTCCTACCAGTGTGTTTAAGCCTTTAAACCGTCAGAAACGTCGTTAAAATCCGTTTTTCAAATCTGCAGAAAGTTTAAGTTCGTCAGGCGAAGTTGCTGTTCATCAGGCGAAGTTGCCGTCAGGATACGTAGGGTTTCAGCGAAGATATAAGGAGAAGCGAAGTTATTTACAACTTCGCCTACCTCCTCAACTTCGCCTAACTCAGCGAAGTTCTCCTCAAGTTCGCCTAGCTCAGCGAAGTTTTCTACAAGTTCGCCTACTTTCTAAGTTCGCTTACCCTAAGCGAAGTTATTCACAACTTCGCCCAGTCACGCGAATTTAAGAAGAATCCAGCGAAGTTATTACTTAAGCGAAGTTATCCTTAACTTAGCCTACAGGACTGTTCAAGAGGAAATTTTTTAACTTCGCCTTTTCAGAATTTTTCGGGTTTCTTAGTCTTCAAGAAGGATGTCGTCGATCAACATTTCGGAGCTTGTAAAGATGGAAGTTGAAGCGGGGTCAGCTACAAAGGCCCCAAGGTTGCTGAAGGGAACCGATTTTGTCGCGTGGAAGGATCGGTTCATACAATACGTTAAGTACCAGGATGCGAAAATGTGGGTATGCATCCAAGATGGATATATTCCACCAGTCATGGAGTATGAGGGTCGAGACCAAATTAAGAAATACAGTAAAATGGAAGAGGAGGAGAAAAAGATGTATGAAGCCGAAAGCAAGGCTCATGCTGCAATCACAATGGCTCTTCCACAGGAGATCCTCCATACGTTCAGAAAGTATGCATCAGCTAGAGAGCTTTGGGAAGCTCTTGAGAACAGATTTGAGGGGAATATAGGTATTCGGGCTTCAAAGATAAAGTTGCTCAAAACTCAATTTTCAGTCTTTAAGTACTTAAAGAACGAATCTCTTGATGATATTATCACTCGATATTATCATCTAATGACTGAATTGAGTAACTACTCCATTTCCTACCGAGAAGAAGAGATTGTGGAAAAGCTTCTCGATGCCCTCCCACCAAAATGGGAGATGTATACTGTACTGATGAGGGAAGACAAGGACTTCCCTACTTATGATCTTGAAACCACTGTCAACAAGCTCAGAACTTTTGAGCTTAATATGGTAAGAAAAGAAACATCTATGGATCAGGTTCAAGATCCTGGCATGTACGGTGCTAAAGTAAACTCAAATTCAAGTTCAAAGACTGATTCTGCCGCCTACTACTCGAAGGGTGAGTCGGGTGCAAATTCTTCACAGGAGGGGCATGTGTCAGTAAACTCAAATGGGGATGTTTGCTTTGTTGCGGGTGGATCAAGTGGTATTCAACAGACAGCAAGCAAGATTAGTGGATCTTCAAGTTCCTCAAGCTATAATTACTCTAAGATGCCAATGAGCGTCAAATATGTTGAAGAGCAGTTTGGCCTCTATGCTTCATTTATTGCTTCATATGAAAACTATATTCAAGGAAAGGTGGTTGATCCTGCGATGCTAGATGAAGACTATGACCAGATCGATGCTGATGATCTGGAGGAAATGGATTTACAATGGCAGATGGCCATGATAGTGAGGAGAGTGAAAAAGTTTATGAGAAAGACGGGGAGAAAGTTTGTTGGTGGCAGGCCAGGGTTCGACAAGTCTAAGGTGAGGTGCTATAACTGTCAACAAAACGGGCACTTTGCCAAAGAGTGCAGAAACGAGCGAGTTGAACGTGGTCAAGGCCGGTCTGCACAGCACACTGGGAGTAGTAAAGAAGTCAATACCATGATGTCCAGAGAAGCAGGTGAATACAACTGGAACCTGCATTCGAATGAAACTAATGAACAGGCAAATATGGCTAAGGTTGAGAATGAAGAATGTGAGAAGATTATCGGAGAAGAGAAAGCTACTGGTAAGGAAAAAGCTTTCATGGCAGATAACAATGATCAACTCTCCGAGGTAAGTTCTAAATCTTTTTGTACTAAATGTGAGAATTTGTCTGAGCAACTTGCTACCATTACTGATCAGTATGTTCGTTTAGATGCTGAATTTAAAACTCTTAAAGAAGATCATCACTTTATGAAAGCAAGAGAAAACAGTTACAAAGTTAAAATAAAAGCGTGTGAAAAAGATGTTAAAAGCTTAAAAACAAAACTTGCTGAAAAAATTGAAGTAATTGATCTAAGTTATGAGGTTTTAGAAGAAAAGACTAAACTGATTGCTGAACGAGAAAAGCAGATTGCTGACCACGAGGTGAAAGTGGTGGAACTGAATCGAAAACTTGAACAGTTCAGAAATTCCTCAGCTATTCTTGATCACCTTGTTAGTGATCAAGGTACCTCTACAAAAAGGGGAGGAATTGGTTATCACGAGGTTCCACCACCTTATAACCACAATTACACTTTTAACCCTAATGTTCAGAAATCTGTTGATTTTGAAGTTCCTCAGACAGCTCCAATCAAGGTTACGAGTAAAGAACCAAGTGTTAGTAGTGGCGAAACGAGTTCGCATGTTTCAAGTGTGAAGATTTCTGTTACGAGTCCAGTCTCATCAGATTCGGATAAGTTGTCCGAATCGGGTAAGACAAAAGAGAAGGTAGTGTTACCTACTGGTGGAGAAAAAGATAAAACCTATAAAAAGTGTACTCCACTCAACCCGTACGTCCCACCTTATGTGAGACGAACGGCCGGTAACACAGCCTCAACATCCAAAACAACATTTGAAAAGAAAATGGAGCATAGGTGTTGTTTTAGGTGTAATAAGTTAGGACATCTTGTTGCAGATTGCCCTCTGACGCCGAAATTCAGAGGCGTGAGGCCTATTAAAACTGAGCATAAGTCTAATGGTAATTTAAATACTGTTAAAAATGAAAACCCTTCAAAGTTCCGAAATGTAACTAATTCAGGTTTTCACAGAAACAAACCTCAGTTTAACAATGCTAATAACCAAACCACAAGATATAATACTTTCAATATAAATAGGTTTGGAAGGCCTCACACTCAATTTCCAAGGAGATTTCCTAATAGGACTGACAGGAATTATCCAGATGCTAACTTTGGAAAGCAGAAGTACGGGATGTATAGATCCAAGACCAATTGGTCTTGGGTCCCAAGATTCTAATCCTTTGCTTTATTGTGCAGGAACAGTTGAACAGGGCTGCCCACAGTCTTTGGATTGTAGATAGCGGCTGTTCTCGGCACATGACGGGTAACAAATACTTGTTGCACGACTTAAAACCTGTTCAAGGAGCGAGAGTTAGCTTTGCTGGTGAAAGTGGAGGAAGAATTACTGGAAAAGGAACGGTGTCCAATGGGAAAATAACTCTTGAGAATGTGAACTTTGTAGAAGAGTTGAAGCACAATCTGCTGAGTGTGTCGCAGATTTGTGATAAGGAGTACACTGTTCATTTCACGAAGAATGAGGCGATCGTGTTGAAGCCTGGTTTTCAGATACCAGACGAGTGGATAGTGATGAAAGCTCCACGTGATACAAATACTTATGTGATGGATATGAGGTCTACTGAAATGGCCACGGAAGAATCATGTTTAATGACAAAAGCAAGCGAATCAGAATCCGAATTGTGGCACAGGAGGATGGGGCACATTCATCTTCGGAAGATGAACCACATTGTCAGGAATGGACTTGTGATGGGCGTTCCCTTGAAAAGTTTTAACTTTGAAGACAAATGTATAGCATGCAAGAAGGGAAAGCAACACAAGAAATCCCATCTCACCAAGAAGGTCAACTCTATTGCCAGTACTCTAGAACTGCTTCACATGGATCTCTTCGGTCCCGTGAATGTAAAAAGTCTAGGAGGTACTTCTTACTGCTTGGTGATCACTGATGACTACTCGCGATATTCGTGGGTATATTTTCTGAAATCGAAAGATGAGACGGCTCAAATGGTGAAGAATTTGATTACCAAAGTTGAGAACGTCATGAGTAAAACAGTTAAGTTCATCAGAAGTGACAATGGGACGGAGTTCAAGAATTTTGAAATGGAGATCTTCTGTCTTCAGAAAGGAATTGAACACCAATACAGCGCTCCGTATACTCCGCAACAGAATGGAGTGGCTGAAAGGAAGAACCGAACTTTAATTGAAGGAGCCAGAACTATGCTGGCAGATTCGAAGCTTCCTGTGATGTTCTGGGCTGAAGCAGTTGCTACAGCCTGCTATGTTCTGAATAGAGTGTTAACCGTTAAGAGACTTGGTAAAACGTGTTACGAGCTTATGCATGGGAGGAAGCCCAACTTGAGTGGTCTTGAACCATTCGGGTCCCCTTGTTCGATCTTGAAGACAAACTCTAAATTTGGCGAATTAGCCGATGAAGGAATCTTAGTAGGTTATGTTGTTGGTACTCCCAACAGACGTGTCTTCAATACTTCGACTTGCAAGGTGGAGGTGGTGTGTAACACCGACATCACAAGTTACCAACCGCCAAAACCAAGCAATGGACCTGCTGAGCTTTTCGACTATGTTAAGCTTTTTAAGTCGTTTAACATACCGGATTTGGAAATTTCTGAAGAAGAAGAAAGAGCTGCGACGAAGATGATACTCAATGAGTAAGAAAATCTATTGCAAAGACAGCTGATTGATAAGTGTCAAACTTCCTCATCAAACACTATCGGTACCCCTGCTGCCTCAACTGAAGAAGAATTTATCAATCCTTTTCATTCTCAGCCAGAAACAACCATTGACGAGATCTCTTCTAATTTGGAAGATAATTTGCATGTCGGTTCTATTCCGACCACGAGAATTCATAAAGATCACCCTTTGGATAATGTGATTGGTGATGTGTCCTCAGGTGTACAAACGAGAAGTAGCTTGAATGAACACACCTGTGTTTATACAAGCATTAAGGAGACATGAATAATCAATGAATGCCTGTATACCTGCTTTATAAGCCAGATTGAACCGAAGAATTATCAAATGGCTTTAAAGGACAGCTCGTGGGTCGAAGCCATGCAAGAAGAGTTGGCTCAATTCGAGAAGATGGAAGTTTGGACTTTGGTTGAAAAACCAAAGAATGTGCATGCGATAGGCACAAAATGGGTGTTTAAGTGCAAGAGAGATGATAAGGGGATTATTATAAGAAACAAGGCGAGGCTAGTCGTTAAAGGTTTTAATCAACAAGAGGGGATTGATTATAACGAAGTGTTCGCTCCTGTCGCTAGGTTGGAAGCCATAAGATTGTTTTTAGCGTTTGCTGCTTATGAAAAGATGAAGGTGTTTCAGCTAGATGTGAAGAGTGCGTTTTTGAATGGGAAAGTTGATGAGGTTGTGTATGTTGAGCAACCTCCGGGTTTTCCTGACCCAGACTTTCCAGATCACGTGTACAGGTTGAGCAAGGCGTTGTATGGATTACATCAGGCACCTCGTGCCTGGTATTCAACTTTATCGGATTACTTGCTCGAGAATGGTTTTGAAAGAGGGAAAATTGATAGCACGTTGTTCTTCAAAAGAGATGGAAGCGACTTCCTGCTGGTACAAGTCTACGTGGATGACATTATATTTGCTGCATCAAAAGTCTCCATGTGTCAGGAGTTTGAAGCCGTCATGAAGAAAAGGTTTGAAATGAGTGCTATGGGTGAACTAACTTTCTTTCTAGGATTGCAGGTTGATCAGAAGAAGTACGGGATGTTCATTCATCAGACAAAGTATGTTCATGATGTGCTCAAGCGCTTCAAGATGGAGGACAGTTCTCCATATGATACTCCAATCTGCGTCAATCACAAATTGGGTGCTGAAGTAGACGGTGATGCAGATGTGGACCCAACTCAATATCGGGCAATAATAGGTTCTTTAATGTACTTAACTGCATCTAGGCCTGATATAATGTTTGCTGTTTGTCTTTGTGCACGTTTTCAGGCAAATCCAAAAGAATCTCATTGAAAGGTGCAAAGAGGATACTGCGGTATCTCAAGGGCAAGCCGAAGCTGGGGTTGTGGTACCAGAGAGGAGGAGACTTGGAGCTGGTCGCTTACACAGATTCTGATTATGGAGGGTGCAATCAGAGTCGGAAGTCAACAACTGGAGGATGTCAGTTTCTTGGTGGCAGATTGGTGTCATGGCAGTGCAAGAAGCAGACTTCAGTCGCAATTTCAACCTGTGAGGCAGAATACATGGCAGCATCCAACTGCTGCTCTCAGGTTCTTTGGATACAACAACAGTTGCGCGACTATGGTCTGAATTTCTTACTTACTCCTATTTGCATTGATAACACAGCTGCTATCTCAGTAACTAACAATCCCGTGAAACATAGTAAAACTAAACACATTGACATACGTCATCATTTCATACGGGATTGTGCTGAGAAGAAACTGATAATGCTTGAAAAGGTGGATACGCTTGATAATTTCGCTGATTTATATACTAAAGCGTTTGACAAATCCAGATTTCAAAACCTTATTGAACTGAATGGGATGATCAATCCCGAGTAACCATGCTTTTCTTGTGATATTTAAAAAAAAAAAAAAAAAAACAACGTCACTATTCGCTTAAAAATATGTCGGTTACATCAGTTTGAGGGACTTGTCTTCGGATATGTTTTGGTCCTCATTTTCTACTTGTAGATTTTGTGGATAGCCATTAACCAGATTACTGATAGTGACCGGGTCGGTTTATGATGAGTTTTTCTTTCTTTCGCTTAAAATTAGTCGATCATACTTAGTTAGAAGGACACATACTAGTATGTGGTCGGTCCAGCTGATCCATTGGATCTTCGGGATAGCCGTTTACCTGAAGACTTTGTTTTGGTCGGGGCGATTAATGTTAAAATTTTGGAAGAAAGAAAGGGAAATGAAATTATTTTTCAAGTCTGTTACTTCGTAAGAAGTTCGTTAGCTATGTTTAACAGAAAATTGATCCAACCTTGGAAAATGATAGATATACTGATTATGTGTGCTTAACTAGTGAAGTTATTAGGCTTAAAAGGCTTTAGGACAGTCATTGTATGTCATGGTAACTTTTTATGGTGCGTAAAAGTAGACGTGATACAAACTAAATCTACTTGATTTTATGTGGAAACTCCTTAAGAGTTTTGCATGTCTTCATATATATCTTTTTGAATGATAGGCAGAAAAGCGATTACCCGGTCATACACGAGCCCATGTGTGTTCTGATTCCCGTGAAGATAGCGTCTCAAGATACTGCAGTGATCCAGATTCGGGACTTGCAGTTAATTTCTACTTTGAAGTCTATGTTTATTAAAAAAAAAAATAAAAAAAAAAATAATAATAATTTTATATTTGGAGTTATTGAAACATATTAGAGATGACAAAATCAAGACTTCACAATCATTGAGTAAGAGAGAAGAACGGGAAGCAGATCAAGAATACTTACAACTTAATCAGACACTATGGGTCGAAGTCAATTCGGGGTGACTTGGGGAAAGCCAAATACGCTTTGAGGAGAGATAGGAGGCATCAATATTTCTGAGTTGTTGCCCACTTAAATTTTGAGGCATAATTGAACCTAACTCGTATCACAGAAACGATGAAAACCATCTTAAGTATATTACCTGCTTACAATCTGTCTCTATATGTCATAATACAGCTAAACACGGATTTATGTGACAGTCACATACTTAGTATGATTCCTGTTCGGATCTTTTCTAAAACGTAGCAGTCTCTATCGAGACTGAAATTTGATCCCTTATACTTTAAATTTTTTAAGTTTTTGTACTTAGATAGTTTTATGATTTTTTAACTGGTTACTTAGAATTGATCATGTCATTTATTCCTTAAAGGGAAGTTTTAAAGAGTTAATTGAAAAATGTTCAAATTATAAGGTTTGATTTTGTAAATATAGGCGATGTTGTTAAACAAGCGAAGTTGTGAATAACTTCGCCTAGGCGAAGTTATCCGTAACTTCGCCTGTATAACCCAGACCCTATATAAGGATGTTCAACAGGTAAACTGTTCATCACTTTTCAATATCCAGCAAACTTATCCGGCGAACTTACCGATTCTCCGGCGAACTTGTTATTTAAACCGATTACGTGTTATTTTTCCCAGATTTCATTAAGTTCAAGGTTCGAGATGTCGATTTATCATATATTCCATGTTCATTCATGTTTTCCGGATTCCTTAATCACGAAAACATCAACTGCACGTTGTTCCATAATCCTCACTGTCGCCTTTTCAGATTCAGGCGAAGTTAGGGTTTAGGCGAAGTTATCCGTAACTTCGCCTGAAGCTCAAGTTCGCCTAGATAAATTTTCCTGAATATTAAGTTAGGGTTTAGGCGAAGTTATCAGATCTCCCCTTCAGTGTAAGCTTCTCCGACTATAACGATTGAGGTCTTTGAAATGCATGCATCCTCGTGCCAATAGATCATCTCAACCAATCACGTGAGTCCATCTGACTTCACCAACACGTGAAGTTGGGCTTCCTCCACAACTTCACCAACTCGTCGGCATACGATAAGGTTTAATCTTCAACTACTCAACATCAAGTGATCAATTTCATCACAAAACCACCTTGACAGAATCCAACGCTTACTCAGTCGGTGGTAGCTGCACGATTTGTAGAGTCAACGGTCGTTACTGCTGCAGGGTTATCAGGTATGGTACCACCTGCGGTTACGCCTGCTTCTGATGTCTCGCCTTCGCCTATGTCAGACTCAGAGAGAATATCTTCACTAGAGCGGATCGTGGCAGAGCAATCAAAGACTATTCAAAGCCTAGTGGAAGCAAATCAACTACAGTCATCCCTCCTGGTTGAGCATGGGAAAATTATAGATGCCTTGAAGGAGTTCTTGGCATCTCAGGGGGAGATGAGCTGTAAGGGCGACGAGCTCAGGACTAAAAGAAGAAATGACCGAGACGATGATCCCAATGCATCGAAAGATGCAGGTGGTGAGCTGCCAAGAACTTCTCAAGCTCTTGGTACTTCCACAGCTGAGGGGGAGTCTGTCGACGCGGCTGGTGGTTCTGGTGGTGATGATGTGGTGTTGGTGGAGGATGACGTGATTGATGCGTTGAGGGAACTTGACGATGACATGTTCAGCGATGATGTGCTGTTTGATGAAGATGTGCTGCCGAGTGATGTGATTGAGAAGATCGGTGAGCAGATTGAGATTGAGAGTGAGATTGAGGAAGGAGAGATAGTAGTAGAAGATGTTGAACACGAGATCCCTGATGTTGAGAAAGCCGACATGGGTACTGAGATGGATGAGACTGAGTGGGAGGAGCAGCTTAGGTGGAAGGAAGGCTGTGCTCATTGGTTTATTAAGACCAAGAAGCCTGCTGTTCCAGCCATGTTCAAGAAGAGTTATAACATCAAAGGCTATGCTGAGTCGAAGAAGGGAATTATCTGTTGGATATATGATGAACAGATAAAGTTGTTTGTGGTGAAGCGTTATGATGGTATTCAATACTTCAAAAGAATGTTGAGATCTCTCAATACGTTGCCGGAATGTGAGGTGAAGGATTTGGCCAGGTTGGGCTTGATAAATAGAAGTGACGACAACATGGCAAGAGTGATTGGGAAGATCGTGTGGAAAGAAAGCGTAAAAGAAAAGAAGTTTGAATTATTAAAGCCACAGAAGGGAAAGCTCGTGGAGGATACAGAAATGGGAATGAGAGCAGATGCCAAGCCATGGATGGTGATGAAGTACAAACCGATCCGATGCATCAAGGAGGTTCCAATGAAGACTATGCCTCAAGATGTGTTGAAGAATCTAAAATGGTGGTACGTTGATTGCCAGACTGCTGAAGCCGTGATGGAAGACGAAGATGAACAAGAAGTGCTGAGGGTGTATGATCCGATGCATCTTGTTAACTTATCGAAAGCTGATCTGCAAGTGTTGAATGAAAAGAAGATATTCTATATTCCTGCTTGGAAGGATGAAGCAAGGAAATATCAGCGAGTAGTCACGGTGTGTGTTAGAGAAGGAGTACACGCGTGAAGATACAGGATTACGAGACAAGAGCTGAAAGATCAAGATATGAAGCTACTGCCAAGGGGGAGTCTGTTGATGCATAAATGTCAGTAGTTCATATGTCTAATGTCTGTAATCGAGTCTGTAATATTGTTTATGTATTTGTTTGTTTAGAGCGAAGTTGTTGACAAGTTCACTTAGGCGAACTTGTTAACCAAGCGAAGTTGTTGACAAGTTCGCCTAGGCGAACTTGTTAAACGAGCGAAGTTATGGACAACTTCGCCTGAGGCGAAGTTGTCGTGTATTTATATAGTGTACGGCTGATCGTTTTAGAGGTTGATTAGTTGGTTAATTTACGTGTAATTCAGTGAGTCAAGTGACGTGAGGTCGAGAGGCTGTAAGTAACACGTGTTGGGTTATTAATATAACGTGTGTTTGTTCGTATCGTGTTCGTGTGTTCGTGTGATTGTATTCTACGTCCGTAACGATCTACACAGGGATTCCGCACCTGTGTATATCGGGATATCTCGTGTGATCCGTCCAGGGAACCTACATAGTATCATACGGGTAACAATTGCAGCAATTAATACGCCTCGATTATTGCTCGTATCCTATTATTGGTATAATAGTGTTAATACTAGTACAGTTCTTTAAACTGAATCGGGATGTATATCTAGTATGAGCATGGCTGTTACGCCCAGAACATGTTAGTAGTCTTAGATTGTGACGTTGTACGATATCAAATGTTTAAAATCAACTTTGGTTCAATTTCACCGTTTTTTGTGCCTAGCAAAGTTGGTTGTTTACGCGTTTCGAAAATAGGTAAGATCACACAAACTTGAGTAAATGAACTGTTTGATAAAATGATTCGACTTATAAAAGAAAATTATGGTTTCAATATCTGGATTGACCGCAGGGTTCGTTTTCGTTTTTATACGGGTTTGATTGTACAACACGCGTACAACTCACCCGATTTTCTGAAAATCTCTTAAAAAGTTCGTTTTTATCAATCTCAATCAAAACTATGATATTTGATCACTTTTGACATTTTGATATACTAGTTTGTTCATTAAACATATCAAAACATATATAAATTAAACCTATAAATTATTATAACTATTTATATAACTATATAAAAATTATGAGAATTTTTGTACTAACAAATTAAAAAATTTAGAAATTTATAAAAATAATTTCAGAACTATTAAAACTTTTTTATTTATTTATAAATATTCGTTTTATATGTTATAATTAATCGATAAATCACCCATTTATACCAAATGATTCAGGAAAAAGCCGATAAATTTTATGAGTGGTCAAAATAACATCAAATAATCCTTGTAGACTTTCTAGAACTTAATTGTTTGGCTAAATACATTTTTGCGCACAATTCGCATGTTAAAACTCGATTAAACGAAAATGCACAAACTATATCTAGTTTTCTCCAATTGACCAAAATTTTCTGTGTGATCCTACAATTACATTCCTGAGTTCTCCACAAAAGTTCATAATTTTTTAAGAAGTTTAACTATTTTTCATAATAAATCACCAATAAAAAGGAATAAACTCGCCAAATATTCTCCTTTTATCGAGAAATTACCAAATTTGTACATACACCCATTCATATGATCCTTGATGTCGCTGCAAAGTTTTATAGGATAAAAACAATCACATAACAAGCTCATCCTAAACAGCCCCTAAACGAGTAATCGGTTATTACCTTTGCGGCTTTCCGAGTGTTTAGGCCTTTTTATCGCCTTTTCGGGTTCATGGTTCTCTAGTTGGTATATCTACAGGTCATATAACACAAAACCAAGCATTTAACATGTAACATCGAGAAAATTTTGAGTTAAAAATAGCAAGTTTCCAAAGTCTAGGGATCCAATATGCAAAATTCCAAACTCCAAGGTCTAAATTGAAAATAAGGTTTTCCTGACCCATCGCTATACGCGATGGATAAGAAGAGAGACCCATCGCATATCACGATAGGTTGTCTGACACATTGAGCACGTGGTGTGCCACGTGTCCACACGTGGCACAATGTCCGTCACGTGTCACCACATGGCAGCACGTCCACTACGCGCGCAACGTCTGCCACGTGTCGCCAAGTGGCAGGTCTACGTGGTGACTGGCCGAGCCTACATCGCGATACGAGATGGGCTTAGCCAAAGGGCCATCGCGTATCGCGATGGGGCCCTGTTTTTGCCTATAAATAGAAGGCCACGGGTTCTTCACAACTCACACCTCAAATCAGCATTCCTCTCTCTCTCTAACATGTAAGGCCCCGTTACCGGTGCCTTACATTTGGACGTTGGATTTACTCATTCACATAGTTCTAATAATCAGAGTTAATGAAAACATTCGCGGAAAAATAAAAACTTTCATAAAACATTACACATCAATCCATAACTTGTCTTAAATAACATATTGTCTTTAAGGCATAAACTAATAGACGTCTTGAATCTTGCGATGCCAGTCCCTTATTCAATGCCACGTATTCCCCTCAAGCGAGCTGCCTCATTCTACACACCTGCGTGCATACTAAAAGTCAGCTACGCTGAGTGAGTTCTAGTTAATACAAGTAACATACAATACGTTCTTATATTGTATACTTAACCTCTTTTACTTTCTTTAGTACATACGTAAGTATATACCTTCGTTCTTACTTTCATACTTTTTTTCTTTATTACCTACAAATTTTATCTTACTTTACATACATACTTCTACGTTTTAAAGAGCCTTTCGCCCTATAACCTCACAGATATTATTAGGGTCTGCCACCCTCCTTCACATATATTATTAGGGTCTGCCACCCTCCTTCACAGATATTATTAGGGTCTGTCACCCTCCTTCACAGATATTATTTAGGATCTGCCACCCTCCTTCACAGATATTATTAAGGTCTGCCACCCTTTACCATCAATTATTCGTTTCATACTTTTCTTTTCTTTCGTACTTTCATATACTTCCGTTACATACTCATAACCTATAACATATATACATCATACATACACATATATAAGCAATCACAACTTCAAGCTATCACATGACAGTACGTGCAATATCCGAAGATCATTTATGTACCGACAGGCATTCACCATTCTTACATATATCATAATAAGCATACACTTACCACTTAAGGTAAGTGTATTAACTAAACACATCGAGTATGCACACAGCCCCGAAAACATAACAAGGAAATGGGGCAAGAAACTCACCTGGATGCGGTTACGTTCACCGTTTATGGTTATCCCTTTCTTGAGCTGTGCACGACTAACCGTATAACAATTACACGTATCAATTTAACTATCACTACCCATATCGCGTTTCTAGTTTAATTATTGCCCTCAACGAACGGGGGTCCGGGGGCAGCGCCCCTGGCAGCGGGGTTCTAGGGGCGGCAACCCCTAGCGGGGTCCAAGGGGTAGAGCCCCTTGTTGGGGTTAAGATGCCACGTCAGTTTGGAAAAATTTTATTTTCATTAACTGTCTTAACACATTTTCCATTAACATTTTAATTTATTTTCTAAACTGGGCTTATTTGTTAAGCCTAAGTTATTGGGCTGGTTTGTTTTAATTTAGATATGGGCTTGCACCATGTGGACTTAGTTAATTCAGGCCCATTGTTTATCATACCACCTTGGGCCCAACTTGCCAGGCCCAAAGTCATCATGTGATTAAGTGGCCGAGAAATCTTGGTAGAGAACCATGATGACCGAGAACTCATGTTTAGCAGAGATCACTGACCGAGAACCCTTGGTTGACTGAGAACTCAGGTCTGACCGAGAACTCTAATCGACCGAGAACATAGGTTGGCCGAGAACCCTCAATATTGGCCGAAAACCCTCAGGTTAGGTGTGTTCATCTCACCTTTCTATTTTTTATAACTTTTACCTAGCTCAGTAACTGTTTTATGGTTCATATCACGAACTTTAACCACCCCTTTCTATTCATACTAACCGTTTTACACCCGTCACTATATCATCACTTAGATCTAACCCGTTTTAGGCATAAAGCTTAGACCTTTATAGATTTAGAACGTTCTAGGCTAGATCTAGGGTTTCCTTTAAGAAACGTTCATACCCATGAGTCAATTTCGTCCATTTTAATCATCAAGCTTGCATTTTTATGATGTATCTAGACCCGATCTACTCTAGGTTTGAGTTTCATGATTACTCGTTCATAAAAACGCAACCTTTAACGTAAAGAATATACCTTTAGACGTTTGTTAGGTCACGGATAGCTTGGTTATGAACTTGAATCGTGTATCTAGCTTGGATATCTAAGATCTATCAACAAAAGGCTTGATTTTGTTCTCGGATCTTCCTTCTCTTCTTACGGCCGTAAGTTGTAAGAGAGGTGTGTGTGTTTTGAAGGTGTAGAGAGAATAAGATGGATTAGATGGATGGAAATGGAAAGATTTAGGGTTTAAGGGGAATTTATACTCCCTTAAACCCATGGACCTAAGACCCATCTTTCCTTTTTGGTCCATTACTAGCTCCATCTAATTATCCTACTTATCTCCCTATCATTATTAATTTATTATTTATTTACTAACTCGAGTAAACTTAATTTTGAAATAAATAACATATCAAATGTTTTTATTCAAAATTTTGGGATGTTCTCTAACATCTCTCCAAGTCCCAAGTTTCAAATTATCGATCCACCTCAAAAAGCGTGCCCCGATTCCTCGCTTACCGTGTCTTTTCCTCGTTTTTCGTGTCACATTCCACCGACATACCAACCAAGAAGGAGTTTGCCATTCCCCGACATCATGACGAATGGTCTAGTGAAGCATATCAACAAGTGGTGAAGTATTGGTGTTCATTAATTGGCGTGTTAAGGAAAGGGTGACGAGCAAGAAGATAAAGAAGGTGAAACAGTGTTGAGGTGCTGCTCGAGTATTTAGGGTTTGTAAGCCGAGCAAAGGTAGGCATAATGCCCGAATAAAATAATAATAAAATATTAAAAAGGCTTAAAACCTAAGTCGAGGTTATACTCGATACCTCGATAAAATAAAAGAAAATCATAACAAAGAAAAGAAAAGATAGAATTATGAATATATATATATATATCAATGTGATTATATTATATGTGATTCTTTGTTATGAAAATATTATTTAAGTAATAATAACTATTCTTAAATAATAAAGAAAAGAAAAGAATACGTTTCTTAGAGAAGAAGAAACGTAGGGTTTTATGTAAATAAACTAAAGGTTTATAATATTACTTTTTAACTAAAGGTTTTAAAGTAAAAGAGATTTTGAACTAAAGGTTCATCCAGGTAAAGTTTATAAAATAAGACTAAAGGTCTTAAGCCGGATTGTATATCCGACTAACAAATGGTTATACTCGTACTATAAGTGCGAGATAGCAATGGGAAATTGTAGGTTCCCTGGACGGATCGCACGAGATATCTCGGTCTACTCAGGTGCGGAATCCCTACGTAGATCGTTACGAGTATAGAACACGAATCACACGAACACACGAAACGAACACACGTTATATATTATAACTCAAACACGTGATGTAATATCACTGTTACAGACTCTCGTCCTCACGTTACAATGAACTTGAACAACTGACACGAACTTAAACCACGATTACAAACCAAGCCGTAACCTAGGACTATTTATACACGACAACTTCGCCTGGCATGTTCAGGCGAAGTTGTCCATAACTTCGCTTGACTAACAAGTTCGCCTGTTAAGCGAACTTGTCAGTAACTTCGCTTAAACATACAAAACATAATTAAACATTACAGACTCGATTACAGACACTAGACTATGAACTACTGACATTATGCACCAACAGACTCCCCCTTGGCAGTAGCTTCATATCTTTATCTTTAAGCACTTGTCTTGTAATCTTCAACCTTGTATCTTCACGCATGCACTCCTTCTCTAACACAAACTGACACAACTCTTTGATACTTCCTCGCTTCGTCCTACCAAGCAGGAATATAAAAGATTTTCTTCTCATTGAGCACCTGCAAATCAGCTTGCGATAAATTTACCAAATGCATCGGATCGTAAACTCTTAGGAGCTCTTGTTCATCCTCGTCTTCCATCACTGCCTCTGCTGTCTCACAATCCACATACCACCACTTTAGGTCTTTAAGCACATCCTTGGGCATAAGCTTCATCGGTACTTCTTTCAAACACCGGATCGGTTTATACTTCATGACCATCCAAGGTTTTCCATCAGCTCTCAAACCTCTATCCTTGTCTTCAACAAGTTTTCCCTTCTGCGGTTTCAACAGTTCAAACTTCTTCTCTTTTATACTCTCTCTCCATACAATTTTCTCAATGACTCTAGCCATATTATCGTCATTTCGATTGATTAACCCCAATCTGGCTAAGTCTTTCACTTCACATTCCGGCAGTGTATTCAACGACCTTAACATTCTTTTAAAATACTGAACGCCGTCATATCGTTTAATCACAAAGAGCTTCAACTGCTCATCATAGATCCAGCAAATAATCCCTTTCTTCGCTTCAGCATAGCCTTTAATATTGTAACTCTTCTTAAACATTGTAGGGACCGCTGGTTTCTTCGTTTTGACGAACCACTGAGCATAGCCTTCCTTCCACCTAGGCTGCTCTTCCCATTCAGTCTCATCGATTACTGTCTCATTACCCATATCTGCTTTCTCCACACCTGGAATGTCATGCTCCACATTCTCTTCAACTATTTCACCTTCTTCAACATCTTCTTCAATCACAATCTGAGCTCCAATCTTCTCAATCTCCTCAATTGGCAGCACATCATCATCAAACAACACATCATCACTAAACATATCATCATCTAATTCTTTCAAAGCATCAATCACATCATCTCCCATTCCTTCGTCATCAACCATCACCACCTCATCACCACCAGAACTGCCAGCCGCACCTGCAGACTCCCCCTGAGCTGTGGAAGTCCCAAGAGCTTGAGTAGTTCTTGGCAACTCACCACCTGCATCTTTCGATGCATTGGGATCATCGTCTCTGTCATTCCTCTTCTTTGTCCTTAACTCGTCGCCTTTACAGCCTGTCTCCCCCTGAGATGCCAAGAACTCCTTCATAGCATCTATAATTCTCCCATGTTCAACCAGGAGGGACGAATGTAGTTGATTCTCTGTTACTAGGCGCTGAATAGCCTGGGTCTGGATAAAGTTTATCCTCGATTGCTCTGCCACGACCCGTTCAAGTGCAGCTATTCTCTCCGAGTCTGAGAGGGTTGCATTGAAATCAAACCTCATGTGAGATGTGTCTTGAGAATACTGAGGTGGGATTTCACATGTAACCGGGACATCAGAAGTAGTTGTGGACGTAACCGCAGGTGGTATCGTGACCGACAACCCTGCAGTTGCAACGACTGTGGACTCTACAAATTGTGCAACCACCTCTGAAGGAGTAAGCGTTGGAGGTGGTAAAGACACAATCTCCGGATTCGTCAGCTGGATAGTAGTGATTGGGATGCCAAAAGCTGATGATGTAGCCACCACGGGAACATCCGCGGCGCTTAAACCTGTGACCTGTAGTGATGTAGGAACAATCGACATACCTGACAGTGCGGGCGGAGCGAAACGTACAACTCTTGAAGTCTCTCCAGCTCCCAAACCTGCACCTGTCCTTTCCCGTCTTGAACGTCTAATCAACTTGTGAATATCCTCTTCTTCTTCTCAATCGCTATCATCAACTGTCCTCTTTCTCTTCCCAATCGTCCTCTCTCGAGTCACCAACATCCTTCTCGCTTCATTCATTACATCATCAAGATCTGAGTCAGCCACCGTCGTAGCTGCTCTAGTAACATTCACTTCCCGAACCTGTGCAGCAGAGACCTGCACCTCTTCTTGCGGATCAAACCGGTCCATATCGAAGAATCCTTGGCCGCCAAATGCAGCATCAAGGTCTACATCCTCCTCAGTCGATACAACAGGCACAGCAGGTACATTTCGAGTTGCTCCTGCCTGTCGTGGTTGAGGGTCTCTGAACTCATCCCCAGTAGCAGGAACATACTCCGGGTTGATTAAATACCCAAACAGTGGAGTATGCCTCGGACTCAGCTCAGGCTTGCTTCTCGCAATCGAAGTCCGGCATTGAGCAAAGATCCGTTTGCTCACACTCTCCACGTATCGTATTGGATGTCTTTGAGGCAACGTGGGAGCAACATGATTCAAGAGCATCTAAATGAATCTTGGATACATAATGAACCGCTCACGAGCCATCGCTCTCCTCTGTCTATCGATCTCATAAAAGACCATCTGACTAAAGTTATAACGTTTGTTATAAGTCAGAGCAGTCATTGCTGACTGCATGGTCGCACCCATCCCGTCAATGCCCGCCTTCCTCCCTGACATGCAGACAATCATTACGTGCATGAGGAAGCGCCACTGATCGAGTAGGAAACCCTTCCTCCTCTGAGTATCACCCAATGGACCAGAATAGCCCATTCGGAGAAACGCTCCATCACGGAACGGAGCCACAAACTCTGTAGGGTCATCCCTAGTCTCCTCACCGAACCGTAAAGCCACCCGTATTTGTTCAGATGAGAACTGAACCTCTTGATTGTTGACGGTTGCTCGCATAACCGGGGGCTCAACGCGGCAATCGTATTCCACAGTCTGCCAGAAATCCTCGATATTGGGTAAGGATATCGGCAGAGTCGTAGTGATAGCGTGGAATATACTCGAGCGAATGAGGAATGTGATTATCTCGCGGTAATCCTCAACACCGCTCGCTTCCGGGTCTAAGGTGATATACATGTTATGACCCGGAAAGAATTGCCTCTGATTATCTCCATCGTCGCCTCCAACGCCTCCAGCACCTGCTACTGCAGCCATATCTGCAACAAACGAACCAAGTTAGATAAACGTTAAGGTATAACACAAATTCGCTTGTTACCATGAGCGAAGTTGTGAAAATATGTATAGGCGAAGTTAAAGGTGGGGCGAAGTTGGGAACAACTTCGCTTCATCTTTAAGTTCGTCTAATAATTAATAAATAAAAAGGTCCAGGCGAAGTTAAAGATAACTTCGCCTCACCACAACATCGCCTCAGGCGAAGTTGAGCCTCAGGCGAAGTTACGGATAACTTCGCAGAAACACTAAGTTCGCCTGAATCTGAAACGGCGACAGTAAGGTCGATTCAACATCGAAAATCTGGTGTTTCGGTCAATTTTGACGATTAAGAACTCCCAAACACAAGATATTAAGGATATTTAGACGATTAGGTTGTTCATGAACACGTAAAAACAAGCTTTAAAATCCGGTTCAAAAATCCGTCGGTCCGAGGTATCGAAACAGGTCGAAACGACCTTTGATAAGCATTGACAACACGATGTACCGACACCACGAACCTTGAAATCGAAACGAAATCTGGAAAAAAGAACAAGGAATTGGAAAAACAACAAGTTCGCTGAAAACTGGTTAAGTTCGCCGGAATAAGTTCGCTTAGATCTGTGAATAATGAATCGTTTGACCTTTGAAAATCCTTATATAGGGTCAGAGATTATACAAGCGAAGTTACGGTTAACTTCTCCTAGGCGAAGTTATTCACAAGTTCGCCTGTTTAACATCTTCGCCGATATTTACAAAATCAAACCTTATAATTCGAAAATTTTGCAATTAAGTTCTAAAACTTCCCTTTAAGAATTAAATGACACGATCAAGTCCAAGTAACCAGATACAAAATTATAAAACTACCTAAGTACAAGAAACTTTTAAAAATTAAAGTATAAGGGATCAAATTTCAGTCTCGACAGGGACTACTACGTTTTAGAAAAGATCCGAACAGAAATCATACTAATTACTTGACTGTCACATAGATCCGTGTTTAGCTGTAATATGACATAAAGAAACAGGTTGTAAGCAGGTAAATAACTTAAGATGGTTTTCATCATTTCTGTGATACGAGTTAGGTTCAATTATTCCTCAAAATTTAAGTGGGCAACAACTCAGAGATTATGATGCCTCCTATCTATTCTCAAAGCATATTTGGCTTTCCCCAAGTCACCCCGAATTGACCTCGACCCATAGTGTCTGATTAAGTTTGTAAGTACTCTTCATCTGCTTCCCGTTCTCTTTCTTACTCCATGATTGAGAAGTCTTGACATTTTCAGCTCTAGAATGTTTTCAGAACTCATAATTTTTTTCTTTTTTTTTTTTTTTATGATAAACATTTACATAGACTTCAGAGTAGTAAACAACTGCAAGTCCCGAATCTGGATCACTGCAGTTTCTTGAAACGCTATCTTCACGGGAATCAGAACACTTACGGGCTCGTGTATGACTGGGTAATCGCTTTTCTGCCTATCATTCGGAAAGATATATATGAAGACATGCAAAACTCGTAAGGAGTTTTCACGTAAAATCAAGTAGATTTAGTTTGTATCACATCTACTTTTACGCACCATAAAAAGCTACCATGACATACAATAACTGTCCTAAAGCCTTTTAAGCCTAATAACTTCACTAGTTAAGTACACCGAATCAGTATATTTATCATTTTCCAAGGTTGGATCAATTTTCTGCTAAACATAGCAAACGAACTTCTTACGAAGTAGCAGACTTGAAAAATAATTTCATTTCCCTAAAAAAAATTTTAACATTAATCGCCCCAACCAAAACAAAGTCTTCAGGTAAACGGCTATCCCGAAGATCCAATGGATCAGCTGGACCGACCACATACAAGTATGTGTCCTTCTAACTAAGTATGATCGACTAATTTTAAGCGAAAGAATGAAAACTCATCATAAACCGCCCCGGTTACTTTCAGTCCTTTGGTTAATGGCTATCCTCAAATTCTACAAGTAGAAAATGAGGACCAAAACATATCCGAAGACAAGTCCTTCAAACTGAGGCAACCGACATATTCTTAAGCGATTATGACGTTTTTTTTTTTTTTTTTTTTTAAGTATAACATGAAAAGCATGGTTACTCGGGATTGATCATCCCATTCAGCTCGATAAGGTTTTGAAATCTTGTTTTGTCAAACGCTTTAGTATAAAGATCAGCGAAATTATCAAGCGTATCCACCTTTTCAAGCAAAATCAGTTTCTTCTCAGCACAATCCCGTATAAAATGATGACGTATGTCAATATGTTTAGTTTTACTGTGCTTCACGGGATTGTTAGTTACTGAGATAGCAGCTGTGTTATCAATGCAAATAGGAGTAAGTAAGAAATTCAGACCATAGTCGCGCAATTGTTGTTGAATCCAAAGAACCTGGGAGCAGCAGTTGGATGCTGCCATGTATTCTGCTTCACAGGTTGAAATTGCGACTGAAGTCTGCTTCTTGCATTGCCACGACACCAATCTGCCACCAAGAAACTGACATCCTCCAGTTGTTGACTTCCGACTCTGATTGCACCCTCCATAATCAGAATCTGTGTAAGCGACTAGCTCCAAGTCTCCTCCTCTCGGGTACCACAACCCCAGCTTCGGTTTGCCCTTGAGATACCTCAGTATCCTCTTCACACCCTTCAGATGAGATTCTTTTGGGTTTGCCTGAAAGCGTGCACAAAGACAAACAACAAACATTATATCAGGCCTAGAAGCAGTTAAGTACATTAAAGAACCTATAATAGCCCGATATTGAGTTGGGTCCACATCTGCATCACCGTCTGACTCAGCACCCAATTTGTGATTGACGCAGATTGGAGTGTCGAATGAAGTGCTGTCCTCCATCTTGAAGCGTTTGAGCACATCATGGACATACTTGGTCTGATGAATGAACATCCCATCCTTCTTCTGATCAACCTACAATCCTAAAAAGAAAGTTAGTTCACCCATAGCACTCATTTCAAACCTCTTTTTCATGACGGCCTCAAAATCTCGACACATGGAGACTTTTGATGCAGCAAAGATAATGTCATCCACGTAGACTTGCACCAGCAGGAAGTCGCTTCCATCTCTCTTGAAGAACAACGTGCTATCTATCTTCCCTATTTCAAACCCATTTTCAAGCAAGTAATCTGATAAAGTTGAATACCAGGCACGAGGTGCCTGATGTAGTCCATACAATGCCTTGCTTATATCCATAATATATGTATTCCTTTCACGTGGAGCCTTCATCACAATCCACTCCTCTGGTATCTGAAAACCAGGTTGCAACACAATCGCCTCATTCTTTGTAAAATGAACGGTATACTCCTTATCACAAATCTGCGACACACTCAGCAGATTGTGCTTCAATTCTTCCACAAAGTTAACTTTCTCCAATGTCATCTTTCCGTTCGACACCGTTCCCATTCCTGTAATCTTGCCTCCACTTTCACCGGCAAAGCTCACTCTCCCTCCTTGAACAGGTTTCAAATCGTGTAACAAGTATTTGTTACCCGTCATGTGCCGGGAACAGCCGCTATCTACAACCCAAAGATTGTTGGCAGCCCTGTTCAACTGTTCCTGCACAATAAAGCAAAAGATTAGAATTTAGGGACCCAAGACCAATTGGTCTTGGATCTATACATCCCAAACTTTGGCTTTCCAAAGTTAGTATCTTGATAATTCCTGTAAGTCCTATTAGGATACCTCCTTGAAGATTGATTGTGAGGCCTTCCAAACCTTTGTGAATTGAAAGAATTATAGCTTGTGGTTTGGTTATTAGCAGTGTAAAACTGAGATTTGTTTCTATGAAAACCTGAATTAGTCACATTTTTGAATTTTAAATGGTTTTCATTTTTAGCAGCATGATAATTACTATTGGGCTTATTCTCAGTTTTAGTAGGCCTTACACCTCTGAATCGCTGCTTCAGAGGGCAATATGCAACTAGGTGCCCTAATTGATTACACCTAAAACAACACCTATGCTCAACCCTTTTATCAACCAGTGTTTTAGATGTCGAGGCTTTATTACCGCCCGTTCGTCTCATATATGGTGGGACGTACGGGTTTAGTGGAGTACTCTTTTTATTCGTCTTATCTTTCTCTCCACCATTGGGTAATACCACCTCCTCTTTTGCCTTACCAGACTCGGATGACTTATCCGAATCTGATGAGACTGGACTTGGATCAGAAATTTTAACACTTGAAACAGGCGAACTTGTTTCGCATCCACTAACATTTGGTTCTTTACAAGTTACTTTAACTGGTACTGTCTGAGCAACCTCTAAGTCAACAGATTTCTGAACACTAGGGTTAAAAGTGTAATTGTGATTATAAGGTGGTGGAACCTCATGATAACCGATTCCTCCTCTCTTAGCAGAGGAACCTTGATCACTAACAAGGTGATCAAGAATAGCAGAGGAATTTCTAAACTGCTCTAGTTTTCTATTCAGTTCCACCACTTTTACCTGGTGATCAGCAATCTGTTTTTCTCTATCAGCAATTAGTTTGGTTTTTTCCTCCAAAACTTCATAGCTTAAATCAATCACTTCAATTTTTTCAGCATGTTTTGTTTTTAGACTTTTAACATCTTTTTCACAAGCTTTTATTTTGACTTTATAGCTATTTTCTCTTGCTTTTGTAAAATGATGATCTTCTTTTAGGGTTTTAAATTCAGCATCCAACCTAACATACTAATCGGTTATAGTTGCTAATTGCTCAGACAAGTTTTCACATTTAGAGCATGTAGGTTTAGAACATACCTCGGAGAGCTGGTCATTAACGTCTGCCATAAGAGCTTTTTCTTCTCCGGTAACCTTCTCATTTTCTTCAGTTTCAACCTTCGCCAAATTTGCCTGCTCAAAAGTTTCTTTAGAATGCAGGTTCCAGTTGTATTCACCATCTTCTCTGGACATCATTGCACTATAATCATTAGAACCCCCACTTTGCTGTGGAGACCTGCCCTGACTTCGTTCCACACGCTCATTCCTGCATTCCTTTGCAAAGTGACCGTTTTGCTGACAATTGTAGCATCTCACCTTCGTCTTGTCAAACCCTGGCTTTCCACCGACAAATTTTCTCCCAGTCTTTCTCATAAACCGCTTCACTCTTCTTACGATCATGGCCATCTGCCATTGCAGATCCATTTCCTCCAGATCATCAGCATCAATCTGGTCATAGTCTTCATCCAACATAGCTGGATCAACAACCTTCCCTTGAATGTAGTTCTCATAGGAAGCAATAAAAGAAGCATAGAGACCAAACTGCTCTTCAGCAGACTTGACACTCATAGGCATCTTGGAGTAGTTGTTGCTGGGAATACTTGGAGAGCAACTACTCTTGCTTACCTGGGGTTGAGAACCACTCGATCCACCTGCTACATAGCAAACATCACCATTTGTGTTGACTGACACATGACCCTCATGTGATGAGTTTGCCCCCGACTCTCCCTTCGAGTAGTAGGCAGCAGATTCAGTCTTCGATCCTGAGCTAGTGTTGACTTTAGCTCCATACATACCTGGATCTTGAACCTGATCCATAGGTGTCTCTTTTCTGACCATGTTAAGCTCAAAGGTTCTGAGCTTGTTGACTGCCGTTTCTAGATCATATGTGGGAAAGTCTTTGTCTTCCCTCATCAGCACAGTGTACATCTCCCATTTTGGTGGGAGAGCATCTAGAAGCTTCTCAACTATTTCTTCTTCTCGGTAGGAAATTGAATAGTTGCTCAATTCAGTCATCAGATGGTAATATTGAGTGATAATATCATCTAAAGATTCATTCTTCAAATACTTGAAGACTGAGAACTGGGTTTTGAGCAAATTTATCTTTGAAGCACGGATTCCTACATTCCCTTCAAATCTGTTCTCAAGAGCTTCCCAAAGCTCTCTTGCTGACGTGTATTTTCTAAACGTATGAAGGATCTCTTGTGGAAGAGCCATAGTAATAGCAGCATGAGCCTTGCTCTCGGCCTCATACATCTTTTTCTCTTCTTCTTCCATTTTGCTATATTTTTTGATTTGATCACGACCTTCATACTCCATAACTGGTGGAATATAACCATCCTGGATGCATACCCACATCTTCGCATCCTGGTATTTGACGTATTGTATGAACCGATCCTTCCATGCAACGAAATCGGTCCCTTTCATCAATCTTGGGGCCTTAGTAGCTGACCCTGCTTCAACCTCCATCTTCACTAACTCAGAGATGTTAATCGACGACATCTTTCCCGAAAAGTAAGAAACCCGAAAAAATCAAAAAAATTTCTGAAAAGTACTGTAGGCGAAGTTACGGATAACTTCGCTTACGCCTTAACTTCGCCGCTGATTAACTTCTCTGAAGAACTTCGCAGATGATTAACTTCGCTTAAGGTAAGCGAACTTAGGAGGTAGGCGGAGTTGTAGAGAACTTTGCTGAGTTACGCGAACTTGAGAAGGTAGGCGAAGTTGTGGACAACTTCGCTTAACCTTATATCTTCGCCGAAACCCTACGTATCCTGACGGCAACTTCGCCTGATGAACACGGACGTTTTTGCAGATCTGAAATCTGGATTTTACGAGGTTTTTGACGGTGCAAAGGCTTGAATACGATGGTAGGAGGTAAGATTGACTCAAAAACACAGAAAACACGTCCCGCGAATAGTCGAAACGGGACGATTTCTACACCCGCGTGAATATCCCGAACCACACAATCGAGCAAACGCTCTGATACCAATTGTAGGTTCCCTGGACGGATCGCACGAGATATCTCGGTCTACTCAGGTGCGGAATCCCTGCGTAGATCGTTACGAGTATAGAACACGAATCACACGAACACACGAAACGAACACACGTTATATATTATAACTCAAACACGTGATGTAATATCACTGTTACAGACTCTCGTCCTCACGTTACAATGAACTTGAACAACTGACACGAACTTAAACCACGATTACAAACCAAGCAGTAACCTAGGACTATTTATACACGACAACTTCGCCTGGCATGTTCAGACGAAGTTGTCCATAACTTCGCTTGACTAACAAGTTCGCCTGTTAAGCGAACTTGTCAGTAACTTCGCTTAAACATACAAAACATAATTAAACATTACAGACTCGATTACAGACACTAGACTATGAACTACTGACATTATGCACCAACAGAAATACCCTCGGACGATGTTTGAAGCCGATCCAAATCGAAAAGGTGAATACGCCCCAACTTTACAAACTTTTTTTCAAACGAGTCAAACATGATTAAATGAAAAGTTTACATGAGACTAAGTGTCATTAAAACATTTATAAACAAAGGTATAAACACTGGCCTCAGGCTATCGTGTACGTTTGTTTGGATCCTTATGTGATGGGCACATCACACCTGGTCACAATTATGCTGCCTGCGGGGAGTATGACCTTGTGTATACGTATAAGCACTCATCTAGTCGAACGCTGCGGTGTTTGCTGGGGGATCCGAGTGTAGAGACTTGAGTTTATGAATTGTGTTGTTTTAACTTGGTTATTTCTAAGCCACGATGGGCCGAGACCTACGTAGTCTCGAGGAGTGATTAAGTGAAGGAAACTATTTGTAGCGTCAGGATATTCACCAACATTCGTTGCTGACGTAGTTTCTTAACATTTTGCAGGTGATCAAGATTAGAGCTTGGAATAGTGAAGTGCTCAAGAATCTGATGGCTCAGATCTTTTTGTATAAACTTAAATATTAAAATGGTGGTTTGTAAACTTTAAAAACAAGAAATCTTAAAATGGAACTTTTGTTCCATCTTTTGTAATGTATATATTTACTTTTTAAATCCACATGTTTTATAAGTCTTCCGCTTTAAACCGTAACTTTGATTTATTTACAAATATGGTATCAGCTGTTGGTTATACGCCCAGCCCTAAGATAGGGGTGTGACATAACATCAATCATCAAGCCATGTAAATTAGGGTTTCAGTTAGGGTTTGAAATCAAGTTTTCAAACCTAAGAACGTGATATAAACGTTCTAATCCGTGTTTTTGGCAAAACAAAAACCATATGTTTCTGATTAGTAACCATGTCTAAGATCTAAACATGATTTTTGGGTCGTTTTAAGGTTTTACATGATTCTTTTATTATTTTTATTAGTCAAGACCTAAGTTTCTATGTTTAAACCATATTAATCAAGTATAAAACTCATTAAAATGGATCAATACCTCTAGTTTTTAGTAGGAAAAGTGAAGAAGATATGTGAAATTGTATTGGTTTGAGTTTTGTGCAAAAATATCGAGGAAGGAAGACTTATTTAGTAAGTTACATAAGGGGGTCCCACCCCTAACTTGCGTTCGCCCCATATATGGGCCTCTCTTTTGGCCCAATATGCCTCTTTTTGCGTGCAAAATGTTAAATCTCTGTCCAAAATTTAGTTTGGGTTCGGTTTTTGGCTGGAAAAATGGTTTAGGTTTGATAAACAGCGCATAAACAAGTATTTTCTAGCTAATTTTTGTAACTTATGAAAAACATACTATCTCGTTGTAAAACTACAAAATATTTTATACAAAATATTTTCATGGAAGATTGCTTAAAACATCATATATAAGTGCTCTATAAGTATTTTCCGGCTTGACTAATGATACAATGTTTGTTTTGGTTCTTACGTATGATATTAAGTTCCCAGCATATCATTAAACGAAAATATTTTCGTTTAAGCGATTTTGCACATACTAGGGCTATAATATCAATGTTTTAATTGTTATAATACATATATCACTTGTATATTCCCCTCTGAGATATCCGGGTCATAATCAATATCGTTCGGTTAATCATTTCCTCGATACGAAATAACCGGTTAACTGTTTACTCGTTACATATCAAATAAGGTGTACCTCAATTTGTCTAGAATGTCACATAGGGACACCTTTGGATCATATCTCAGGGTATAATCCAGCTGCCAATTCGGAGGTCCAGAAGGGTTTACAGGATTTTAATAAGTTGTCCTTTTCCTTTCTTCCCCACGTTTGAAGCTTTGGTCGATGCTTCCCTAGGTCCCATTCAAGTTGCACTGCATGCTCCTTCTGTTGTTGATGCCGATAATGTTGCCGATCCTTCGACTTGACTGGTTGTATTTGGTGATCTCTTGAGCATGTATAGGGGCAGACACTTTTATGGTTCTATATCAAGCCCTCTCTATTGAGGTAGACATGAGGTATTTGTTTGTGATGTTTAGTCGCTTTCTTACTTATCTATCTTTGCTTGCTTTTGTTGGAATTACGTATGCCCGAGACACATACTTATACTAATGTGGCTAACTGTGTTTGATCCAAGTCGGGTCATACCCAATAACAAGCTAGACGACACCAAATGTATTCTTTTAATGATTTGATCATTTAAACGAATACCGAACACTACGTGTGTAGAAAATTGGTTTTCTAAACAAACACACTTGAGGATTTAAATAAATTATCTGGATAATTTGTTTATATAAATTAATTATTTAATTGGTTAAATAATTACATAAATGTATGTGCATTTTATAAAAATGAGTTTTATAAAATAAAAGGAGATGTTTTAAATGGTTAAAACAAAACAACAAAAAAAAAAAAAAAAAAAAAAAAAAAAGGGAAAACCGGCCACCCCATGTGGGTGGTGGTTTTGGTTCAACCAAATGTTTTGTCCTTTTGTGTGGACCATCTCTTTATACTCCACCATTCACAAGACATGCATTTTTTGATCTTGTCCCCATTTTGAATTCAAGAGTTGAATCAAAAATCCTCTCTCTCTTCCTCCTCCAAAACTCACGGCCAAAGAGGGGATTTTGGGAGAGCTTGGTGAGCTTGTTTATGTGTTCATAAATCCTAGCAATCAAATTGGTGTTGTTGCAAAAGGCTTGGGGTATCACTCTCTTGAGGTTTTCTTCTTTGGAGGCTTGCCTTTCATTCATCATCCCCTTCAACAACCTACATCTTCCTATAAGGTATAAGGAGGTACATTTACATTTTGTGAGCATATTGTTCTTGTAATATTGATCCTTGTTCATTGGGTTTTAGTTTTAACATAATGGTATGTTCTTTAACAAGTATTAAGATATAAGCTTCCGTTGCGTTTTCTAGTTAAATATGGTTAACTTGACTTTGATAAACTTGTATAAAACCCAACAATGGCATCAAGAGCCGGTTACAAGGACTTATGCTCCTTGCATGTTCATAGATTTCGGGTTTTTCATGGGTGAAAAAGGGGTCCGAAATTTTGGTGGATTTTACCCCTCATGGTTTTGTAAGATCTTGACATGCATGCAAAGATCTTAGGAAACCATTTAACATTTGGATGTTGAAATATCAAAATTGCAAAAATTTTGGGGGGGGGGGGATGGGCCGTAGCCTCTTGGGGGGGGGGGGGGGGCCGATTCCTTTTGGTGATTTTGGGCATTGGTTGCTTAGGTTGCATGCTTAGAACATTTGGTATGTTTGATTGTGTCATAACCGAAACCGAGACCTTGGATGTGTTGATTGTTGTTTGTGTATGTTGATTATGTTTATTATTCAATATGGTTGTAATAATTCATAATCTTAGGCTTATGTAATTTATTTATTCATAAGTTGGTATGTAATAAATAGATTAGTTGCATTTTCTTTGTTTTAGAAAAATATGTATTAGGATACATTTTGTAAAAATTGAAGATGCAAGAATTGGTGGATTTGGGCCTTGGACCAAATTTTGGGCTTGTTGGGCCTCACCGGCCCATCATGGGATTCAAGCCCATTAGGCCCATAAATTTCACTCTTGGGCCCAAGAAGACTTTTGGAAGTTTGGAGCCCATTTACAAGCCCAACAAGAACACAACAACTTGGAAAGGATACTTGAAGCATTTGGATGCAAGGTCAAGTGGGAGTCAACATTCCATCCTTGTGTCATGTTTTGTCCCTTAGGTGAGACTTATGACCTATACTTGTTTCGGCTAACAAGTATGGTCAAACTTAGCGGTTCTCGGTTATGACTATATTTTGCATGTATGCTTGGTTGTTTGTTTTACTTTATGTAATGTGTGGTTGATAGATATTAGGATATCCAAACCGTCACATAGGAACGACAACTAGCATAAAACGGGTTCTAATATATATTTGGTAATATCGCGTCAATTAGTTAATAAAATGGGTTTATTAAAACTAAGCGATTACTCACATATAATAAAATTGGTTTTATTATAACTAGAACCTTGAAAATTGGTTTTCAAAATCGCCATATTACTAAATGCATGTTAGGATATGGCATAATGTTTTTCAAACTAGAATATTGGAAAACTTAAAAATCCCTTTTTCATAATTACCAAGGAAACAAGTCTAACACCATCCTTTTGTAAGACACTTAACGTATTAGGAAACTTTAAATGGGATAAAGGTCACCTAACCATTTTAGAGCAAACTAATATACTTAAGGTAATATTAACATAATTGTGGGATAAAGGTCACCTAACCACTTGTATGTTAATCTTACATGTTTATACAAGTAGGACGACTTGAATTGGAAACCATGTGATAAAGGTCACCTAAGCATGGGGTCCAATGGTGTTGATGGGATAAACATGCCAACACGAAATAAGGATTTCGAATGGTCCCATACCTCTAGAAGTTGCAAAGGGTTGCAATTGTCAAGGTTGACTACCTTGTTAAATCAAATAACGGGATAAAGGTCACCTAACCGAAATTTGATTTATCATTGGATTCTAGAATTTAATTATTATTTTAAAATTTGGAATAAAAGGGTATTAATAATTAAATTGTTTATAATACTAAAATAAAACTTTGTTAAATTTTGTAGATGGCCGCTAACAATGCAAACACCTCTACCCATAACACCCGTAACCTATCCTTAAGAACCATCCTTGAAAAGGATCGTCTAAACCATAATAACTTTATGGATTGGTATCGCAACTTGAGAATAGTTCTCAAACAAGAAGAGATATCATATGTCTTAGACGATCCCATTCCCGACGAGCCTAACGTGGAAGATGAGGAGGCTTATTACGATTGGGTTAAGTACACCAAAGATTCGGTGCAAGCCTCTTGCCTCATGTTGGGAACTATGATTCCCGAAATCCAAAAGGATTTCGAGCATCATGGGGCATACGACATGATAACTCAATTGAAGGAAATGTTCCTTCAACAAGCTAGAGCGGAACGTTTCGAAACGGTTCGAGCGTTTCATGCATGTCGTATGGAGGAAACCCAAAGCGTCTCATCTTATGTCCTAAAGATGAAAAGCTACATTGAAAAGCTTCGTAGGTTGAATTGTCCCGTCTCTAATGAGTTGGCTACGGATTTGATCCTCAACTCTTTGACCAAAAGGTTTGAAACCTTTGTCATGAACTATAACATGAACGGGTGGGACAAAAGCATTGGTGAGCTTCACGCAATGCTAAGAACGGCCGAAGCGGGAATGGGTAAAAGGGTTTTACCCGTTCTAACAATCAATGAAGGCAAAAGGGGACATAACTCCAACCCCAAAGCAAGTGTTGCTAAGGGCAAGGGCCACGTCCAAGGAAAGGGAAAGAGGAAAGCCATCACGCCCTACAAACCGAAGGAAAAGAAGCAAAAGGTTGCGACGCAAGATCCATGCTTTGAGTGTGGAGAGATAGGTCATTGGAAAAGAAATTGTCCGACCTATCTCAAAGCGTTAAAAGATAAGAGGGATGCGGAGCAAACCTCAGGTATTATCTTTACTATATATGTTGAACTAAATGTTATTTCTTCAAATACATGGGTACTTGATACCGGATGTGGAACTCACATTTGCAATTTGTTGCAGGGGTTCAAAAGAAGTAAGCAACTCAACAAAGGGGACATTAGTCTCTTTATGGGCAATGGAGCAAGAGTTGAAGTCCAAGCTCAAGGAGACTACATGTTAAAGCTTCCAAGTGGTTTGGAAGTAATTTTGAAAAATGTTTTGTATGCTCCTAAGTTAAGGAGAAACATTATTTCCGTGTCCCTTTTAAAACAATGTGGCTTTGATCTTAAGTTTATTGATTATGATATTCATGTTTTGATGAATGGCATATTTTATTTTAAAGCTATACCCATGAATGGTATATATGAAATAGATCAAAGTGGTATGTCACATAGTAGTTCAATGTATAATGTCAACACCAAGAAACTCAAGAAGGACTTGGGTGATTCCTATCTTTGGCATTGTCGCCTTGGACATATAAGCAAGAATCGCATGCAAACTCTTCGCAAGAGTGGTATTCTAGAAACCAATGAGTTTGATTCATTTGATGTATGTGAATCTTGTTTACAAGGCAAAATGACAAAGCAACCCTTTAATAAGACTTTTGAAAGGTCAAAAGAATTATTGGGTATCATACATTCGGATGTATGTGGTCCTTTTAGACCAATAACTAGGAATGGTGAAAGATACTTCATTACCTTTATTGACGATTATAGTCGATATGGTTATGTGTACTTAATGAAACACAAAGATGAAGCTTTTGAAATGTTCAAAGACTTCAAAACTGAAGTAGAAAGACAACTTAAGACAACAATCAAAGTACTTCGTAGTGATAGAGGAGGTGAATACCTAAGTGGTGTTTTTCAAGATCATCTTAAGAGTTGTGGAATTATTTCACAACTTACTCCACCTGGAACACCACAACATAATGGTGTGTCTGAAAGGAGAAATCGTACCCTATTAGATATGGTTCGATCGATGATGGCTAGAAGCACTTTACCTCTATCATTTTGGGGCTATGCTTTACTTTCCGCTGTTCGCATATTGAATATGGCTCCAACCAAGAAAGTGGAGAAGACACCTTTTGAAGTATGGCATGGAAAGGCTCCATCGCTATCATTCTTAAAAGTTTGGGGTTGTGAAGCTTATGTAAAGCAATACACCCCAAACAAATTAGAAGTCCGATCCACTAAGTGTATCTTTATAGGTTATCCTAAAGATGATTTAGGATATTACTTTTACGATCCTAGTGAGCAAAATGTTATTATTGCTCGAAAGGGTAAGTTCTTGGAAACTAAGTTCCTTGAGGAAGGAACTAATAGTAGAACAGTGAAATTTGATGAGGATCAAGAATCACAAGATGATACACAATTGGTTGATACTAGCACTCAACAAGAGGTTGTTGAAAGTGATCAAGTGGTTGATCAAAACACACAAAACGTTCGCAGATCTGGTAGAATTAGCAATCCACCTGAAAAATATGGATTTTTTGTAGAAGGTTGCTACGTGGTAGATTCGGATGAACCGACCACATACCGTGATGCAATGTCCAAGAATGATTGTGACAAATGGCTTGAAGCCATGAACGTTGAGATGCAATCCATGTATGACAACCAAGTTTGGGAATTGGTTGAACCACCACTCAACTCCAAAGCTGTTGGAAGTAAGTGGGTTTTCAAAAGGAAAACTGATATGCATGGAAACTTGGATACTTATAAAGCAAGACTTGTAGCTAAAGGTTTCACTCAAACTCAAGGGGTTGATTATGATGAAACTTTTTCGCCTGTGGCAATGCTAAAGTCTATTAGGATATTATTTGCCATAGCTGCACATTATGATTATGAAATCTGGCAAATGGATGTCAAGACCGCTTTCCTAAATGGATATCTTGAGGAAGATGTCTATATGGTTCAGCCTGAAGGTTTTGTCGATCCAAAACATCCTAATAAAGTATGCAAGTTAAAGAAATCAATCTATGGATTGAAACAAGCATCTAGAACTTGGAATCATCGTTTTGATGAAGAAATCAAAAGTTTTGGATTCATCAAGAACGCTGATGAGGCTTGTGTGTATAAGAAAGCTAGTGGGAGTATAATTACCTTCTTAGTATTGTATGTCGATGACATTCTACTATTTGGAAATGACATTCCAACCATGGAAAGCGTTAAGGCTTGGCTTGGAAGTAGATTTTCCATCAAGGATCTTGGTGAAGCTGCCTATATTTTGGGAATAAAGATCTATAGGGATAGGTCAAGGCGCTTGATAGGTTTGAACCAAAGTACATACATTGATAAGATCTTGAAAAGGTTCAAGATGGAAAACTCCAAGAAAGGTTTTGTACCTATTCAAAGAGGGACCATATTGAGTTCAGCTCAATGTCCAAGCTCAAAGGGTGAGCAAGACATGATGAAACAAATCCCATATGCTTCTGCTATAGGATCCATCATGTATGCGATGATATGTACTAGACCGGATGTGTCATGCGCTTTGAGCATGACAAGCAGATACCAACAGAATCCAGGAGACAGTCATTGGATGGCTGTTAAGAACATATTGAAATACCTTAGGAGGACTAAGGATATGTTTCTGATATATGGATCTGGTGAGGAGGAACTCGCTATAAAAGGTTACACGGATGCGAGCTTCCAAACTGATCGAGATGATTCTCGATCACAGTCTGGGTATGTGTTCACTCTTAATGGAGGAGCTGTCTCTTGGAAGAGCTCAAAACAGGAAGTGGTAGCATTGTCCACTACAGAATCAGAATACATCGCCGCTTCATTGGCAGCTCAGGAAGCTGCATGGTTGAAGAAATTCATTACTGATCTAGGGGTGGTCTCTTCCATTCAAGACCCCCTAGAAATCTTTTGTGACAACGAGGGTGCGATTGCACAAATCAAGGAACCTCGTTCGCACCAAAAGACAAGGCACATAGAGCGGAGATTCAACTACATAAGGGATGAAGTTGAAAAGGGAAAGATATGTATTCACAAAGTTGGAACTGATCAAAATCTTGCGGATCCATTCACGAAGCTCCTAGAAAGACCGAAACATGAGCGTCATGCGAGTGGCTTAGGACTTCGATATTCTAGTAATTGGATTTGATCTATTTTGTATTACGTTTAAAAGACTTTTGTAATTTAACTCTTTTATATGATTATGGAATCTTGAGTTAAATTCTAATATTGCATGTTTAATCCATGAATAAGTTATCTTATTCTAAAAGTCCGTAGTCGATCACATTTGTGGGAACAAATATGAAGCAAGACTATTATGAACTAGGATTGGTGGATATTCATAAGGAATGAATATGGAGCATAGGTTTGCTGCCAAAGTTCATAGATATTTGTGGGATACAAATATTGGACTGACCCGCTCTCAATATTACTACATGGAGTCGATTGACTTGATCATTAGTAATTTTGAGTAAAGGAGAATTTCATATTATCCTTAGACCTGAGATGTATATTGGGTCTTGATTTTCACCAAGTATTACACTTTGACTCTCCCCTTCGCTATTCGTAAAAGATGGTACATAAGGATGAGCTCAGGTGGAGTATAAAGTGATAGTGAGAGGCGTATACAGTCAAGACGGAATTTGTTCCTCTTATGTGTTGAGAGTTTAGATGTCTAAGGCCTGATAAAGTTGAATTGTAAAGAGAATGATCACCTATGTCTCTTAGATTCAACATGACATCTAGTAACAAAGGGATATAATGATAGATTCACCTAAATCATATCAAGTAAGGGACTTGAAGGGATGATGTTATTGAATGGCACTTCGTCAAACACATTAGGGGTGGTGAACTGTTGTTAGGCGGTATTCACCACTTGCATTAATTTTCTATGTATCTCGTGCAAGTGGGAGATTGTTGGAATTACGTATGCCCGAGACACATACTTATACTAATGTGGCTAACTGTGTTTGATCCAAGTCGGGTCATACCCAATAACAAGCTAGACGACACCAAATGTATTCTTTTAATGATTTGATCATTTAAACGAATACCGAACACTACGTGTGTAGAAAATTGGTTTTCTAAACAAACACACTTGAGGATTTAAATAAATTATCTGGATAATTTGTTTATATAAATTAATTATTTAATTGGTTAAATAATTACATAAATGTATGTGCATTTTATAAAAATGAGTTTTATAAAATAAAAGGAGATGTTTTAAATGGTTAAAACAAAACAACAAAAAAAAAAAAAAAAAAAAAAAAAAAAGGGAAAACCGGCCACCCCATGTGGGTGGTGGTTTTGGTTCAACCAAATGTTTTGTCCTTTTGTGTGGACCATCTCTTTATACTCCACCATTCACAAGACATGCATTTTTTGATCTTGTCCCCATTTTGAATTCAAGAGTTGAATCAAAAATCCTCTCTCTCTTCCTCCTCCAAAACTCACGGCCAAAGAGGGGATTTTGGGAGAGCTTGGTGAGCTTGTTTATGTGTTCATAAATCCTAGCAATCAAATTGGTGTTGTTGCAAAAGGCTTGGGGTATCACTCTCTTGAGGTTTTCTTCTTTGGAGGCTTGCCTTTCATTCATCATCCCCTTCAACAACCTACATCTTCCTATAAGGTATAAGGAGGTACATTTACATTTTGTGAGCATATTGTTCTTGTAATATTGATCCTTGTTCATTGGGTTTTAGTTTTAACATAATGGTATGTTCTTTAACAAGTATTAAGATATAAGCTTCCGTTGCGTTTTCTAGTTAAATATGGTTAACTTGACTTTGATAAACTTGTATAAAACCCAACAGCTTTTAGCACTGTTCCTCATAGTATAGTTTACCAAGCTTAGTTTTGTAATTTCTTAGCATTTGCTACTATGTATTTGTAGCATTCTTGTTTTTCGAGTTTGTATGTTGTCGGTGCTTCTTTAGCTTATGGGTATATATATATATATATCATGGTTGCTCGTTAGCTTACACATTTAGTCATTTCGTTTGCATTTGGAGTATGATCGCTTCTTTAGTGTATATGTAACATAAATTCTTTTCTAGCATATGTATGTGATTGCTTCGTTTGCATTTGTAATATGATTGCTTCTTTAGCGTATATGTGATATGGTTGCTTTTATGCATAATTGTTCAACATGTCTATAGTCGCTTTTGTTTTGTCCCTTACGTTAGGGTTTATCTATCCTTATTTTTGTGTGTTCGGGCCAGTTTTTAACACACTAAGGAGATAATAGTTAGGCTAGCCTTTTTATCAGAGTGGTGGGTCTCTGATTCTCAGGTTGGTATCATGTGGTCTTGTTTTTTATTTCCGATACTTGACCTGTTATTTATATAACACTTATTTATGAGATCATCATGTTTTTAATAGGATTATTTTTCCTTTAATGGGAATTTTTCTCATTGTGACCACATAAAATATCTCATTAGAATTTAAACGACTAGGCTTACATCATAAGCTTTTCAATCTAGCACATCATGAAAGTTAAAATAACAATAAAAAGGAAAACATGGTCACTGCACTGATCCATGCTTGTGCTTTACAAGTAGCACTTCTTGAGTCGAATGCCATTCCTCATTCTTGGCACCGGTGTCCCATCCAGCTTTTGCGGCTTTTAGGCACCTTTTTCTATCCCTTCAACAATAATGTAGGGTCCCTCCCATCTTGGACCTAGTTTTCCCTGTTCTTTGACGCTACTGGCTTCGTTGTTCTCATAACATATTCTTCTTCTTTGAATCTAACTTCCTTCACTTTTTTTATTGTAACACTCTTCCATTTCTCTCTTGTATATCAATTCTCTAATGAAAACCATCTCCTTTCATTCCTAATTCAGTTCGAGGTTTTGTCAGCTACTTATCGTTTTTAGATTGTTCCTGGATTTGCACCATTGGCATTCCTACTTCAGCTGGTATAACAACTTCGGTACCATACGTGAGACTTGAAGGTGATTCACTTTTTCCCGAATTTTGTGTTGTTCTATATACCCAAAGAACATGTGTAAGCTTATCAACCCATGCCAATCCTTGTTTTCCTAGACTTACTTTGATCCCTTAGACAATACTTTTATTAGCTCGTTCCACTTGACCATTTTGTGGATGGTCTACCAAAGCTAACACTAGTTTGATGTGCAAATTCTCACACCATTTTTTGAAAGGGTTATCTGCAAACTGTTTACCATTTTCACTGATGATGTACAATGGCAGACCAAATCGAGATACAATTTGTTCCCATACAAATATCTTAATCTGATGTCTTGTCATGGTGGCCAAAGGTTTTGCCTCGACCCATTTGGTGAAGTAATCCACTGTCATTGCCAAGAACTTAACTTTTCCTACCGCTTTGGGGAAGGGACCTATGATGGCTATGCCCACTTTTGGAACGACCAAGCCGATGTTACAGGGATAAGGTTACTCTTGGACCGCATAAAAGGAGCACACTTCTCGACTAAGGCAATCTAATCTGAAAGCTCAAGCTCAACTTGACGGTCTGAAAAGAGGCATAGTTGTAGGAGCATGCCTTTGGCATTCTTCACAACTTCTAATTTATTCGACTACGCTCTGGTGCATTCATGGCCAAAAATATCCAGCATACATAACTTTTCCCACTATCATCCTCAGACCCAAATGAATTCCACATATTCCCCAATAGATTTCTCGTACCACAATATCGGCTTCTCCTTTATCAAGGCATCTCAATAATGGGTCAAGGTAAGTTTTCTATAAAGGATTCCCACTTGGATATGATATTGCATTGCCTTCACTTGTAAATTTCTTGCTTGTCCTTTATCAGTGGGTAACTTATCTTGAGTCGATGATGAGAGTCATCCATGAACTCTTTCTGGTTTCTAATGATAGCATTTCTCCTTGCTTCTTTCACCATCTCCACTCGAACCTCCTTCGCTAAGTGGCTGAATGTTACCAAAGCTAATATACTTAAAGCATTGACTTTCTTATTTTGGCTTATGGGAATGTGTAAGATTTGCAGGTATCAAAGCCTTGCAGTAGTGTCTTAGATAGACACACGTAGGACATCATGGTCGGCTCTTTTGCTTCATACTCGTCTGTGAGTTATGTTGCTACAAACATCGAGTCCACATGGGCCATCAGGCGTTTTCCCTTACCTTCTCGGCCATTCCGAGACTAGATATTAACGCCTCGTATTCCTCCATGTTGTTCGAGCTGGGAGAGTGAAAGCGTAGGTCATATGTAATTTTCTCTCCTTTAGGACTGTTAAGGATTACACCTGCCCCGGCACCATCGGTGTTCAATGCTTTATCGGTGTATAAGGACCAGCCAGGAGCTTCGACTGGGCTTTCTGCTCTTCTGCTTAGTGTGTTTTCAGCAAGGAAGTCAGCCATTATTTGACCTTTGATGGTTGTTCTGGATTTGTATTCAATCCCCAATATTCCCAATTCGATGACCCATTTAGCCAGTCTTCCTGATATCTCTGATTTCTTCAAGATTTGTTGTACAGGTTGAGAAATTAACACCTTTATTCAGAAATGTTGGAAATATCTCTTATCGGTACCGAATAATCTCTCAATACTCAATAAAATGTCATAACCTACACATATTTTGTCGACAAGAAGGTTAATGACGGATTGCTAAATAAGGAAAGATTCTTGTTTGTTAACGGCGGAATCAGAAACAAACAAGATTTGTTGCTAACAGGTTAATAATGGTAACAAACACGAACAATAACTCAAAAGATTTCCATTTATATAAAGAGATTCATACAAATGACAATCAATTAGGGTTTCTTGTCAGAATGTATATTCAATGATAACCTAGGAAAACCGTTACACTCAATCAGGAATATTCGATCTTATCTGAAAAGTGTAAAAGTAAATCCGTAGGAGGCGTGCCCTTAAATATTCAATTTATAGGCCTGCCACCTCCTGACAGCTGTCATTCCTTCTAGAAACCCTCATGATTGATACATATTAAAATTACATATTCAAAACTATACTAAGTGTAAAAAAAGTCTTCCGAGTAGTCATTGTAGTAGTTGTCTTCTCCGAGTAGACTCTGTGCTATGCCTTTACTAAGACCTGGTAACCTTGAAGTGTGCTCGGGTACAGTTCTCCGGGTAGACTTTACTTTGAGTATTTTACCAAACTACTCACCGGGTAGACTTCAATCTTCTTGACCATATTAGACTTTTCCTGAAAAGATCCTACTACCATAATGTTCTTCAAGAATCCCTTCAACTCATTTGTTCGATAACTTATTAAGCAACCATAGTGTGCTCGGTACATTGTAGCTTGCTCTGAGTTGAACCTTGCCCGGAAAGTAAGAATACTTCTTGATAACTTTATTAAGCAAACCTTGCTAGATCTTCTAATGACTTAGCTTCAAGAGTTTGGTTCAGTCAAGTGTTTGAAAGTAGCAAACTGTGCCCTACTATCGATAGGCAAAATATCATGCCCGGCTAAGTAAAACCCTGCTCGGATGTCTCAAGTGTGCCCGGTTCCATACTTAGCGATTTCTAAGGAGGTTGAGAAGATTCCAATCTTCCTTAAGATCATTTTTAGGTCAAATCTTGACTCAACAATCTCCCCCTAGATTGGAACACCTCAACTGTCCCAAAACATCTCTAAGGTTACATACACTTAGTTAAAATACATATTCAAATCGAAATCAAACTTTTTACATATCAAAAGTTAAAATTATTACATATTCAAAAATCTGTCCGTAGACATTACAAAACAAAGCCTATTATAAAGATCTTCATCTTCTTCTTACATTGTAGGCGGCTTGTCTTCGATTTACTTACAGTTCCTTCCCTTTGTCTAAAAATAGAAAGGATCTTGTAATGAATGTGACTTTCAGGAATGTCCAAATCCCTTATATCTCTTAGGTCTTCATTATGAAAATAGGTCAGGTCTTCATCTCTTCTGATTATGCCCAATATAATTCCATCTGAATTGAGAAGAATATAACGGCCAACTATTTCCTTATACTCAATTTCAACAATGATGCCATTTTTCTTAACAGTGTAGTTTGGGCGTGTCATTCTCTTTTCAAGGCTTATACACGTGTTCATGTTTGACAGTGGATTCTTGTCTTTGACTTTCAACTGATAATCCAATTCAGCACTGGCTATCTTTTTCATCTTTGTAGCCCTTCTTGTTCTATCATGCTTTGTCAACTTCCAGCTTTTCTTCTCCGTTAAGAATGGGAATCCCTTGTCAGCTTCATCTTTCAGAAAGTTGGAGAGTTCATTTTGGCTGTCTTCCAACCAACGTTTTTGGGTCATGATAGTCATATAGATCAAGTGTGGCCATTTTCTCCAATTGTTCTTGAGTATATTCAGCAAAATCATCTCACATAATTATGTCTCTCAACTGTTTGCTTTCCATAATCACCTTTAGAGACTGAGAAACTAAATTATAGTATAGAGTTCTTGGAAGATCCACAAGTGATTGTGGTCTTGTTGTTCTTTGTGATCCAGCTCCATGTTGGGCCATAATTTGGTTAGACTGACGCATATCAAAAGGCCATGACATGATCAAGACTAAAGTGACATAAACAAAGACGAGTTGAAGAATTGCATTGGTGTAATACCGAAATCCATAGGATTTCGGTTAGGCTAGTCTGAAGTGAAATAAACAAGAACGAAGCTACAAACCAAGGGGGAGATTGTTGGGTCCATATTTGGTGGTTTGTACTTAGTTATATGTTTATTGGGTTTCGTATTGGGCTACAAATGTAAACCGAGATCCTTATGGATCTCGGTGGGCTTTGCGCTATGGTTGGGCTTGTGTATTGAGTACCCTATATATAGAATGCATTGTATTGGGTTCTAGGTTGCTAGTTCAGTTACTAGTGAGTAGAAACATAAGCCACCATCTAGAGAGCAATAACGATTTTGTGTAATCTCATGTACCAGACGGTTTAATAATATAATCGTGTGCATTTGGAGTATTACATCGTGTTCATCATATTTATATTATTTCGTATCTTGTTCTTGAATCACCAAGTATTGGTATTCCGCACCAATACTTGTTATATTGATATCATAATTGTAGTGATCCAGATTCGGGACTTACAATTGGTATCAGTGCCTTTTGAACCTTTCAAGGCTCAGTTTGATATCAACAGATTCAAGATCTCGTTTTGTTTGGTGGTTTGGGTGAGTTTTTCGGCGAGAAGGCCATCGGAGAAGATAAGGAATTATTTATGGTGAAAGATTGACTTTGTTTTGGAAACAAATCGAATTCCACTAAATTCGGAAGTTTGTTACTGTCAATGTCAAATTGAATCCCTAGTTTTCGGCCAAGGAAATTAGTTCTCGGGTGGTTTTGTGGGTTTTCGGTCAAATCTTTCAAGTCTTTTGTGAAGTCTGATCGTTTTCAGCCAGATTTGAGGGTTCTCGACCAGATTTAAAGGTTTTCGGTCAAAACTTTTTGGTTCTCGGTCAACCTTGTTCTCGGTCAAAGTAGTCTATTGACTTAATCTGTTCTCGGTCAAGGAGTTCTCGGTATCTTGGGTTTTCGGTCAACCCTTGTTTTTGGTAAGAGGCTGTTCTCGGTCAGAGGTTGTTCTCGGTCAAGCTTTAAGTTCTCGGTAAAAAAAAACATGTTTTTTGGCGGGAAAATTTTTCTTGAACGAAACTTTTCCTGGATACCCCTTATAAGTGAGACTTCATTCTTGAAAATTTTGGCGAAAACATTTTTTCCGGGTGATTTTCGGTGAATTTTTTGGCGGGAAAATCGGAAAAATTCGTCTTGAACAAAATTTTTCCTAGACGCTTCTTTTGAGTGGAATGTCGTTCTTGAGAATTTTGGCGATCATATTTTTTTTGAAAAATTTTGGCGGGAAATTCAGAGTTCGCCTCCACAAACCTTCTCAATGTTGGGAATCACTCTTAATCAGTCTGCTCAGAGTTCGTTTGAGGTACGTTTTCAACCATGTTCTTTAAATTGTGTTGAAAAAATAGAATTATATAAGATTCACGATAACCTAACTAGAGATATGGAGAGAATAAAATCTGAAAACTTTAAACTTAAGAAAAATGAAAAAGGTTTTCTAGATATAATAGAAGCACATAAAAAGGACATCTCTAAGCTTAAATCTGATTTCAGTATTAAAAGTTGTCACCACCTTGATGCCAAACAGGAAATCGTTGAACTAACTGCTAAAATGGAAGCCTCCAAGTTAGAAATTCTAAATCTAACTAGTAAATTTGAAAGGGCTGAACTAGACTTCAAAAAATTTGAGGGTTCCAGTAAAGTAGTCAATTCAATGATTGAAAATCAATTATGGTGGAAAGAAAACGAAGTGAGGGTATAGGATATAGTCAAGTACCCCCACCATACAATGACAACTATACTAGTCTTCCTCTTACCAAAGAGCAGGAAGAACAGGTAAAGGACATGAAGTATGGTGAACAGGTTCAATCTGAAATTGTTGGATCAGGATCCCTAGAGGAAATCAAGCCTGTTTTTAAATGTGTGAACAATTTTGATGCTTCTACTTCATGTACAGATATAGTAAATGATGTTTCTTCTGATAGTAAAGAGGTTCAGGCTAATGAACATGAATCTTATTCTAACGTGTCATCAAACTCAGATGACACCACCACACAAAATTGTACTAATAATAATACACATAGTTGTGGCAACAAAGGGAAGGCACATAAGAAATCAGCACAACAAGGACAATATCGTCCTCATAGATCCTCTGGATGTCCATGTGCTGATAAATCATTGGGTGCTTTTTATATCAAGAGGCAAACATGTTACCACTGTGGCACGCCAGGACATATAGCCATAAATTGTGTTCATCATCTATATGTTCCCTATTCCAAGCAAAATCAGAAGGCTGTGCCAAGAGGCAAGAAGAATGGAAAAGCCTTTCCTAAGAAGGAATTCCAACATGAAGCAAGTGCTTCAGTTGGCATTAGAAGAAGGATGAAGGCATGTTTCATCTGCGAGAACGGCGGGCATTTGGCAAAGGGGTGTCACTACCGTGCTGTTAATAGACAAGCTTCTCAAGTGAAAGGTAACAGATTTCAAACGAATCCAGTAGTTAAACAAAATGCTTATTTTAGAAAACCACGTGTATCTGTACAATGAGTCACAGATACTCAAAGATTCAAAGTTAATATGACAGATTTGCACTCAAATGATTCAGAAACTGTTAAAAGAAAAATATTTTTTCAAAAATCAAAGAGTGTTGAGAGTTCTAAGAATTCAAATTCGAATTGCTCCACTACAAAGTCTGTTCTTTCAACTTTCACTAAACCAAGACAGACTTGGATACTTAAGACTCAGCAAACAGAATCTGTATTAACAAACGATTCTATTAAAGATGGGAAAGATATGAGTTGGCAAGAGGTCACATATGTTGATGCTCAAGGGAACCCCAAGACATTTATGACTCGGGTTCCTATGTCCAGCTGATCCCGCTATGCGTGTAGGAACAAACACAAATTCATTGTTTATTAAATGGGTTGTTCCAGGCACATGACAGGGCAAATATCCATTGTTTTTAAATATTTAAACTATAAAATGGATTATTTGTTGCCTGGACGGGATTTTAGGGTGATAGAACGTTTTTAATCTACTCTCTAAGTGTGTAGGAACAAATCAGGGAATACATTGCATATTAAAAGGTTTGTTCCAGACATTCAACTTGCAAGGATGCAGAATCTCAAAACAAGCTTATTCCTAGGGGAGATTCTCACAAAAGGAAAGATGATGTCTTGAAGATAAAAGGTAACCGTATCACTTTGGTATGAAAGATTGATCAGTCAAAAAGATTTATAATTTTAAATTTTTATAAAAAATACAAAAAATATGTTCACGTATAGTTTTTCAAGTATAGTGTATTTTGTTTCTCAAAAATGAGAAAATGACTTGAACATACATGAGAAATGATAGTACATCAGTTGGCCGACTATCACATTTCTTCATATATTATTAAAAAAAATTCCATGTTTCGACGATTGAGTCTTTTTGAGGTTAAATTTGTACATAAAAGTTTTCATTTCGGTCAAAATTTTTGCAAAATTTAGGGGGAGAAAATTAAAAAAATTCAAAAAAAGTGTGTGTGTGTGTGTGTTTAAAAAAAATAAAAATAAAAATTTTAATTTATAAAAGTTTTGTTTATGTCTTTCAAACTTCATTCTCGCTTAAAATTATGTCGGTTGCTCAAGTTTGAAGAACATATACTTGTATATGTTTGGTTCGGTGATCTACTTGTAGATTCACAGGATAGCCATTTGTCTAAAGACTGAAAGCATCTGGGGCGATTATGTTGCGTTTTTGTGTTTTGAATTCTTTCACTTAAAATTATGTCGGTAATTCCAAGTTGGAGGAACAGGTATTCTCATATGTGCTTTGGTCCTGTTAACCACTAGTGGTCACACAGGATAGCCATTTACCTGAAAATGAAGAGTGACCGAGGTGACTAAGTTCTTAACATGTGTGTCTTCTGTAATTTTATGGGAAGTGATATTACTATTCAGTTAACAGCTTTTTTGAAGCTTCAAAACATTTTCAAATGAAAATTGATCCAACCTTTGGATAGTGATAGATAAATTGTTTTTGTATGCCTAACGGGTAAAGTTATTAAACTTAGAAGACTCTAGAACAATCACTGATTTGTGTGGTAGCTTTCCATGATGCGTAAAAGTTGAGGTGATATAAACTAAATATGCTAAACTTATTGTGGAGAGTCATTTTGAAGAAATGTGCATGTCTCCATATACGTCTCTCCGAATGATAGGCAGAAAAGCAATTACCCAGTCATACATGAGTCCGTTATTGTCTTGATCACCAAAAATATTATGTTTCTAGTTTTTGCTGAAGTAAAAAAAAAGAGAAAAACAAAAAGAGAGAAAAATATATAATAAAAAAATATATTGTGAAGCAAAAAAAAAAATCGTATTTCAAAATCTTAAAGGGTCAAACTAGAACTACAGAGATGGGGGCATAAAAGTAAGTCTTGTCATGTCTCGAATGAAAGGCTTGCAAGTCCGGATGGCTTGTAAGTCCAACGTTCAACCTTAAAGCTTAAAACTATATGTACTATCTATAAAATCTTTTGATCAAGCACTAGGGGGTTGGAGTCAAATTGGGGTGATCTGGGGAAAGCCAAATACGCTTTGAGAAGAGATAGGAGGCATCACAGATCCATGAGTGATGTCCATCTAAGCTTTATGCCTAACTGGACCCTAATCATATCACTGACACAATGAAAATCATGCTAAGTATGTTAAACCTGCTATCAACCTGTCTCTTTATGTCATAATAACGCTGAACATGAATCCTAGTGACTGCCTCTTAAACGATATGATTCCATGTTTGAATCTTTTCATAAAAGGGCGACGTTTTTATCAAAAACTGAAATTTGATCCCAAAGTTTTGCAAAATTACAAGAAGATCGGGTGATTAAATTTGTTTTATTTGTTGTTTTTGGTCTTATTTCATTTCATTTATTTTATTTTATTTCTTGATTACTCTTGTCAAAACAAATGTATTAAGAAATCAATTTAAAATTTGTCTTCAGCTAATGAAACATGATATCGGTTATTGTGTTATGGTTGGTTTAGCTGGTATGATCTCATTTCAAGTCTTTTCAAGAAAATCATTAAAAAAAATTAATTAAAAAATAAAAATTCAAAAATATGTCTGTCTTATTTATTTGTTTTCAAAATATTTTGGTTGATCTTTCTATCAAAGTTGATTGTTCTTTCAAGACTAATTTCTTGCAACGGAAGCATATGAAGTATCTGAGATTCAAATTGGATGATGCTGCAAAAAGGGGGAGATGGTAGAGTATTGGATGCAGATGTTGAAGTTGCTGATCATGTTCAAGTAAAGATTCCGAAGGTTTTGAAAGCATCAGTTTAAGGGGGGAGATTGTTGGGCCATAATTTTGTTAGACTGACGCATATCAAAAGGCCATGACATGATCAAGACTAAAGTGAGATAAACAAAGACGAGTTAAAGAATTGCATTGGTGTAATACCATAGGGATTTCGGTTAGGCTAGTCTGAAGTGAAATAAACAAGAACGAAGCTACAAACCAAGGGGGAGATTGTTGGGTCCATATTTGGTGGTTTGTACTTAGTTATATGTTTATTGGGTTTCGTATTAGGCTATGAATGTAAAACGAGATCCAATGGATCTCGGTGGGCTTTGGGTTATGGTTGGGCTTGTGTATTGAGTACCCTATATATAGAATGCATTGTATTGGGTTCTAGGTTGCTAGTTTAGTTACTGGTGAGTAGAAACATAAGCCATCATCTAGAGAGCAATAACGATTTTGTGTAATCTCATGTACCAGACGGTTTAATAATATAATCGTGTGCATTTGGAGTATTACATCTGTGTGCATCATATTTATATTATTTCGTATCTCGTTCTTGAATCACCACTGTGTTAGGATTCCGCACTAACATCGTGTTCGGGTTGATATCATAGTTGTAGTGATCCAGATTCGGGACTTACATATATACACATATAAATTGAGAATGAACTTATTCAAGTTTTGAAAATCTCGCTTGAAAGCTAAGTCATAAGTGTTGGAAACCTAATGAAAACCCCTACATATTCTAAACGGTACTAGTACCCGTTATACCCGTACATGTACCCGAAAGTACCCGTACCTATAATCAGTAAATTTGCGTACCTATACCCGTACCCAAAAGACATGTACAGGTACATGTATAAATACAATACAGGTACTAAACATGTACGGGTGCGTGTATTTAGGAAAAAAAGCTCATCCCTAGGCTAGTGTATCACAATTTTAGATTTGTCTCTTTAAAGAAAACAAAGAAAATATAAATATGTTGAAATACAACATTAAAATAACTTGATTGAAATATATTGAATAAATTTTGTGGAAAACATGACCACATATATTGAACATTTTGAAAATGAGCATTTACAATTATAATGTTCATATGTCATCCTAATTTTAAAAAATAATTAACGTCATAATAACTAATATAATGTTTAAATTTAATCTTCTAAACTCGAAAATAAATATTAGTTCAATAAGATAATAACATGAGTGTATCTAATAGTTCTCAAATGAAGAAAAATGAAAAGTATTTGAAGCATTAGTTAATATTATTTAATTAATCCTTTTATTTAGAAAAATAAATGTAATTGAGTTTTGGATTATAGACTATTGAGCTGAATGAAAAAAAAAGTAAATTAAATACAGGGAATGGATTCGATCTCTTGTTATACACAATAAAAACAAGGCAACTGACCACTACGCTAGAGAAGTTTCATATACAACACAAATCAACTTAAAACCTGTATATTCGACCTTTATATATTTTTAAATTGAGGCCTCAAAAATTTGTAAGGCCCCAGTCCCGGTGCCCTACTTTGGCGTTAGATTGACTCATAAACACAGTTCTAATATCAGAGTTAATTAAAACTTTTCGTGGAATATAAAAGCATCAAACATATTTTACAAAAGCATAACATTCTTATTGTCTTAAGATAAAACTTCATAACTTTTCTTCACTGGATGCCAATCAGCTCAGTCCATACCATGTGTCCCCCCCCTCTCAAGCCAGCTCCTTCATCCTATTTGCATGTGTGCATAATAAAAGCCAACTCGCTGAGTGAGTTCTAGTTAGTCAGGCAACATACAGTACGTTCAAATATTACATACTTAACATGCTTTACTTTCTTTCGTACGTACATATGTATATACCTTCATTCTTACTTTCATACTTTCGTTCTTTCATACTTTCATATTTTATCTTACTCTACATACATATTTATACGTTTTAAAGGGCCTTTCGCCCTATAACCTCACAGATATTATTAGGGTCTGCCACCCTACTTTCACATATATTATTAGGGGTCTGCCATCCTCCTTCACATATATTATTAGGGTCTGCCACCCTCCTTTCACATATATTATTAGGGTCTGCCACCCTCTTACCATAAAACCATACTTATTTTTCTTTATATTTAGTTTTACATACCTTCATATTTTATCTTACTTCACATACATACTTATACGTTTTAAAGAGCCTTTCGCCCTATAACCTCACAGATATTATTAGGGTCTGCCACCCTAAAAGAGACTTTCGCCATATAACCTCATATATATTATTAGGGTCTGCCACCTTCCTTTCACAGATATTATTAGGGTCTGTCACCCTCATTTGGCAGATATTATTAGGTTCTGCCACCCTCCTTTAAAGATATTATTAGGTTCTGCCATCCTCTTACCATACATTACTTTCTTTATATTTATATTTATATACTTTCATACTTACTCTTAATCTTTTCTCTACCATTCATATATCGTACATACAACATTCATAAAACAATCACATATCATACATACTTTTAGTTATAGATATATTCATATACACCTACGTACATACTCTTAACCATTTCTATATTATTCAAATATCATTCATAACATTCATATAGCATACACTTACCACTTAAGATAAGTGTATTAAGTAAACACATTGGAGTATGCACACAGCCCCGAAAACATAACAAGGAAATGGGGCTAGAAACTCACCTGGGTCCTCCTTCTTTCGGAATTAATTGTAACACATTTCTTCAGTTGGGCACGGCTAACGGTGTAATAATTATGCTATATCATCTAATCGAATCATCATTATAATTGAAACACAATTCTAATCGAATCACAATTCTAAACGAATGACAGTTCTAATCGCATGACAGTTCTAATCGAATGACCATTCTAATCGAATGACATATTCTAATCGAATGGCAGATTCTAATCGAATGGCGTATGTAACATCCTAAATATTATAATAAAAAATAAAAGGAAAATGATGTTCATTTATTTAAATGTGTGTTAATATTTAATTAGGATTATATAATAAAAGAGTATGGACTTGGGTGGGGAAAGATTTAATATGGGATGGGATGGGCCTTAGGTCCATGAGCTTAAGAGAGTATAAATACTCCTTTAAACCTCCATAAAACCCTCATTTCTTATCATTCAAGTTCTCTACACACTCTAAAAACACACAAACACCTCCCTAACCACGGCCGCAATTAAGAAGAGAGATCCAAGGCCAAACCGAACCTAGTTTTTGATAGATCTTGACTATACAAGCAAGATACGAACTTATCACCTCATACCGAAGCTAACCGTAGCTTAAAAATGTCAAAAGGTAAGTTCTTTACATATAAAAGTTATGTTTTTATGAACGGGTTGTCCTAAAACTTAGCCCTAGAGTAGATAGGGTCTAGATGAACCATAAAGTTACAAACTTGATGTTTGAAATGGACTTAACGAACTCATGGATATATATGGTTCATAAAGAAAACCATAGATCTAGCATAAAAATGTTTTAAACCCATAAAGGTTCAAGCTTTATGGTTAAACCTGCTAGGTCTTGGCCGAAAATGGGAATAGGAAATGTTTATGGATTGATACAATACCATAATGAGGGTATAAATGTTAAAACAAGTAAGGGTAATGGGAATAAAGGACCAAACAGTAGCAGCTCATTCGCATACAATGCCTAAATTCGCATACAATGGCTAAATTCGCATACAATGGCCAGATTCTGTTGGTGCATGTTTTGTAACAGATGATCTTTCGTGTTTTGTCAGAATTGCATAGCGACGGTCACAAAATGCACCAACAGTCTCCCCTTTGACCGTTGCTCTCAATTCTAACAAAACACGAAAGATCATCTGTTACAAAACATGCACCAACAGACTCCCTCTTAACTGATGATCTTCTGTTTGCAGTCAACCAGCCGTGTCTGAAACTGTCCTGTAGCTTCACAAATCTACCAATCACCCAACGTCTTCCATATCAGATCTCCCCTTCAGTGTAAGCTTCTCCGACTATAACGATTGAGGTCTTTGTAATGCATGCATCCCCGTGCCAATAGATCATCTCAACCAATCACGTGAGTCCATCTGACTTCACCAACACATGAAGTTGGGCTTCCTCCACAACTTCACCAACTCGTCGGCATACGATAAGGTTTAATCTTCAACTACTCAACATCAAGTGATCAATTTCATCACAAAACCACCCTGACAGAATCTAACACATGACCATTAAAAAATCTGAAGCATCTTCAATCACCAGGGATAACGATCAGGAACATAAACACTTTAATTCCCGGTTAAATCCAACTTGTTCCAGAATCTTCACTCTAATAAATAAGCATCACGTTTCAGGATCCAATTCTCGAACGCCTTGAAAATAACATAAATAATATGCACTGACCGCAATCCAGTAATGACGAAAAACCTTCAGTTCAATTTGACTTTCTTCGGTTGGTCACCACGAACAACAACAATTTCCTTTCCCACAAACACCCGAATATGTGTCACTATCCAGTTTCAAACAATAACCCATTCACAACCTCAAATCCAAATCAGAGTTGACACATATTTGTTCACACGTAAGACCCAGAGATAACAAGTTTCACTCGTTGACGGAACAACATCTCGTATGAATATTGCATGTATGATATTATGAAAGTATGTATTAATGTTATAATGATAATGAAAAAGAAAGGTAATGTATGGTGGTATGGTACGAAAGGGAACCGAGCCCTAATAATACTCGAGGCAAGAGGGAACCGAACGCTAATAATATTCGAGGAAAAAGGGAACCGGACCCTAATAATATTCGAGGCAAAAGGGAGCTGGGCCCTAATAATACTCGAGGCAAGAGTGAACCGGTCCCTAATAATACCCGAGGAAAGTAGGGCGTAATGCTCTTTAAAACGTAAGGTACAAAAATGAAAGAAAGAAAGTATGAAGGTAAATAAGTGTATAAGGTTCGAATGTATGAAAGTATAAAGTATGAATGAAAGAATGTAATTATGAATGTGTTGTATGTTATATGATTAACTAGAACTCACTCAGCGTAACCGACTTTTAGTATGTACGTAGGTGAGTAGAATGAGGTAGCTAGCTTGAGTGGGGCACATGGCAGAAGAATAAGAGGCTGGCATCTGAAGACTCAAGATGTTTTATGTTATTTGGTGTTTAATTTGAAAGACAAAGTTTTTGTTTAAGACAAGTTATGAAATATTATGAGTGTTTAATGCAAGTTTTTATGTTCCGCGAAAGTTTTAATTAACTCTGATATCTAGAACTATGTTTATGAGTAAAATCCAACGTTTAAAGTGAGGAACAGATAATAGGGCATTACAAGTTGGTATCAAAGCATAAGTTCGAGAGAATTAAGCATCCTACATGCTTAAACTCGAACAGAGAATTGGATTTAAGTAAGAAAAGAAAGAAGATGTCAGTTCAAGATAAGCCATGTGTCACTCAAGCAAGCTCAGTAATGGTAAAGTGTATGGGTAAACAACGTGTAATGATTTTAGCTTAATTGCTAAAGAAAAGATATGTGTATGTTAGGGATAGGATTAACTGATTGTTTGATTGTTTAACCGTTTAAAAGTAGAACTTAGCACAAATAGACTCATAAGAGGAAGTGTATAGGACACAGAGAGTAACGTGATCAGCTAATCGCAGCTGGCCACTGTTATTACCTGTTAGCTTTACTATCCTTGTACTAAATAGTTTCTTGAGTGATGATGTTTATGTTTCCTTATAGAATACGAATGGTTGGAGCTAGGAAAGTTGCTGGACAAGGAGGTTATACGGGACGGCGTGGTAGGCCACGTAGGATCCGAGAGCCTTCTTGGGAACCAGTTGTTAACTCTGTAGAAGGAACAAGTGAGACTCTACGAGGGCCAATCCAGAATGAGGGACCAGCTTGACCCGTCTGTTCAAGCCGCCATTGCTCAAGCTGTAGCTGCGGCAGTGAAGAACTTGAATCCAGAAAAGTCTGCTGGAAGTCATGCAAGAATTGCCGAGAAGTTAGGAGAGAATGGTAAGAAATATGATAATGGAGAGAAGGGTAACTCTAGTGAGGTCAGGTCGGTGAACTACAAGTCATTTAAAGGTTGCGATCCGCCAAAACTAAATGGTATGGGAGACGCAATCGCTACTCTTCAATGGATAACTGCAATGGACAAGGTTATCCGAATTAACGACTGCCGTCCCGACCAAGCCGTGGGTTGTGCCACTCAGTCGTTTGGTGATGAAGCTATGTATTAGTGGGAAAGTGTGGAGCAGAGGAAGACCCGGGATATGATTAAGGAGATGAGGTGGGATGACCTGAAGGAGTTAGTAATGAAGAGGTTATGTGCTGATGCTGAGGTTGAAAGAGCTGAGATGAAGCTTCTGAACTTGAAGACGGGAAAGATGACACACCGTGAGTATACTACCAAATTCAACTGAATGTATAGGTTGGTGCCAGATATGGTTAACATTGAGGCTAAGAGGATCAAGTGCAATGTAATAGGGCTACCGCAGAACGTCCGCACGCTAGTCAGGGAAAATAAACCTGCTACGTTTGACTCGGCAGTGGAACTTGTTAAGATGGTTTATGATGACTTGGTTGTGGATGATGTTGTGGTGGGGGAGGAGAGAAAGGATAAGAAATTGGTCAATCATGCTAAGTGACCCGGTACTCAGTTGTGGAACTCTAAAGACATGAAACAGAAGGTTTGGGAGAAGATGTCGTGCAAGACTTGCGGTAAGATGCACGGTGGTGAGTGTAGGTGGGGACTGGTTCTGATACATGCCATATGTGCGGGAAAATCCATGCTGGGGAGTGCAGAGCTGGAACAAATGTTTTCTATAAGTGTGGAAAGGCAAGCCATTATGCTCATGAGTGTAATGCCAAGCCCGCGTGCTACAAGTGCGGTTAGACAGGTCATTGTGTTAGGGAATGCACTGATGGTGGAGCCGGAGGAAGCGGAAAGAAGGATGCTGAGCAAGCAAGGCCAAAGACCAGAGCTTACATGCTGACTCAGGAGCAAGCCAAGCAAATTCCAGACGTTGTCACATATATGTTTCTAGTAAACGGTGTTTCCGCTTCCGTATTGTTTGATTCAGGTGCGAATAAGAGTTTTGTAGCTACACCATTTATTAAATTAGCTAAAATAAAATGTTGCCGAGTGCCTGAAACCTTTATAGGAGAAACCACTAGTGACAGTTCAGTTAAAAGAATGAAAATGGTTAAGGATTGTAAGATAGAGTTAGAGGGATGTGAGTTCTCTGTTACCCTGTATGTGATGACCTTAGGAGGGTTCGATGTAGTTTTGTGAATGGATTGGTTATCTGAGTTTGAAGCTTAGATAGTGTGTAAGAGTAGAATAATAAGGTTAAAGTCCTTAGATGGTAGTACGGTGACGGTTTATGGTGATAAGGAAAGTTCTGGGCTTAATGTCATTTCGATGATAAAAGCCGAGGGTTTTTTAAGGCGAGGGTGCGGTGCCTACCTGGCGTATGTTGTCAAATCTATGGCTGAGATGAAAGAAATGAAAGATGTTCCTATCGTGTGCGACTACCCAGAAGTATTCCTTGAGGATCTTCCGGGGTTGCCACCGGAGCGTGAGATAGAATTCCAGATAGACTTAATACAAGGAGCCCAACCCATCGCGAAAGCACCTTACAGCCTGACACCATCCAAGATGAAAGAATTGATGTCCCAACTACAAGAACTCCTCGACAAAGGTTTTATAAGACCTAGTGTTTCCCCGTGGGGTGCACCTGTGTTGTTTGTTAAAAAGAAGGATGGAAGTATGTGAATGTGCATACATTATAGTGAGTTGAATAAACTTACGGTGAATAATAGATATCCGTTGCCACGGATTTATGATTTGTTTAACCAACTGCAAGGTTCAAGTTGGTTCTCACGAATAGATCTCAAATTAGGCTACTATCAGCTAAAAGTGAAAGAGGCGGACATCCCTAAAACAGCGTTCCGGACGCGGTATGGACACTACGAGTTCCTCGTGATGTCATTCGGTCTAACAAATGTTTCGGCAGCGTTTATGGACGTGATGAATAGGGTATGTCGGCCGATTTTGGATAAGTCAGTTATCGTTTTCATTGATGATATATTCATTTATTCAAAGAGCGAGTCTAATCATGCTGAGCATCTGAAGGAAGTGTTGGAGGTTTTGAAAGAAGAGAAGTTGTATGCTAAGTTTTCGAAATGCGCATTCTGGTTGCGAGAAGTGCAATTTCTAGGTTACATTATCAATCCTGAAGGGATTACCGTGGATCCAGCTAAGATTGAGGTGATAACAAATTGGAAGACTCCGCAGAACCCGACTGATATACGAAGCTTCTGAGGGTTGGATGGCTACTATAGGAGATTCATCGAAGGCTTCTCCAAGATAGCTGCATCGTTGACCGGTATGGCGCGAAATTCTGTAGTATACAGTTGGGGTAAGTTCCAAGAGGAAGCTTTTGAGGAATTAAAGAAAAGACTCACGCAAGATCCAATCCTTACTCTACCCGATGGTGACGAGGATTTGGTTGTTTGTATTAATGCTTCGCATCGTGGGTTAGCTTGCGTATTGATGCAACGAGGAAATGTTATAGCCTATGCGTCCAAACAGTTGAAGGTTCATGAAAGTACTTACCCAACGCATGATTTAGAGCTAGAAGAAGTAGTGCATGATCTCAAGATATGGAGGCATTATCTGTATGGTACTAAGTGTACTATTTATACAGATCACAAAAGTTTAAAGTACTTCTTCGAGCAAAAAGAATTGAACATGAGGCAGAGAAGATGGTTGGAGTTGATAAAGGACTACGACTGCAATATCAAGTATTATCCTGGTAAAGTTAACGTGGTCGCTGATGCGCTAAGCCGTAAGAATGAAGAAGTCATTGCAACAGTGAAGTCGAACCAATTGATCATGAACTCAAGTCTTTTCGAAGAAATCACCAAGGTGCAAACAGAAGTACTGACAGATGAAGTGTTAGTGAAAAAGGAAAGGATTTTTGGTCAGCAAGAAGAGTTGATGGAAAACACTCATGGTGTTAAGACTAGGTTTGACCGTATGTGGATTCCATGCCATGGAAATTGATGTGTTGTAAAACACACTTACTTTCCTTATGATTTTATCATGGTTTTTATGCTTAATTGTTTATTTTATTAAAGTATTGGGGGTTAAGTGCAATAATTTACACAGTTTAAAAGTTAATTGTAGGTTTATTAAAGATGGTGAAAAAAGAGTTAAGTTGGAAGAATCTAGGGGCGTTTTTGGTCAAGTTTCAAAACTACAACTCAAGGCCCGACCCAAGCCCACAAGTTAGAAGCCTTACATGATATTATATTAAGTTAATTAACTTAATTTTCTGCCATAATCCAGCCACAAATCCCGAAATTCAGCAGCCCCAATTCTGCCCATATTTGCGATCGGCAGCAAGGGAGAAGAAAGAAGAAAAGCTTGTGGCGGCTAGGGTTTGGTGGTTGTGACGGCTGGAGAGGAAGAAGAACACCAAGGAGAGTCTTGTGCAGCTGGTAGGCATCATCTAAACTCAAAATCTCAGCCATAAATCATAAGTATTCATTCATAAACTTTATCTCTTGTTCAAGAACCCTAACTAGTTGAACCTGATCTTTTTGTTGGATTGTTTTGCAAGTAACTTAGAGATTGACTTGTGTTTGATTGTTCTTGATCATTGAATGAGTTTTATTATGTTTATGATGAGTTATATGATGTTTAATTTGATATATTGCTGCTGTCCAAAATCAATGAGTAGCAATCTTGTTTGTTCTACCTAGGTTTGATGAATATTGTTAGGTTTTGACTAGTTATATGGATTGTTAATGATCATGGCTTAAATTGTTAATGTAAAGTTTGATTTAACAGTAAATTAGATTGTGTTCAGTGGCTGTGTTTTGTTTGATTATACCTAATAACCTCGTGCTTTAATTAATTGAATCGGTTTTGATTAGTTGTTGCATGTTTAAGGCTCTTTACTTTGTGTTTAGGGTTTATTTGCGGGAAGTACAACCGTAGGGATAAGTGGGAAAATTAATTAGATAAAATCAGTTGTGAAACACCTTCTTAGAGACCAAGAGGTGATAAGAAGTAAACTCGTCTCATTACTTTTACTTGTTAGAATTAAGATCGCGCGAGAGCGGGTTTTGTTCTTGTCTGGTTCGGGTGTTTGAGCGATTAGTTGGTCTAGTTTAAGTTAAGTTGAATTGCTCCTCTATCCTTGGTTGCGTAGTATTCGTTTCCATTAGGCTAGTGTGTCGGTGAGACCGAGAGGTGAGTCGGCATTAGAACACGTTAATAATTTGTTTTCCCGGTTTGTTCTTAAAATCAACTAAGATAAGTTAGAGTTTGTTAGTGAGACCGAGAGGTGATCTGACCTTCTTGAGCGAACCTTAGTTGTGTCATCCTTTAGAACTGGTGTCGTGAGAGTTTTCAATCCATTGTCTTATCATCTCCTTCAATATGATTCTTACTTAGGTAGACGTTTTTATCATTGCAGTCAAAGTTTCCGAAGTTTAGTCAAAAGTTTTCACTTAGTTAAGTTAAGTAGTTAAATCAAATAAAAAAAATCAATTAAATATTTTGGTGAGTCTTGGTTAGAGTTTAGTGATTATAAACGTTTTCACGTGTCTTCGAGTTCGATATCCGGACTTTCCTCATCTGTGCTATACGCGACCGGTACACTTGCCGTTTGTGTGAACTAGGATGGATTGTTTGGTTTTTAAGCTTAGTTGCGACTTGTGTTTTATTTATATATATATATTTATATATATTTTCGCACATCAAGTTTTTGGCGCCGCTGCCGGGGACACGGTTTGAGGCGTATTTAGAACGACTCGAGTTAGGACTTGCCTTGTTTACTACTTGTCTTTCTTATTTGTTTTGTTTGTTAGTTTAAAACACTTTAGCTAATTATAGTTTCTTTTATTTATTTTAATAGTTGTATGCGACGTACACGATCTCTAGGACCACCATAAATTGAAGGATTTCCCGAACCAGAGAGAGAGCTTTTTGAGAGACGTCGTACCAAACCGTCTTCCAGTTCATCTACATCCGTTGGTAATACGTTCTCTTCTCCTACTTTTTCTGAACCCGTCATTAGGGATAGGATTATGGGCGACACGAATCCACCACCGAGGAGGACAGTTGCAGACCAGGCCCATCCGGTCGATGCTGGCGCGAGATCCAGCATTGCTCCACCAGCTATAAGAGTTCAAACGACTTGGCAGATTCTCTCTAATGTTCTGAACACGATTGCTCATTCTACTCAATTTTACGGGTTACTCCATGAGAACCCACATGCTCATATCACTCGCATCACACGAATTTGCGACACATTTCATCTTGCCGGCGTATCTGAAGACGCCATCAAACTCCGAATCTTTCCATTCTCACTCGTTGATCATGCGAGTCTGTGGCTTGAGTCCCTCCCACAGGGATCCATTGCTACTTGGGCTGCCATGCAGACCCAATTTCTTGAAAAATACGATCCTCCGGCTAAGGCCGCTCGTTTGCGTAACCAAATTCATTCTTTCTAGATGGAGGACACCGAGAGCTTCTACGGGGCGTGGGAAAGGTTCAAAAATCTACTTGCGTTATGTCCAAACCACGGCCTACAAGACTGGGCGGTTGTTGAGAAGTTCTACAACGGAGTGACGTACGCAACTCAGAGTATGCTCGACACGGCTGCAGGAGGTAACCTACTGACAACGAAGGATACGGATGAGTGCATTGCCTTGTTTAACGGTTTAGCCATGAGTGGATACCAGCGACCACCAGTTAAGAGTACCAAAACCGTCGATTCCCTATCACGCGGCATGCATTCGGTCGACACGAGCACCGCACTTGCGGCACAAGTTGAGGCGTTAGCAAAGATCGTGAAGGACTTGCAGGTGAAAAGTAAGTTATGCGAGATCTGTAGAGGGGGACATGATACTGTTCAGTGCCCCGTAGGTTTCCAGGAGGAGGCAGTCAACTTCGTTAATAATCCAAACCGAAATCAACATTCTTTCAATTCTTATAATTCGGGGTGGAGAGGTAACCAAAATTCCAACTGGAGGAACGGAAATCAGTCCGGCTTCCAGCAACGTCAGAGCCTATTCCAGGATTCCGGTGAGGGAATGAGTAGTGGGGAGAAGAAGCCCACGTTAGAGGAGATGATGGCACAGCAGACACAGATGCTGTCGCAACTCATGACTCGAGAGGACTCCCGTCACAAAGAAACTCAAGAGAAATTCCGGGAGCACGAGTCATTCATGAGAAATCAAGGAGCGTCAATTCAAAATCTTGAGCGTCAGATAGGAGAGATAGTAAGTCGTCTAAATGAGAGGTCGCCAGGTATACTTCCAAGTAACACTGAACAAAATCTGAAGGCGTTCGCGAAGGCTGTGACGACAAGGAGCGGTGCAGGGCACGTAGCGAGCCCGTGATTCAAGAGGCGACGAGAGGACTCGTTAACGAGCCTGCAGTAGATGTAGAGGAGCAGGTAGACGAGGAGATTCAGTTGGAGTCTCCACCGGCCAAGGTGCATCAGAGGCACAACCCTGGAAGTTCAGCACAGGCCGAGAACCAACCATTACCCAGCACACCACCGAGAGTCTACAAACCTAGACTCCCATATCCCGGGAGAGTCCGTAGGGATAGAGACGAGGAGCAGAACTCCAAATTTCTTGATCTTCTGAGGCAACTTCATCTTAATATTCCTTTCCTTGAGGCACTTACGCAAATGCCCAAATACGCAAAGTTTCTTAAGGATATTCTTTCGAACAAAGAGAAGTTAGCCGAAGTCTCTTCCATTTCTCTGAGTGCTGGTTGCTCTGCAGTCTTGCAGAGAAAGTTACCAGAAAAGATGTCCGATCCTTGGAGTTTCACAATTCCCTGCATCTTGAGTGATAATACGGTCATCCATGCGCCGGCAGATCTTGGTGCCAGTATTAATCTCATGCCGTATTCCGTGTATCGCAAGTTGGGTCTAGGCGAACCGAGGCCTACCCGTATGAGTATCCAGCTTACTGATCGCTCTGTGAAATACCCCCGAGGGGTGGTCGAGAACATGCTTGTTCGTGTCGACAAGTTCATCTTCCCGGTGGACTTTGTCATCCTGGACATGAGATGGCGATAGTGTCCCACTCATCTTGGGCCGACCATTCCTTGCCACTGCACAGGCATTGATCGATGTCTGTGAGGGTAAATTAATCTTAAGAGTTGGGGATGAGAACGTCACCTTTGACGTTCGACAGTCTCTGAAACACCCCAAGTCTGCTGATGACTCCTTATACTTCATTGATACCATCAAGGAGCATGTTGGGGAGATTCTCAGCGAAATTTGTGGAGGATCTGCCTCCGACACCCAGATTCTCGATAGGGAGATTCTGGAGATTGAAATGGTTGTTGTAAGCAATCAGTCCTTAAATGACGATACCGAGTCGCATACCCCTGAATCTGGGGTGTCTGCTGAGATCGTACGAGACGATCTGATGGACCGACCTTCGGTCGAGAGTCCTCCTTCTTCCTTAGAGCTTAAGGATTTACCTTCCCACCTTGAGTATGCATTTTTAGATGAAGAGAGGAAGCTTCCGGTTATCATTGCATCTGCTTTGACCGAGGTCGAGAAGGAGAAGTTGTTGAGGGTGCTTCGAGAGCACAAGGAGGCTATTGCATTGAAGATTCTCGACATCAAGGGTATCAACCCTTCGTTTTGCACTCATAAAATCCTCATGGAGGAAAATTTCAAAACTGTTGTCCAGCCGCAACGGCGGCTTAATCCGAAAATGCAAGAGGTCGTAAAGAAGGAGATCATTAAACTCCTTGACGCGGGGATCATTTTCCCCATTTCTGATAGTGCTTGGGTGAGTCCAGTCCAAGTGGTTCCTAAAAAGGGTGGCATGACTGTCGTCACCAACGAGAGGAACGAGCTTATTCCCACGAGGACTGTGACGGGATGGCGAGTCTGCATTGACTATCGCCGACTGAATGATGCCACCAGGAAAGACCAATTTCCTCTCCAATTCATTGATCAGATGTTAGAGCGTTTAGCAGGTCAGCAGTACTACTGCTTCCTAGATTGTTTCTCCGGGTACTTCCAGGTTCCGATAGCTCCCGACGACCAGGAGAAAACCACTTTCACCTGTCCTTACGGAACGTTTGCTTACAAACGTATGCCGTTCGGACTTTTTAACGCTCCAGCCACATTCTAGAGGTGTATGGTGGCCATTTTCCATGATATGATCGAGGACTCCATGGAGGTGTTCATGGACGATTTTTCCGTATTTGGGAGTTCCTTCGATCATTGTTTATCAAATCTCGAGAGGATGATGTCCCGCTGCGTTGACACCAACCTAGTCCTTAACTGGGAGAAATGTCATTTCATGGTTCGCGAGGGCATTGTTCTAGGTCATCGAATCTCAAGTGCGGGGATAGAGGTTGATCGGGCAAAGGTTGAAACCATTTCTAATCTTCCCCCGCCTACTTCTGTGAGATCAATTCGTAGCTTTCTAGGTCATGTCGGGTTCTACCGCCGGTTCATCAAAGATTTTTCTAAAATCGCGAGACCCATGACCAAACTTTTGGAGAAGGATGCTCTATTTGTTTTTTCTGAACAGTGTATCGAGGCGTTTGATCTTCTAAAAGACAAACTCGTTAACGCCCCAATCATGGTTGCTCCCGACTGGTCTTTACCATTCGAGTTGATGTGTATGTGTGACGCGAGCGACTTCGCAGTCGGAGCGGTTCTTGGACAACGGAAGGATAAACATTTCCATCCGATCTACTACGCGAGCCGGACCTTAAATGGCGCACAGGAAAGCTATACCACCACCGAAAAAGAGCTTTTAGCTGTGGTGTTTGCTTTTGACAAATTTAGGTCCTATCTAGTTTTGTCCAAAACGATTGTTTATACGGATCATGCCGCTATTAGATATCTTTTCAGCAAGCAGGATGCTAAGCCTCGACTTATCCGATGGATCCTGTTGCTTCAAGAGTTCGATATAGAGATCCGTGATAAGAAGGGGGCCGAGAATGTGGCGGCTGATCATCTTTCACGTCTAGAGGGAGTTGATTTAGGAGATTCGGGAGTTAGGATCGACGATCGTTTTCCGACGGAGAGTCTGATGTTTGTTACTGCACAAGAGGAAGGTTTTCCATGTTTTGCTGATTTCGCGAACTATCTCGCTGACGGATACCTCCCAAAGATGCCTTACCAGCAAAAGAAGAAATTCTTTGCTGACATCAAATTTTACCTTTTGGGACGATCCATATCTTTTCCGCATTGGTGCTGATTAGCTTATTAGAAGGTGTGTAGATGTCAAGGAAGGATGACAAATTTTGAGCCATTGTCATGTGGGACCGACTGGAGGTCACCACGGTGTGAGTTCTACGGCAAAGAAAGTCTTTGATTCTGGTTTTTACTGGCCGTCAATCTTTAAGGATGCTAATCCGTTCGTTAAGATTTGTGATTGTTGCCAGCGTGTCGGCAACATTTCTTCGCGAAACGAAATGCCCCAGAATGCCATTCAAGTTTGTGATGTTTTTGATATTTGGGGTATTGATTTCATGGGACCGTTTCCATCTTCGCGTGGAAACAAATACATACTCATGGCCGTCGATTACGTGTCTAAGTGGGTTGAGGCCAAAGCTCTACCCACCAATGATGCCCGAGCGGTAGTCCTTTTTCTAAAAAGTCTATTTGCTCGTTTTGGAGTCTCGAAAGCCTTGATCAGTGATCGAGGTACTCACTTTTGCAACTCGCAGATGGATAAGGCGTTGAAGCGTTATGGTGTCACCCATCGGCTTACGACCGCCTACCACCCACATACTAGTGGGCAGGTAGAAGTGAGTAATCGGGGAATCAAACGTATTCTCGAGAAAACGGTTGGTTCAAATCGTCAGGATTGGTCCGACAAATTAGATGACGCTCTGTGGGCCTTCCGTACAGCCTACAAGACTCCGACTGGTTCCACACCATTTCGGATGATTTATGGGAAGGCTTGTCATCTTCCTGTTGAATTGGAAAACCGTGCTTCATGGGCCCTTCAAAGGGTTAATCTTGATTTACCCGCCGCAGAGGGTAATCGTTTCCATCAATTACACGAATTAGAGGAGCTCCGGGATCACGCATACGCACAATCACTTCGGTATAAGGAGCATATGAAGGAACTGCATGACAGGAAATTGAAGGGTAATAAGCAGTTTAAGTGTGGGGATAAGGTTTTACTGCATAATTCACGGTTGAGGTTATTCCCGGGAAAGTTGAAATCCCGATGGTCGGGACCGTTCACGGTCACTGAGGTTTTCCCGTCTGGCACGATTGAGATACAAGATCGAAGCGGGAAGTTTAAGGTGAACGACCATAGATTGAAGCACTGCATAGGAGAGCCGATAACCGATCAGACAGTCGAGGTGTTCTACCTTGACTCATTCACCGAGGAATAGGCGTGATGGATGCATCACTCGGGAGACAGCCCGAGTTGTAGAGTTTGTATTATGATTCTCTTTATTATCTATTTTTATTTGGTTTATTTTTATTTATATTTATAAAAACATAAAAAAAAAATAAAAAATCAAAAAATCAAAAACACAAAAATATGTTTATTTTATATGTTTTTGTTTTCTGTTTTGTACGCCGCTACATGCGAGCGAGTTTGAGTTTTTACAGGTATTATTATGCGCATGGTAGCTCTAATGGCGTTTTGGAACTGGTTCACCCGAGGTTGCGGCCGCGAATGAAATGCTATACGGTCGTTCGTTCGAGTCATACACAACTGATGAAGAATCTGCATCTAAACCAGGGGAGTAACCCGTTCTCTATTTTAATTTCTGTTCTTTCAAGTTTTAATTTTATGTTTTACGTTTTATTTTTATTTTATTTCTTTTCCTTGTTCTCATCGAGGACGACTTCGTTCTAAGTGTGGGGATGGGAATTTATTTTACTTAGTTGTAGAAAAAAATTAAAATAAAAAGTTTTCACTTGTTTTTCGTTTTCGTACGTTGTATAAGTTAAAAAAAATGTCCCTTGTTTTTAGTTTCTTTTGCATTAAAATGGGAGATGATGATATTTATCGGAAATCGGTTTTTCAAACTACTAATAATATGAGATAAATAAAAGAAAACGCACTTAACTTGGGATGTGTCGGTAGGATCAGCCTCGAAAATGAAACGGCAAGTTTGATAAAACGGTTAAACGGAAATCTTTTGTGGGTAAAGCGTTTTGTCCGTGGAAAATAAGCAATGAAAGGTCGGGCCATACTCAAGCCTCAAATTTTGGTATGAAAAATGGAAGTATCGTGAGTTTTTAAAAATTTGAATATGTTATCATATGATGCTTGGGTAGGTTTAACGTTTGAGTATGCCGTGTAGCCTGTGATATAAATCTTAAACTGCTAGTTTAGTGTTTTACACCTCATTGGCGTATGGTTTTATAACCTTAAATCCTGTATTGATGGGATGCTTCGAGTCCGGAGACCATGGGTCTGTATGCAATCTATTCATTTGGGTATTCACAATTCCTAAGTGGGGTTGTGGATATTTAAAATAAAGCCAAAGAGCAAACCCTTATAAGTCTATAAACATGATCACAAAAAGTAAAAAAGTACAAATACACTACAGACTTGATCATCCACGCTGTTAGCCATGTGGGGTCCCCTTGCTCGCGTCTCATTACCATTAAGAAACGGACCACAAGGGACACGCTACATGTAAGCCCTACAGATGAAATTTTGCATACTCACCTATGGTGATGGATTTGGGGTATTGCTTGATAATGGGGGTATGTCATGTTGTGGGGAACAATAGCTATTAATAAATTGAACCTTAATCGTATCTAATGGCTGCTTGGTAGACTTTGATGCTTAAGCTTAGGTGGATAAACAATACCCTTGATCGTCTTAACTATTCATAAATATTGAGCAACAAAGTTTTAAATCTGCTAACTTTGAGGTTTAAGTCAAGTTGGGGTGGTCTGGTCCGGTAAAAGCCGAAAATAAGCGGGTCTTAATTGTGTAAACCACTAAGTAATATTATTGTCGGATCTTATTTGTCCCGTTAAAGATTAAGGAATGGGTTTAGGTGGACAACAATATCGATGATCGCGGTTTTTGCGTTTTTTTGAGCTTTAAAATCTAACCTATATGTTTGATTTGACTTTGATTTTCCGATTCTGATCCAACTGCAGTCAAATCTTTTTCAGGGACGAAAAAGTCTTAAGTGTGGGGATGTTTGATGTGTTGTAAAACACACTTACTTTCCTTATGATTTTATCATGGTTTTTATGCTTAATTGTTTATTTTATGAAAGTATTGGGGGTTAAGTGCAATAATTTACAAAGTTTAAATGTTAATTGTAGGTTTATGAAAGATGGTGAAAAAAGAGTTAAGCTGGAAGACTCTAGGGGCCTTTTTGGTCAAGTTTCAAAACTACAACTCAAGGCCCGACCCAAGCCAACAAGTTAGAAGCCTTACATGATATTATATTAAGTTAATTAACTTAATTTTCTGCCATAATCCAGCCACAATTCCCGAAATTCAGCAGCCCCAATTCTGCCCATATTTGCGATCGGCAGCAAGGGAGATGAAAGAAGAAAAGCTTGTGGGGCTAGGGTTTGGTGGTTGTGACGGCTGAAGAGGAAGAAGAACACCAAGGAGAGTCTTGTGCAGCTAGTAGGCATCATCTAAACTCACAATCTTAGCCATAAATCATAAGTATTCATTCATAAACTTTATCTCTTGTTCAAGAACCCTAACTAATTGAACCTGATCTTTTTGTTGGATTGTTTTGCAAGTAACTTAGAGATTGACTTGTGTTTGATTGTTCTTGATCATTGAATGAGTTTTATTATGTTTATGTTGAGTTATTTGATGTTTAATTTGATATATTGCTGCTGTCCAAAATCAATGAGTAGCTAATCTTGTTTGTTCTACCTAGGTTTGATGAATATTGTTAGGTTTTGACTAGTAATATGGATTGTTAATGATCATGGCTTAAATTGTTAATGTAAAGTCTGATTTAACAGTAAATTAGATTGTGTTTAGTGGCTGTGTTTTGTTTGATTATACCTAATAACCTCGTGCTTTAATTAATTGAATCGGTTTTGATTAGTTGTTGCATGTTTAAGGCTCTTTACTTTGTGTTTAGGGTTTATTTGCGGGAAGTACAACCGTAGGGATAAGTGGGCAAATTAATTAGATAAAATCAGTTGTGAAACACCTTCTTAGAGACCGAGAGGTGATAAAAAGTAAACTCGTCTCATTACTTTTACTTGTTAGAATTAAAATCGCGCGAGAGCGGGTTTTGTTCTTGTCGGGTTCGGGTGTTTGAGCGATTAGTTGGTCTAGTTTAAGTTAAGTTGAATTGTTCCTCTATCCTTGGTTGTATAGTATTCATTTCCATTAGGCTAGTGTGTCGGTGAGACCGAGAGGTGAGTCGGCATTAGAACACGTTAATAATTTGTTTTCCCGGTTTGTTCTTATAATCAACTAAGATAAGTTAGAGTTTGTTAGTGAGACCGAGAGGTGATCTGACCTTCTTGAGCGAACCTTAGTTGTGTCATCCTTTAGAACCGGTGTCGTGAGAGTTTTCAATCCATTGTCTTGTCATCTCCTTCAATATGATTCTTACCTAGGTAGACGTTTTTATCACTGCAGTCAAAGTTTCCGAAGTTTAGTCAAAAGTTTTCACTTAGTTAAGTTAAGTAGTTAAATCAAATAAAAAAAATCAATTAAATATTTTGGTGAGTCTTGGTTAGAGTTTAGTGATTATAAACGTTTTCACGTGTCTTCGAGTTCGATATCCGGACTTTCCTCATCTGTGCTATACGCGACCGGTACACTTGTCGTTTGTGTGAACTAGGATAGATTGTTTGGTTTTTAAAGCTTAGTTGCGACTTGTGTTTTATTTATATATATATTTATATATATTTTCTCACATCAGAAATCTTAGATGTCGAATCCTAGATGAACTCATATGTCAAGGTATTCTATCCATCCGAGATCCACTAAAATTTATCAAGACTTGAAGAGAGACTATTGGTGATCGGGTATGAAGAATGATGTAGTAGATTATGTCAGTAAGTGCTTAACTTGTTTGCAAGTCAAGGCTGAACACCAGAAGCCTTATGGGAAGATGCAGCCTCTGGAGATACCTGAATGGAAATGGGAACACATCACCATGGATTTCATAACTAAGCTACCTCTTACAACTAAGAATCATGATACCATTTGGGTGATAGTAGACCATTTAACAAAGAGTGCTCACTTTCTGCCTATACGAGAGGCCATCTCGTTAGAAACGTTAACAAGTTTGTTCATAAAAGAGGTGCATGGAGTGCCACTGTCGATTGTGTCTGATAGAGATACTCGATTTACGTCAAGATTTTGGAAGAAGTTCCATGAAGATATGGGGACGAGATTGAACATCAGTACGGCGTATCATCCTCAAACAGATGGACAGTCTGAGAGGACGATCCAAACCATTGAGGATATGCTACGTGCTTGTGTTTTAGACTTTGGAGGAAGTTGGGATGATCATCTGCATTTGGCAGAGTTCTCTTATAATAATAGCTACCATTCAAGCATTGGTATGCCACCGTTCGAGATGTTGTATGGAAGACGTTGTAGAACTCCTGTATATTGGGTGAGATTGGTCAGAAAGAGATGGGAAGTCTTGAGGCTGTGCAAGAAACTTCTTTAAAGTTTCATCAGATCAATGCAAGGATGAAAGCTGCTCAAGACCGTCAGAAGTCGTATGCTGATAAGCGGCGACGATCTATTGAGTTTAACGTTGGTGACAACGTGATGCTCAAGGTCTCGCCTTGGAAAGGGATTATTCGTTTTAGGAAGAGGGGAAAGTTGAGTCCGAGGTACATTGTTTAAGATTATGGGTCGTATGAGTGAAGTAGCTTATAAGCTAGATTTACCTGAGGAGTTAGAAGGAATTCATTCAACCATCCATGTTTCCCATATGAGGAAATGCCTAGCTGATGACACATCACATGTGCCATTGGTAGATATTGAGGTTGATGAATAGCTGAACTACTTTGAGCAACCTATAGAGATAGTTGACCGCAAAGAAAAACAACTGTGTCACAAGGTTATACCCTTAGTAAAAGTGATATGGAAGCATCGCAAAGGATCAGACGCTACTTGGGAAGTTGAAGAAGAGATGCGCAAGTTTTACACATAATTGTATTAGTAATGGTTAGGTTTCGGGGACAAAACATCTTTAAGGAGGGAAGACTTGTAACATCCTAAATATTATAAAAATAAATAAAATGAAAATGATGTTCGTTTATTTAAATGTGTGTTAATATTTAATTAGGATTAAATATAATAAAAGAGTATGGACTTGGGTGGGGAAAGATGGAATAAGGGATGAGATGGGCCTTAGGTCCATGGGCTTAAGAGAGTATAAATACTCCCTTAAACCTCCCTAAAACCCTTGTTTTTTTATTTTTCAACTTCTCTAAACACTCTAAAAACACACAAACACCTCCCTAATCACGGCCGCAATCAAGAAGAGAGACCCAAGGCCAAACCGAACCTAGATCTTGATAGATCTTGACTATACAAGCAAGATACGAGCTTATCACCTCATACCGAAGCTAACCGTAGCTTAAGAACGTTGATGTGCGAAACGGTCTATTAAAAACTTAACCTAACCTAGACACTCTAGTTTTAAATTTATAAATCTAGACTATCCTAATGCTAGACCACTAGACAGGCAAGTGTACCTATCGACTGTAGCAAAGCCTAACGAAGTCCGGATATCAAACCCACGAGACACTAGCGACACCTAAACTAGACTCTGAATAATAACTTAAATAAATTGATTTTTGTGTTTTTTATTATTAAATATAAACTAAAATACTTACTCTAAAACTAACACGGACGAATCAGACAAGAACTCAAATATGGGGAACAACTACCTAGGCAAGGAATCCCACTAGTCAACTCGTAAACTTTCGAAATTGGATTTATGATTGGTACCGTATTCTAAAAATATGAAACTTAAGGAATAGCTAAAGTACGCTAGATCAGCTCCAGGTCTCACCAACAATACCTAAGAACCCTAAATATCATGTAAAGCTCAACGGTTAATGGTTCGGATCACCTCCCGGTCTCACCTCACCTAACTATGCTAAGGTACCCAAAGATTAAATCATCTCCCGGTCTCTCTAATCAAAAAACACCCTAAGGCGTAAAGGGGTATTTTTATTGAATTCGGTTATAATTCGGACTTGTAAGAATCTAAAGGAATCTAGGGTAACTCACTCCCGTGCAATCATTACCCAAACTCGCAAATGACCAAAACAGACGACACTTAATTACCTCCCGGTCTCTCAAGTGACAGAATATAAGGTATCTCTAAACTCTCAATTATCGTTCCTATGGAATACGTTAACAATAAACCATAAACTAGTTACAAACACACAGTAAGCAAGCTAATATGCATCCATACATGAAAGACATTCACAAAGACGCATATGGAACAATTAATTGATAATAAATTAATACCAAATACGCATATGTATCACAACCAAATAAAATAAAAAGTTTACCAAAACATGAACCAATCAATAACTAATCCAAAACCAAAAGTATAACGAATCTAAAAAATATTCATCCAAACCCAGGCAATATAAAAATTTAGCAAATCATAATAATTTTCGACGAAACAAAGATATAATAATTATTGCAGTTCATCGAAAAAGAAATAAATATAGTTTAGTTACTAGCCTGCTTGCTTTCTATTTTTCTTCTCTGCTCCAACCTCACAGCCAACAGGGGTGGCCTCTTGATTTGCGTCACCCACACAGTAGGGTTAAAAACCCCCCTTCGTGAACAGGGGCGGCCTCCAAGACAGCCAAGGTTGCGAGCCTTCTGTTCCAACCTCCCTTTTAAACTTGCTGAAATCGAACAACCCCTAGTGGGTTCACCGCCATAACCATACAATTAATTTTTATGGCCCAAGTATTATTGCATAGGATAACTGAAGCCCACTTATTTTTAATTTGTTATCTCATCCGTTCCTTTGTTACTTATGTCTGCATGAAAATCAAATTATTAAGTGGCCTCATCATTTAGTTATTATAATACAATAACTGAATACTTCAAATTAATTCAATTATGTATGTTTGTTTGCTCGTAGCTTCAAAAGATTGCTGTAGGTTCCTAACCGGATCACACAAGAATATCTCGTAACACGAGGGTGCGGAATCCCCACGTAATACGATACGAGCGTAAGATAGATAATACGTTGAACCGATAAAACAAACTCACGGCACAATACTAATAAACTCGATTGTATTGCAACACTTCAACACGTGATATCAATGATCACTAACACATGTTCGGAGAACCCTTTTTTCACGATAAGCCGAAGTGGAGGTTTAAATACACCTCAACAACTTCGCCTAACATACTAGGCGAAGTTGTCATAACTTCGCTTATCCCCCAAGTTCGCCTACATCTCAGGTGAACTTATACAAAACAATATTCAAAACCAAACAAACAATCTAAACGATTACAGACACATACAAAACACAAGATACTGAACTACTGACATTATGCACCAACAGACTCCCCCCTTGGCAGTAGCTTCATATCTCTATCTTCATTCTCGTGTCTAGTAATCCCAAAAATCTCGTGCCACCCGTCTTCAAGCATGAACGCCCTGTCTTACACAGACAGAGACCACCCTCTGGTACTTCTTGGCTTCATCCTTCCACGCAAGAATGTAGAATATCTTCTTATCGTTTAGTACCTGCAAATCAGCTTGAGACAAATTTACCAAGTCCATGGGATCATACACTCTTAGAATCTCCTGTTCGTCCTCATCTTCCATAACAGCTTCAGCTGTTTGACTATTAACGTACCACCACTTGAGACTCTTTAAAACATCCTTGGGCATTATCTTCATCGGCACTTCTTTCAAACACCGAATCGGCTTATATTTCATCACCATCCAAGGTTTGCCATCAGCTCGCATTCCCCTTTCCTTATCTTCAATTAACTTCCCTTTCTGAGGCTTTAACAACTCAAACTTCTTCTCTTTCACGCTTTCTTTCCACACGATCTTCCCAATTATTCTAGCCATATTGTCATCACTCCTATTAATCAATCTCAATTTAGCCAAATCCTTCACCTCACACTCAGGCAAGGTATTGAGCGATCTCAAAGTCCTCTTAAAATACTGAATCCCATCAAAGCGTTTAATTACAAATAACTTTAACTACTCATCATACAGCCAGCAAATAATACCTTTCTTCGACTCAGCATACCCCTTGATATTGTAACTCTTTTTGAACATTGTTGGAACCGCTGGCTTCTTTGTCTTGATAAACCTTTCGATGCATTGGGATCATCGTCTCTATCTTGTCTCTTCTTGGTTCTCAACTCGTCGCCCTTGCAGCTCGTCTCCCCCTGAGATGCTAAGAACTCTTTAAGGGCATCAAATAATTTACCGTGTTCAACAAGGAGGGACGACTGTAACTGGTTCTCTGCCACAAGTCTCTGGATGGCATGAGTTTGGATGAGATTAATTCTTGACTGTTTAGCAACCACCCGTTCAAGAGCTACTATCCTCTCGGAATCTGATAAAGTAGCATCAAAATCAAACCTTATGTGAGAAATGTCTTGAGCATACGATGGAGTAATGCCCAAGCTAGCTGGAATATCAGAAGTAGTCTGAAAAGTAACTATGGGTGGTATTGAAACAGGCATCCCTGCTGTAGCAACCAGCGTTGACTCAACAAATCTTGCAACAACCTCCGATGGAGTGACAGTAGGAGGTGGCAAGGAGACTATCTCCGGTGCTGTAAATTGAAACGTGGTCGGAGGAACACCAAAGGATGACGATGTGGTCACACGGGAACACTTGAGGTAATCGGTACTGTCACAGTCATAGAAGCAGGAACCATAGTCATACCAGATAACAAGGGTGGAGAGAAACGAACCACCCTTGATCTTTCACTAACTTCTGAACTTTCACCAGCTCTGACCTTCTTCGATCTTCGTACCAACTTGTCTAACTCCTCCTCATATTCAGATTCACTGTCATCCGAGTCTTTTTTTCTCTTTCCATGTATTCTTTCTTGTCTGATCAGAATCTGTTGTGCTTCAGCAATATCGTCAGTGGAGGAGTCAGAGTCGGTTCTCTCAGAATCCGCCACAGACGTAGCGACCATAGAAATATCCACACCAGATGCCTCAGCTACTAGGGCTCGAACCTCAGCAGCTGGATCAATTTGTTCCATGTCAAAGAACCCTTGCCCTCCAAAGACGACTTCAAGATCAACCTGTTCTTCCGGAGCTGCAACAGGGTCAGCAGGCAGTGCTTGTTGTACCACAGGTGGTGGTTGAGGAACATTAGCATGTTGCGGTGCCGGGTCACGAAATTCATCTCCTGGAGGAGCAACATAGGCAGGATTCACCAAATAACCAAACAATGCAGTGTGCCGTGGACGAAGTTCCGGTTTTCTACGAGCACTTGATGACCTACATTGCGCCAAAATTCTCTTACTCGCACTTTCAACATAACGGATAGGACGTCGTTGAGGCAGCGTAGGGGCTACGTGATTCAGAATCATCTGGAGGAATCTCGGGTACATCAAAAATCTTTCCCTGGCGACCGCGCGTCTCGGACGATCAATTTCATAAAACACCATCTGACTAAAGCTGTAGGGCTTGTTGTAAGTCAAGGCAGTCATTGCAGATTGCATCGTTGCCCCCATACCGTCTGTACTAGCTTTACGACCAGACATGCACACTATCATCACATGCATCAGAAAACGCCACTGATCTAATAAAATCCCTTTCTCCTTTGACTGTCACCCAACGGACCCGAATAACCCGTACGCAGAAACGCACCATCTCTTAATGGAGCCAGAAAATCTGTTGGATCATCTGTAGTTTCATCCCCGAACTGTAAAGCGACCCTTATTTGATCTGCCGAGAATTGTACCACCTGATTGTTCACTGTAGCGCGCATAACCGGAGGATCAACTCTACAGTCATATTCTATCGTTCGCCAAAAGTCTTCGATATTTGGTAGTGAAATGGGGAGAGTAATCGTGATGGCGTGAAAAATACGTGAGCGAACGAGGAATGAAATGATCTCACGATAGTCGTCTATACCACTAGCATCCGGATCCAAAGTGATATACATGTTGTGACCCGGAAAGAACTGTCGGTTGTTGTCACCACCTTCGTCACCACCAGCACCACCAGCCCCTGCCACAGCAGCCATATCTGCACAACAAACGGTCTAAGTTAAAACATCGACATAGCAGATCATACCTTCGCCTGTTACCATGAGCGAAATTATGATATCTTTTACGTTTAACTTCGCAGAAACCAATTTCGTCTGAATAAACAGATCAGAACACTTAGATAAGATTTTCATGAGCAGGCGAAGTTAGTCATATGGCGAAGTTGAGTACAACTTCGCCCTAAACTCAAACTTTGCCTGAGAACAAACCAGAACACTTAAATAATATAATCTTGAGCAGGCAAAGTTAAACCTATGGCGAAGTTGAGTACAACTTCGCCTAAACCCTAACTTCGCCTGAATCTGAAACGGCGTAGCATGATGATCCTTTCATGGTTTTGTTTGGTAGTTTTGGAGAATGAAAACATGAAAAGATTGTTCAATTGAGATCTAGAAGACCAAATGGGTTACAAGCACAGTGAAAACAGATAGTGTATCAAGTGTTTAAAGGGTTTCACAAGCTATGTCACACATCGGATCACCAAGGCTCTGATTATCACCATTAATATGAATTACAGGTTAAACCGATCCTACACACCTTTATCGCGGACAAGAAACAGATAGTAATGAGGTTCGATTCAATGTATAATTTCGCCGAGGGTTGGAAATGTGTGGGTTTAAGTTCGCCGAGGGATAAGAGTTTTGAAACATTTGACCAAGTTGACCAGTCTTATAACCTTATAGTTTTGAAAATACATGGGCGAAGTTAAGGTTAACTTAGCCCCTTTGACAACTTCGCCCCTAACTCAAACAGCTGGTCAACTTCGTTGTAGTTATAACTTCGCCTGATCCAACTTCGCTTAATAAACAACTTCGCCTTAAGTGAGATTAAAGAAAAAGGAATCAAAACTAGTAACCAAGTGTTTATTAAAACGTACCAAGGTATAAAACATAAAACAAAGTAAAGATAATTAATTAAACGGGATCAAATTTCAGTCTTGACCAGAACCTGCATGTTTTAGAAAACATCCGAACAGGAATCATACTAATTAAGTGGCTGTCACATAGATCCATGTTCAGCGGTATTATGACATAAAGAAACATGTTGTAAGCAGGTATAAAACTTAGTATGGTTTTCATCGCTTCAGTGATACGGATAAGGTTCAATTAAGCTCATAACTTTAGATGGACATCACATGAGAGATTGTGATGCCTCCTATCTATTCTCAAAGCGTATTGTGCTTTCCCCATGTCACCCGGAGTTGACTTCGACCCGTAGTGTCTGATTAAACAGTAAGCATACATCGATCTTTAGAGTCTTCTTCCCGTTCCTTTTTTTTATGCTTGAAATATTCTCACTTGCCTCTTTCTTGATATTTGAAACAACATAAGCTTCAGAAGGCTTAACAATATACATGTTTTTTATTATTATTATTATTTATTAAAAAGGACATTAATACAACTTCAAATTGTAGACAACTGCAAGTCCCGAATCTGGATCACTGTAGGTAGTTGACACTATCTTCTTGGGAATCAGAACACTCATGGGCTCGTGTATGACTGGGTAATCACTTTTCTGCCTAACATTCGGAAAGATGTACATGGAGACATGCACAACTCAGAATGATTCTCCACATTAAATCGAAAAGATTTAGTTTGTATCACTTCTACTTTTACATACCATAGAAAGCTACCATAACATACAATGACTGTTCTTGAGTCCTTTATGACTAATAACTTCACTAGTTAAGCACACAAAAATAGTTTTCTATCACTTTCCAATGTTGGATCAATTTTCTTTTAAACATTGTATTGAAACTTCTTATGAAGTTATAGACTTGAAAAATTATATCATCTCCAAAAAAAATTTTAAAATTCTATCGCCCCGATCAAGTGAAAGTCTTCAGGTAAACGGCTATCCCGAAGATCCAATGGATCAGTTGGACCAACCACATACGAGTATATGTCCTTTTAACTAAGTATGAACGACTATTTTTCAGCGAAAGAATAAAAGCCCATCATAAACCGCCCCGGTCACTTTCAGTCATCTGGTTAATGGTTATCCTCATAATCTACAAGTAGAAGTAAGGACCAAACATATCCGAAGATATGTCCTTCAAACTTAAGCAACCGACATAATTTTAAGCGATAGTGATGTTTTTTTTTTCAATAAACCAGGTTACTCGGGATGGATCATCCCATTAAGCTCAACAAGATTTTGAAAACGGGATCGGTCAAACGCTTTAGTAAAAAGGTCGGCAAAATTATCCAAAGAATCAACCTTTTCAAGCACAATTAATTTCTTCTCAGCACAATCCCGTATAAAGTGATGACGAATGTCAATATGTTTAGTTTTGCTGTGTTTGACGGGATTGTTAGTTACTGAGATTGCAGCAGTGTTATCAATGCAAATAGGAGTTTGAGTGAAATTCAGACCATAATCACGCAATTTCTGTTGTATCCATAGAACCTGGGAGCAGCAGTTTGATGCTGCCATGTACTCTGCTTCGCAGGTTGAAATGGCTACTGAGGTCTGCTTCTTGCACTGCCACGACACTAATCTTCCTCCCAGAAACTGACACCCACCGGTTGTTGACTTCCTGTTCTGATTGCAACCTCCATAGTCAGAATCAGTGTAAGCTACCAAATCCAGTTCTCCCCTTTTCGTGTACCACAATCCCAACTTAGGCTTGCCTTTGAGATACCGCAAGATTCTCTTCACTCCCTTCATGTGAGATTCCTTCGGGCTTGCCTGAAAACGAGCACAAAGACAAACTGCAAACATAATGTCAGGTCTAGATGAAGTTAGATACATTAAAGAACCTATGATTGCTCGATATTGGGTGGGTTCAACGTCTTCATCACTGTCAGAGTCAGCACCCAGTTTGTGGTTGACGCAAACTGGAGTGTCAAATGGGGTGCTATCATCCATCTTGAAGCGTTTGAGCACATCATGGACATAATTCGTTTGATGAATAAACATCCCATCTTTCTTCTGATCTACCTGCAATCCCAAAAATAAAGTTAATTCGCCCATGGCGCTCATTTCAAACCTCCTTTTCATGACTGCTTCAAATTCCTGACACATGGCGACTTTTGATGCAGCAAAAATAATGTCGTCCACATAGACTTGAACGAGTAGAAAATCTCCCCCTTTTCTCTTGACAAACAGCGTGCTATCGATCTTTCCTCTTTCGAACCCATTATCAAGCAAGTAATCGGACAAAGTTGCGTACCAGGCACGAGGTGCCTGATGTAGCCCATATAAAGCTTTACTCAGTTTGTACACATGATCAGGAAAATCTGGGGGAATCCCGGAGGTTGTTCAACATACACCACCTCATCGACTTTACCATTTAAAAAGGCACTTTTCACATCTAACTGGAACACTTTCATCTCTTTGTGTGCAGCAAATGCCAAAAATAGCCGAATTTCCTCCAATCTTGCCACAGGAACAAACACTTCGTTGTAGTCGATTCCTTCTTGCTGATTGAACCCTTTTACTACCAGCCTTGCCTTGTTCCGTATGATTATCCCTTTCTCATCTCTCTTACATTTAAAGACCCACTTTGTACCAATAGAATTTACATTCTGTGGTTTTTCAACTAATTTCCATACTTCCATCTTCTTAAACTGTGCTAATTCTTCTTGCATGGCTTCAACCCACGAGCTATCTTTTAGAGCCATTTGATAATTCTTCGGTTCAATCTGGCTGACGAAGCAGGTGTACAAGCATTCGTTTATGATACTCGTGTCTTTAATGCTTGCGTAAACACATGTGTGTTCATCCAAACTTCTTCTTGTTTGAACACCGTCAGACAGATTACCTATCACGTTCTCCAAAGGGTGATTTTTGTGAACTCCCGTAGTCTGAATCGGACCGACCTCCAGATTGTTTTCTAAATTTGAAGAGAATTCATCAGTGGGTGATTGATGTTGAGAGTGAGATGGATTGTAAAATTCTTCTTCAGTAGAGGCAGCAGGAGTATCAACGGCACTTGACGAGGAAGGTTGACTTTCATCGTATCGCGGACGTTGCACAATATTTTCCTCCTCGTCATACAAAATCTGTGAAGCAATTTTCTCATTAACTTCTGCAAAATCCAAGTAAGGCATATTAAAAGATTTGAATAGTTTATCATAGTTGAAAGCTTCAGCGGGTCCCATGCTAGGCCTTGGTGATTTGTAACTCGTAATGTCAGTGTTACATACCACCTCAACCTTGCTGTTCGATAAATTAAAGACTCTTCTGTTGGGTGTCCCAACAACATATCCGACTAAAATACCTTCCTCGGCTTTCTCACCAAATTTTGAGTTTGTCTTTAATATCGAACATGGGGACCCGAAAGGTTCGAGACCATTCAAGTTTGGCTTTCTACCATGCATAAGTTCATAACAAGTTTTATTTAATCTTTTAACAGTTAAAACACGATTAAGGATATAACAGGCTGTGGAAACAGCCTCAGCCCATAACACCACAGGAAGTTTAGTCTCTGCCAGCATGGTTCTGGCTCCTTCGATTAGCGTTCTATTCTTCCTCTCAGCTACTCCATTTTGTTGCGGAGTATACGGGGCGCTGTACTAATGTTCTATCCCTTTCTGTAAGAAGAACATCTCCATCTGATAGTTCTTGAACTCTGTACCATTATCACTCCTGATGTACTTAACCTTTCTCCCAGCAATATTTTCAACCTTGGTAATCAAGTTAATTACCAACTGAACAGTCTCATCTTTTGCCTTCAGAAAGTATACCCAAGAGTATCGAGAGTAATCATCGGTTACAACCAAGCAGTATGACGTTCCACCTAGACTCTTTACATTCACAGGACCAAAGAGATCCATGTGTAGTAGGTCTAGGGTACTGACAATTGAGTTAACCTTCTTTGAGTGATGAGGCTTTTTGTGTTGCTTTCCTTTCTTACACGACAAGCATTGATCTTCAAAGTTAAAATTCTTCAAGGGAACTCCAAGTACCAGCCCATTCTTGACAATGTAATTCATTTTGCGAAGATGTATATGTCCCATTCTTCGATGCCATAACTCTGACTCAGACTCAGTTGCCTTTGACATAAGACATGACTCTTCTGTTGTCATCTTAGTTGACCTCATATCCATTACATACGTGTTCTTTTCTCGTGGAGCTTTCATCACCACCCAGGCCTCTGGTATCTTGAAACCATGATAAAGAACGATTGCCTCATTTTTAGTAAAATGCACCGCGTATTCTTTGTCACAAATCTGAGATACACTTAACAAGTTATGCTTCAACTCTTCCACAAAATTCACCTTCTCTAACTTCATTCTTCCATTCGTCACAGTTCCAATACCACTGATTCTACCTCCACTCTCTCTAGCGAAACTAACCCTTCCTCCTTGAACAGATTTCCAGTCACGTATCAATTTCTTGTTACCAGTCATGTGCCGGGAACAGCCACTGTCAACAACCCACATATTGTTTACAGCCCTGTTTGACTGTTCCTGCACAATTAAAGAAATAGATTAAAATCTGGGGACCCAAGATCTACTGGTCTTGGGTCGATTAAATCTGTTGTCCGGCATCCAGTACTTTGGTTGCCCAAAGTCAGTTTGAGGATGGTTTATGTAACTTCTGAAAGGAAACCTTCTAGAGGACTGGCTATGAGGCCATCCACATCTTAGTGAATTAAATGAATTATAATTGTTGGATTGGTAGTTTACTGGGAAATATTGAGACTGATTTCTTTGAAATCTTGGATTAGTCCAATGACTGAAATTTGAGGGCCTCATACCTCTAAATTTTCTTTGTTTTAGAGGACAATCAGCAACAAGGTGTCCTACTTTATTGCATCTGAAACAACTTCTGTTTTGAACTTTCGTCTCAACAGTTGTTGCAGATGTCGAGGCTGCGTTACTACCCGTTTGTCTAACATATTGTGTGACGAACGGATTTAGGGAAGAATTCTTTTCATTGCGCTTATATTCCTCCCCACGTTTTAGTAACACTACCTCTTCTTTTATCTCACCCAATTCGGATGACTTGTCCGAATTTGATGAGACAGAGCTAGGGACAGAAATCTCAACATTAGAACTTCACTCACTCGTTTCGCTCTTATTAACCTCAGTTTCTTTAGTCGAAATTTTGATTGGAACTGTCTGACTAATCTCAACATTAGCAGATTGCTGATTACTAGGATCATAAGTATAGTTATTGTTATACGGTGGCAGAACTTCAGAAAATCCAATTCCTCCTTTGTTAACCGGGGAACGTTGAACACTTATGATGTGATCTAGCATTGCTGAAGAATTTCTAAATTGTTCAATTTTTCTGTTTAGTTCCACCACTTTTACCTGGTAATCAGCTATCTGTTTATCTTTTTCAGCAATCAGCTTGGTCTTTTCATCTAACACTTCATAACTAAGATCAATTACTTGTATTTTTTCAGCTAGACTGGCTTTAAGACTTCTGATATCCTTTTCACTAGCTTTTATTTTTACCGAGTAACTGTTTTCTCTAGTTTTAGTATAGTGATGATCTTCTTTTAAAGTTTTAAATTGTGTGTCCAAACTAACAAACTGATCAGTTAATGTTTTCAATTGTTCAGACAGATTTTCACATTTTTCACAATGAAGTTTAGAACTTAACTCAGAGAGCTGATCGTTCACTTCTGCCATATATGCTTGATTTTCTCCCGTCTCCCTCTCACTTCCTCCAGTTTCGATGTTTACCAAATTAGCCTGTTCGAACACTTCCTCAACTTGTATATTCCAGTTGTATCCATCATTCTGTCTAGATACCATAGCCCTATTTTCACTACCGCCCCCATTCTTTTGTGCAGGCCTGTTCTGACTTCGTTCGACTCTCTCATTTGTACATTCCTTAGCAAAGTGACCATTTTGTTGACAGTTGTAACATCGAACCTTTGATTTATCAAACCCTGGTCTTTCTCCAATGAACTTTCTACCCGTTTTCTTCATGAATCTCTTTACCCTTCTTACTATCATAGCCATCTGCCATTGCAGGTCCATCTCTTCCAAATCATCAGCATCGATCTGATCATAGTCTTCATCGAAAGTTGCAGGGTCGACTATTTTTCTTTGATGTAGTTCTCATAAGATGAAGGATGCATAGAGAGCAAACTGTTGTTCAGCTGATTTAACACTCATGGGCATCTGTGAGTAGTTGTAGCTTGGAACATTTGACGAGAAATTTCCAGTTGTGGCTTGAGGTTTTGAAGGATTACTACCTCCAGCTACGAAACATACGTCACCATCCATATTGAGAATCACATGACCATCACGAGTTGAGTTTGAGTTTGATTCTCCCTTTGAGTAGTAGGCAGAGGATTCTGATTTTGAACTTGAGCTTGGAGTGACTTTCGCACCATACATTCCTGAATCCTGAACCTGATCAGTTGGTGTGTCCTTCCGAACCATGTTAAGTTCAAAATTTCGTAACTTATTGACCACTGTTTCCAAATCAATCTTGGCAAAGTCTTTATCTTCTCTCATCAGAACAGTGTACATTTCCCATTTTAGTGGAAGAGCATCAAGAAGTTTCTCTACTACCTCTTCTTCCTTGTATTCAATGGAGTAATTACTTAGTTCGGTCATCAAGTGATAATATCTTGTGATGATATCGTCAAGTGATTCATTTTTCAAATACTTGAATACAGAGAATTGGGTTTTTAGCAGATTTGTCTTAGAAGCACGTATCCCCACATTACCTTCATATCTATTTTCTAGTGCTTCCCATAGCTCTCTAGCAGTTTTGTATTTCTTGAAGGTGTGAAGAATCTCTTGTGGAAGAGCCATTGTTATAGCTGCATGAGCTTTACTCTCTGCCTCATACATTTTCTTTTCCTCCTCTTCCATCTTACTATACTTCTTAATCTGTTCACGACCTTCAAATAAGGAAGTTGGTGGAATGTATCTGTCTTGAATGCAAACCCACATCTTAGCATCTTGATACTTCACATACTGTTCAAACCGATCTTTCCATGCAACGAAATCGGTACCCTTAAGAATTTTTGGAGCTTTAGTTGCTGAACCGGCTTCAACCTCCATCTTTACCAGTTCTGTGATGTTTATTGAAGTCATAGTTGAAAGAAACACGACTCGAAATAAAAAGAAAATACTTTCTGTGAATAGTGAGCAGATAGCGAAGTTGTTACAACTTCGCTTGAAGCTTAATTTAACTTCGCTTGAAGCTTAACCTCGCTGCTTCCTAACTTCGCCTCTTATTAACTTCGCTTAAACCTTATAAGTTCGCTTAAACCCTACGTAAGTTGACGGAAACTTCGCTTGATGAACACAAGATCTGCAGGTTTTAATTGGATGTATTGCGAGGTATGCGGAGGTGTTTTGGGGTATATTTGATGGTGGAAGATGGGCAAGACACAAAAACTAAGTATTTCAACGTAAACTCGTTCCGCGAATAGTCGAACGGAACGATCTTAACACCCGTGTGATAATCCCGAACCACACAATCACGAGCAAATGCTCTGATACCAATTGTAGGTTCCCAGCCGGATCACACAGGAATATCTCGTAACACGAGGGTGCGGAATCCCCACGTAATACGATACGAGCGTAAGATAGATAACACGTTGAACCGATAAAACAAACTCACGGCACAATACTAATAAACTCGATTGTATTGCAACACTTCAACACGTGATATCAATGATCACTAACACATGTTCGGAGAACCCTTTTTTCACGATAAGCCGAAGTGGAGGTTTAAATAGACCTTGACAACTTCGCCTAACATACTAGGCGAAGTTGTCATAACTTCGCTTATCCTCCAAGTTCGCCTACATCTTAGGCGAACTTATACAAAACAATATTCAAAACCAAACAAACAATCTAAAACGATTACATACACATACAAAACACAAGATACTGAACTACTGACATTATGCACCAACAATTGCAAATCCACAAATATGTATTTTAAAAAAACATCATTCACATTTAAATTATTATTATCAATTTATTATTTTAAGCTTGTATTTACTTAGGATCTTTAAAATCCAATATAAGCCAAATAGAAATATGTTCAATAAAAACATGGCTCAAAAGTACTAGTGTAGAAAATATTTATTAATAATATGTATATTTGAGACTATATCAAATATCCCCACACTTAAACCTTTTTCGTCCCTGAAAAAGTATTTTGCAATGAAATCAGAATTCGAAACTGATCTTTTAAACATATAGGTTATCTTTTAAGCACAGATAAACGCAAAAACCGCGATTGCCGATATTGTTGTCCACTTAAACCCAGCCACCAGCCTATCAAGCCCCCAATTGCATTAAGTGTTTTAAGTTCAAAAACCACGGCTACACCCATCTCAGACAAAGAGAGCTAGAAAAACTAGAGTTAAAGCAGACTGGTTTGACAAATCACCATAAGCCAAGAACTCGTTGATGGTACTATGTAGATGCACTCGGTGAATTTATGATGGATGAATGGTCATGTGGAGGTCGTACGAGCTATTCCTAAATATTATTGGACTTTGTCCTATAAATCCCTAATTTCATATTTATTGACTAAGAACCTTCGAGCCTCAATAGTGTATCCTCAGAGTCACTATCCCCTGGGAAACACGTAAACTCTAAGTCCCGTCTAGTATATGCATCTTTGGCCTCTTTTACTAACTTTTAGAATGCTTCTTTGCCATTTTGCAATACATTACTTTCTCATGGTCATTTGCTTTTCGGACCAACTTTTCACAATACACTTTCAAAACATATTTCTCTTTTTTTCCGCTTTTTTTTCTTTTTTTTCTTTTTCTTCTTTTTTTTCTTTTTTTTATATCACCCTAAAGTATATAACTATTTCTAAGCTCGTAAAAAGATGGACATGTGGTGGTGTGATGATTTGAGTGCATCTAAGTCTTACCATCTCATAGTTTTTAGATTATGGTAATCCTCCCTAAGCATCGAAATTCAGTTTTACCGTTTTTCAAATTATTATATATATAAAATTTGCAAAAGAGGACTATCAAAGCTAGTTGGGCCTACCGACACATCCCGAGTTTAGTACATAATCTTTTATTTAATCTCATATATAATAGTAGTTTTAAAAACCAATCTCAAATTTTTCTATCATTTTCCATTATTTGCAATAAAATTCATTAAAATTTCGGGACATTTTTTTAACTTTTTTTTTAACATTTTTTATATTTTTTATATTTTTTCTTTTTCTTTTTAAATAAAATTTAAAACTGTTTTTTTGTTTTTTTTAAACTTTTTTTTAACCTATAGAAAACGTCAGTTCCCATCCCCACACTTAAAATCTACATTGTCCCCAATGTAGGAATAGAAAAAGACAAAAAAATAAAGCTGAATAAAAATAATAAATTGGAACAGACTCCCCTGATAATAATACTGTTATCTTCAAAAGTCTCGTTCCAAGGCGACCGTATAGCATTTCATTCGCGGTCGCAGCTTCTGGGTGTCTTCTACAATATGATAGGCTCAGAAAATCCTCATACGAATGGAGATTGAGTATGAATGAGAAAATCCAATCCTGCAAAATAAAACACAAAACAACCCAAAGCAGACATCAAACAAACTCTAAGGACTAAAAGACTCAAAGAAAAATAAAACAAAGAAGAATAAAAAAAAAATAATACAACTAAGTTTTGTACAAACTCTATAACTCGGGCAAAGTCCCGAGTGTGCTCTCCTCCTCTACTCTCCAGGCGGGTCTAGGTAGATCGCCTCCTCCTCGCGATCACCAAGTGGACCTCCAACATAATGCTTCAGTCTATGCCCATTCACTTTCCAAGAATGTCCATCATCAGCCTCTATCTCAACCGCTCCATACGGAAATTCCTTCACAATGAATAGACCAGCCCATCGGGATTTCAATTTACCCGGAAACAACTTCAACCGGGAATTATATAGAAGAACCTTATCCCCACACTTAAACTTTTTGGGACCCTTAATATGTTTATCATGGCGTTCCTTCGTCCACTCCTTATACCCCCAACTTCTCTCTTACGCCTCATTCCGCAGCTCCTCAACCTCATGAATCTGAAGAAACCGACTCTTTCCCGCTGCAGATAAATCAAGATTTACGGCTCTTAAAACCCAATACGCACGGTGCTCTAACTCAACAGGGAGATGACACGCCTTTCCATAACCTAGCTGAAAGGGAGTGGTCCCTATAGGCGTTATGAATGCAGTACGAAAAGCCCAGAGTGCATCATCTAGCTTTTCACCCCAGTCCCCGCGATTGTTCCCTACTGTTTTCTCTAAGATCCTCTTAATTCCACGATTGGTGTTTTCCACTTGACCGCTAGTCTGAGGATGGTAGGCCGTAGAATGTCGATGGGTGACTCCATAACGTTTCAGAACCTTATCCATCCTAGCATTACAAAAGTGGGTACCCCGATCACTGATCAGGGCCTTAGGAGTACCGAATCGAGCAAAGAGTTTTCGAAGGAATCCCACTACAACTCGCGCCTCATTTCTAGGTAAGGCTTGAGCCTCCACCCATTTGGACACGTAATCGACAGCAACGAGTATATATATGTTCCCTATAGACATAGGAAACGAACCCATAAAATCAATGCCCCATATATTGAAGATCTCAACCACCTGGATGGGGTTTTGGGGCATCTCATTTCGGAATGAGATGTTTCCAGCTCTCTGACACGCATCACTGTAGGTTCCCGGACGGATCTTACACGGGATATCGCTATCTACGCAGGTGCGGAATCCCTGCGTAGGTAGTTATGAGCGTAGAATACGTAAAACACGAACACACGATACAAACGAAACCACGTTATATTATAACTCGAACCACGTCTATTACAAACACTTGACACGTGAAATGATCACAACTATCACGAACTCTAAAACGAACTATCAAAAAACCGCACCTAAACAGTAACCCGTAGGTTACTTAAATACACGACAACTTCGCCTCAGGCGAAGTTGTCAATAACTTCGCTCGTTGAACAAGTTCGCCTAGGCGAACTTGTCAACAACTTCGCTTGTTCAACAAGTTCGCCTAAGCGAACTTGTTGACAACTTCGCTTACATACATAAAGATAAACTTAAACACAATTACATTACAGACTCGATTACAAACGCTAGACTATGAACTACTGACATCTATGTACCAACAGACTCCCCCTTGGCAGTAGCTTCATATCTTGATCTTCATAGCTTGTGTCTTGTAATCTCTCGTCTTCTCTCTGCATCCCCTCAAGCATGCACTCCCTGTCTAACACATACCGAGACCAGCTTCTGGTACTTCTTAGCTTCCTCTTTCCAAGCAGGAATGTAGAAAATCTTCTTAGCATGTAGCACCTGCAAGTCAGCTTGAGACAGATTGACTAAGTGCATAGGATCATACACCCTCATAATCTCTTGCTCATCTTCATCCTCCATGACTGCTTCAGCAGTCTCACAGTCCACGTACCACCATTTCAAATCTTTTAAGACATTCTTGGGCATCACCTTCATCGGCACTTCTTTTAAATGACAGACTGGTTTATACTTCATAACCATCCATGGTTTGCCGTCTGCCCTCATCCCTCTATCTTTATCTTCCACTAACTTCCCTTTCTGAGGCTTCAGAAGTTCAAACTTTTTAACTTTGATGGCCTCCTTCCAAACAATTTTCCCAATCATCCTCGCCATATTATCATTACTTCTGTTTATCAGCCCCAGTCTCGCTAAGTCTTTCACCTCACACTCCGGTAAGGTATTCAGGGATCTTAACATCCTCTTGAAGTACTGAATGCCGTCGTAACGTTTGATCACAAATAATCTCAACTCTTCATCGTACAACCAGCATATGATTCCTTTCTTCGACTCTGCATATCCCTTTATATTGTACGACTTTTTGAACATCGTCGGTACTGCTGGCTTCTTCGTCTTTACAAACCACTGAGCGCAGCCTTCCTTCCAGTTTGGCTGATCTTCCCACTCAGTGTTCTCAACCTCAGCAGCTTCACTTATAGTCGACTGTTCAACCACCGGGATCTCATGCTCAACATTTTCTTCAACAATCTCTCCTTCCTCTATCACATTCTCAACCACAATTTCTGCACCAATCTTTTCAATCTCACTGATTGGCAGAACATCTTCATCAAATAACACATCGTCGCTGAACATGTCATCATCAAGTTCCTTCAGCGCATCGATCACGTCATCCTCCACCATCACTACATCATCACCACCAGCCGCTTCGGTAGACTCCCCCTCAGCTGTGGAAGCCCCAAGAGCATGAGAGGTTCTTGGCAGCTCACCACCTGCACCTTCCGGTGCATTGGGATCATCGTCTCGGTCTTCTCGACGCTTGGTCCTCAACTCATCTCCTCTACAGCTCATCTCCCCCTGAGATGCCAAGAACACCTTCAAGGCATCTATTATTTTCCCGTGCTCAGCCAGGAGGGATGCCTGCAGTTGATTTGCTTCCACTAGGCTTTGAATAGTCTTTGACTGCTCAGCTACAATCCGCTCTAGTGAAGCTATCCGTTCCGAGTCAGAAGAGGGCGTGTCCGCAGGTGGTACCGTACCCGATACTCCTGCAGTAGTGGTGACCGTAGACTCAACAAATCGTGCTACTACCACCGATGGAGTAAGCGTTGGAGGTGGTAGAGACACAATTGCTGGAGCCGACGTCTGGACGGCCGTGACCGATGGAGTGTCAGCCGACGATGTAGCCACTACGGGAACAACCGTAGCGCTTGTACTCGATACCTGCACAGAGGTAGGAACAAGGGACATACCAGACAAGGCAGGTGGAGCAAAACGTGCAAACCTTGAAGTCTCTCCGGCTCCTACACCCATACCTGTCGTTTCCCTTCGTGAGCGCTTTCTCACCAGCTGCACAGCTTCTTCTTCATCATCTTCCTCATCGTCGTCGTCAACAATTCTCTTCTGCTTACCCACCGTTCTCTCATGCCTCACCATCATCCGTCTGGCCTCTTCCATCACATCATCAAAATCAGCTTGTGGACCCGAGACTTGAATATTCTCATGTGGATCAACTCGGTCCATATCAAACAACCCTTGCCTGCAGAACATGGCGTCAAGATCAATCTCAGAAGCTGGCACAGTAGCAGATACAGCAGTAGATACAGCAGGCGCAGCTGATACAGCCTGGGGTGCTGCCGCCTGTTGTGGTCTTGGGTCTCTGAACTCGTCCCCTGCCGCAGGCACATACTCCGGGTTAATAAGGTACCCAAAGAGCGGAGTATGCTTGGGACGCAGCTCAGGCTTGCTTCGTGCGCTAGAAGTGCGACACTGTGCAAAGATACGTTTTGTCACACTTTCAACGTATCGTATAGGGCGACGTTGAGGCAGCGTCGGAGCCACATGATTGAAAATCATCTGTAAGAATCGAGGATACATTGTAAACCGCTCACGCGCCACAGCCCTTCGTTGCCTGTCGATCTCGTAAAAGATCATCTGGCTGAACGAATATCTTTTATTATAAGTCAATGCAGTCATAGCAGACTGCATTGTCGCACCCATTCCATCAGTGCCTGCCTTCCGTCCTGACATACATACGATCATGACGTGCATAAGGAAGCGCCACTGATCTAAGAGGAACCCCTTCCTCTGTTGAGTGTCTCCTAAGAGACCCGAATATCCCATCCTGAGGAACGCCCCATCACGGAATGGCGCAACAAACTCCGTTGGGTCATCCCTCGTTTCTTCACCAAACTGCAACGCCACCCGTATATGTTCAGAAGAAAACTGAACGACTTGACCGTTAATGGTGGCTCGCATGACCGGGGGCTCAACCCGGCAATCATACTCTACCGTCTGCCAAAAGTCTTCAATGTTCGGTAGCGAAATGGGCAGGGTAGTTGTTATTGCATGATAAATCCTTGAGCGCAGGAGAAAAGTAATTATCTCCCTATAATCCTCCACGCCCTTTGCATCTGGGTCAAGTGTTATGAACTGGTTATGGGCTGGAAAGAATTGTCTTTGTTCATCACCGTCATCACCTGCACCTCCAACAGCAGCCATATCTGCAATAAACGAACCAAGTTAGATAAACGATTAAGTTGTACACAAGTTCGCTTGATTACCAGGAGCGAAGTTGTGATCAAACCTGAATAGACGAAGTTAAAGGTGAGGCGAAGTTGGGAACAACTTCGCTTCATCTTTAAGTTCGTCTAATTAATTTGGAGTATAATGTTCGGGGCGAAGTTAGTGATAACTTCGCCTCCTCACAACATCGCCTCAGGCGAAGATAAGGGTTAGGCGAAATTAAGCCTTATGCGAAGTTGTGGATAACTTCGCCTCAGGCGAAATTAATCGTCAGGCGAAGTTGAGGATAACTTCGCCGAAACCCTAACTTCGCCTGAACTGAATCGGCGACTGTTAAGATTCTAACAGTCGGAATCCGATGTTTCGGCAAAGGTTTGACGATGAAGAACTCAAAAACACTGAATATTAAGGTTATGTGGACGAACAGTTTGTCCATGAACACGTAATAAGAGGTTTGAAAATCGGTTTCAACTACTTCGCCTATATTTTTAAAACCAACCCTTGTAATTTTGAACAATTTGAATTAACTCTTTAAAATTTTCTTTTAAGAATTAAACGTCGTGATCAATTCTAAGTAACCAGTTAAAATCAAAACAACTACAAAACTAAGAAAAACTTATAAAAATTTAACGAATAAGGGATCAAATTTCAGTCTCGATAGGGACTGCTACGTTTTAGAAAAGATCCGAACAGGAATCATACTAACTACGTGACTGTCACTTAGATCCGTGTTTAGCTGTATTATGACATATAGAGACAGGTTGTAAGCAGGTATAATTTAAAGTGGTTTTCATCGTTTCTGTGATACGAGTTAGGTTCAATTAATCCTTAAAATTTAAGTGGGCAACAACTCAGAAATGTTGATGCCTCCTATCTATCCTCAAAGCGTATTTGGCTTTCCCCAATTCACCCCGAATTGACTTCGACCCATAGTGTCTGATTAACTTGTAAGTATTCTATGTCTGGATCCCGTATTCATTCTTACTCCATGATTGAGAAGTCTCGATATCTTGAACACTCGAATGTTACAATAACTTCATAAGTACTATTTTTTTTTTTTTTTTTTTCAAACGTACTTATAACTTCAGAGTAATAAGCAACTGCAAGTCCCGAATCTGGATCACTGCAGTGTCTTGAAACGCCTTCTTCACGTGAATCAGAACACACATGGGCTCGTGTATGACTGGGTAATCGCTTTTCTGCCTATCATTCGAAAAGATATATATGAAGACACCCAAAACTCTTAAGGAGTTTCCACGTAAAATCAAGTAAAATTAGTTTGTATCACATCTACTTTTACGCACCATAAAAAGTTACCATGATATACAATGATTGTCCTAAAGCCTTTTAAGCCTAATAATTTCACTAGTTAAGCACACACAATCAGTATATATATCATTTTCCATGGTTGGATCAATTTACCGTTTAACATAGCTAACTAACTTCTTACGAAGTAACAGACTTGAAAAGTAATTTCATTTCCCAAAAAAAATTTTGACTTCAGTCACCCCGATCACGTCAAAGTCTTCAGGTAAACGGCAATCCCGAAGATCCAATGGATCAACTGGACCGACCACATACAAGTATGTGTCCTTCTTACTACGAATGACCGACTAATTTTCAGCGACAGAAAGAAAACACATCTTAACTGCCCCGGTCACTTTCAGTCATCTGGTTAATGGCGACCCTCATTCTCTAAGTAGAAACGAGGACCAAAACATATCCGAGGATATGTCCATCAAACTGAGGTAACCGACTAATTTTAAGCAATAGTGATGTTTTTTTTTTCTTTTTTTTTTTTAAATAAACACAAAAACATGGTTACTCGGGATTGATCATCCCGTTCAGCTCAATTAGGTTTTGAAATCTGGATTTATCAAACGCTTTTGTAAATAAATCAGCGAAATTTTCTAGCGTATCGACCTTTTCGACCTTAATCAGTTTCTTCTCAGCACAATCCCGTATGAAGTGATGACGAATGTCAATATGTTTAGTTTTACTATGCTTCACGGGATTGTTAATTACTGAGATGGCAGCAGTGTTATCAATTAAAATAGGAGTGAGTAAGAAATTCAGACCATAGTCGCGCAATTGTTGCTGAATCCACAAAACCTGAGAACAGCAGTTGGATGTTGCCATATATTCAGCTTCGCATGTTGAGATTGCTACTGACGTCTGTTTCTTGCACTGCCATGAAACTAATCTTCCACCGAGAAACTGACATCCTCCTGTTGTCGACTTCCGACTCTGATTGCACCCTCCATAATCAGAATCCGTATAAGCAACCAGTTCCACGTCTCCTCCCTTCGGGTACCACAACCCTAGCTTCGGCTTGCCTTTGAGATACCGCAAAATCCTCTTCACACCCTTCATGTGAGATTCCTTTGGGTTTGCCTGAAAACGAGCACAAAGACAAACAGCAAACATTATATCAGGCCTAGAAGCAGTTAAATACATCAAAGAACCTATTATAGCCCGATACTGAGTTGGGTCCACATCTGCGTCACCGTCTATTTCAGCTCCCAACTTGTGGTTGACGCAAATTGGAGTGTCAAATGGAGAAGAGTCCTCCATCTTGAAGCGCTTGAGTACATCATGAACATATTTTGTTTGATGAATGAACATCCCATCCTTCTTTTGATCAACCTGCAATCCTAAAAAGAACGTTAGTTCACCCATAGCACTCATCTCGAATCTTTTCTTCATGACGGCCTCAAATTCCTGACACATGGAGACTCTTGATGCAGCAAATATGATGTCATCCACGTAGACTTGAACTAGCAGGAAGTCACTTCCTTCTCTCTTCACAAACAAAGTACTGTCGATCAAACCCCTTTCAAAACCATTTTCTAGCAAGTAGTCCGATAACGTTGAATACCAGGCACGAGGTGCCTGATGTAATCCATACAGCGCCTTGCTCAACTTGTATACGTGATCATGAAAGTCTGGGTCAGGAAAACCCGGAGGTTGCTCAACATACACAACCTCATCCACTTTCCCATTGAGGAACGCACTCTTCACGTCCAACTGAAACACTTTCATCTTCTTGAAAGCAGCAAACGCCAAAAACAATCTTATCGCTTCCAACCTGGCCACCGGAGCAAAGACTTCATTATAATCTATCCCCTCTTGCTGATTAAATCCTTTAACGACCAGCCTCGCCTTGTTTCTTATAATAATCCCCTTTTCATCTCTCTTGCACTTAAACACCCATTTTGTGCCTATAGCATGCACATTCCTTGGTTTTTCAACCAAAGTCCAAACTTCCATCTTCTTAAATTGAGCCAACTCTTCTTGCATGGCCTCGACCCACGAGCTGTCCTTAAGAGCCATTTGATAATTTTTCGGTTCAATCTGGCTAATAAAGCATGAGTACAAACATTCGTTCATTATACCCGTTTCTTGTAGGACCCTCCGGGGACGTCGCCGATCGATACGAGATCCGCACGAGGTCTAGGAGTGCGGAATCCTCCTAGACTCGTTTATTGGTGTAAAGATAAAGAACACAAACACGTACACGAACAAATACACGAACAAATACAAGAACGGGATAAACAAATCTGCAGATTCTTATATAATAATCAAAACGAATTACATACCAAACTCGTAAACAAATGACGGCCGACCCGAGGTGAGCTCTACCTCAGGTCGTCCCACACGACTCTCACTCTCGGTCTCTCTTTAGACAAATAAACTGTAACACACAATACTCTAATTTCTGGATACAAAACCTAAACAAGACACACATATATATAGACAAAACATCTTCTCGGGCTTGGGCTTGGGCCAGTAGGCGAAGTTGTTCATAACTTCGCCTATGGCGAAGTTGTGATAACTTCGCCTAAGGCAGAAGTTGTTACAACTTCGCCGTTGGCGAAGTTGTTCTAACTTCGCCTAAGGCGAAGTTGTGCTAACTTCGCCTGTGGCGTTCCGCTGGTCTGAATTGCATAGCGACGGTCACAAAATGCACCAACAGTCTCCCCTTTGACCGTTGCTCTCAATTCTAACAAACACAAAAGATCATCTGTTACAAAACATGCACCAACAGACTCCCTCTTAACTGATGATCTTCTGTTTGCTCATCAACCAGCCGTGTCTGAAACTGTTCTATAGCTTCACAAATCTACCAGTCACCCAGCGTCTTCCATATCAGATCTCCCCTTCAGTGTAAGCTTCTCCGACTATAACGATTGAGGTCTTTGAAATGCATGCATCCTCGTGCCAATAGATCATCTCAACCAATCACGTGAGTCCATCTGACTTCACCAACACGTGAAGTTGGGCTTCCTCCACAACTTCACCAACTCGTCGGCATACGATAAGGTTTAATCTTCAACTACTCAACATCAAGTGATCAATTTCATCACAAAACCACCTTGACAGAATCTAACACATGACCATTAATTAATCCGAAGCATCTTCAATCACTAGGGATAACGATCAAGAACATAAACACTTTAGTTCCCGATTAAATCCAACTTGTTCCAGAATTTTCACTCTAATAAATAAGCATCACGTTTCAGGATCCAATTCTCGAACGCCTTGAAAGTAACATAAATAATATGCTCTGACCGCAATCCAGTAATGACAAAAACCTTCAGTTCAATTTGACTTTCTTCAATTGGTCACCTCGAACAACAACAATTTCATTGCCCACAAACACCCAAATATGTGTCAATATCCAGTTTCAATCAATATCCCATTCACAAACTCAACTCCATATCCAGAGTTGACACATATTTGTTCACACGTAAGACCCAGAGATAACAAGTTTCACTCGTTGACGGAACAACATCTCCGGTCTCACAATAATCGTGTACACCTGGCCATACAGACGAAAACACCAAAATACTTTTTTTTTCTTTTTTTTTTTTTTTTTTTTTTAACTTCACCTGGCCATAACTTCACCTGGCTGCTAACTTCGCCTGGCCATAACTTCGCCTGGCCATAACTTCGCCTGGCTGTAACTTCGCCGAGAAGTCAACTTCGCCTAAAGTCAACTTCGCCTGTTCATAACTTCGCCAGACCTTATATCTTCGCTGAAACCCTACGAACAGTGACGGCAACTTCGCCTGATGAACAATAACTTCGCCTGCGGCGCTGTTCGGCCAGAAACGCACAGAAACGTGCCAGAAACACCAAAACGCAGATCTCGAACCATAGCATAAGAGCCTAAGGCTCTGATACCAATTGTAGGTTCCCGGACGGATCTTACACGGGATATCGCTATCTACGCAGGTGCGGAATCCCTGCGTAGGTAGTTACGAGCGTAGAATACGTAAAACACGAACACACGATACAAACGAAACCACGTTATATTATAACTCGAACCACGTCTATTACAGACACTTGACACGTGAAATGATCACAACTATCACGAACTCTAAAACGAACTATCAAAAAACCGCACCTAAACAGTAACCCGTAGGTTACTTAAATACACGACAACTTCGCCTCAGGCGAAGTTGTCAATAACTTCGCTCGTTGAACAAGTTCGCCTAGGCGAACTTGTCAACAACTTCGCTTGTTCAACAAGTTCGCCTAAGCGAACTTGTTGACAACTTCGCTTACATACATAAAGATAAACTTAAACACAATTACATTACAGACTCGATTACAAACGCTAGACTATGAACTACTGACATCTATGTACCAACAATCACACGAACGAACAAACTCATGCGCATCATGAAAATAGTCGGCCAATAGAATCCCGCATCAAACACGCGTTTGGCCGTATAAGTCGCACCAAAATGGCCATCAGTCGGGCCCTCATGACAATGTCGAAGAATTAGAATACTACGAGCTTCATCACCAAAAACACATCTTCGAATCACCAGATCCGATCCAATACGGAATAAGTGCGGATCCTCCCAAATGTAGAACTTAATATCTGGAAAGAACTTCTTCTTTTGCTTATACGTCAGTCCGGGCACTAACTCACCAGAGGATAGATAATTAGCAATATCAGAAAACCATGGAAACCCCTCATAACTCGTCTTTACATCAGTAGAGTCTCACCCGGGAAATCATCACCAATCCCCTGTTCCCGGGTCTTGTCAATGTCGGAATTTTCTAGTCGTGACAAGTGGTCGGCGGCGATATTTTCAGCTCCTCTTTTATCTTTAATTTCTATATCGAACTCCTGAAGCAAAAGGATCCAATGAAGGAGTCGGGACTTCGCATATTTCTTAGCGAACAAGTACTGTAGAGCCGCATGATCAGAGAAAATGATAGTCTTAGAAAGCACGAGATATGAACGGAATTTATCGCACGCGAAAACAACTTCAAGAAGTTCCTTCTCTGTCGTGGTGTAATTTTCCTGAACATCGTTAAGGGTCTTGCTAGCGTAATAGATGGGATGAAAATGTTTCTCTGGACGCTGCCCTAACACGGCTCCAATAGCAAAATTGCTCGCATCACACATGATCTCAAACGGAAGATTCCAATCGGGAGCAACGAGAATAGGAGCCCTCACTAACCTCTCCTTAATCAACTCAAAGGCCCTCAAACAATCCTCACTAAAATCAAACGGCCTATCTTTCTCTAAAAGTTGGGTCATCAGACGGGAGATTTTCGAGAAATCTTTAATAAATCGGCGATAAAATCCCGCATAACCTAAGAAACTACGAATAGACTTCACAGATGTGGGCGATGGAAGCTTGGAAATGGTGTCTACCTTATCTTTATCTACCTCAATCCCCGCACTAGAAATCTTATGACCTAAAACAATACCCTCACGAACCATAAAATGACATTTCTCCCAATTAAGCATATGGTTCGTCTCTTCACATCTAGCGAGCACTCAATCTAAGTTACGCAGACAATCATCGAAGGAATTCCCAAAGACAGAAAAATCATCCATAAATACTTCCATGGAATCCTTGATTAACTCTTGAAAAATGGCCACCATGCACCGCTGAAATGTGGCTGGAGCATTACATAATCCAAATGGCATGCGTCGGTACGCGAATGTGCCAAAAGGACATGTAAATGTGGTCTTTTCCTGATCACCCGGGACGATGGGGATCTGGAAATAACCAGAAAAGCCGTTAAGGAAATAGTAGAACTGTTGTCCCAACAAACGCTCAAGCATCTGATCGATGAATAGAAGCGGGAAGTGGTCCTTTCGTGTGGCCTCGTTAAGTCTGCGGTAGTCGATGCAAACTCGCCACCCTGTTACAGTCCGTGTAGGTATGAGCTCATTCTTTTCATTTGTGATAACTGTCATACCGCCCTTTTTAGGGACCACCTGGACTGGGCTAACCCACGTGGAGTCGGAGATCGGAAAAATCAAACCAGCATCGAGCAACTTAATAACCTCCTTCTTGACAACCTCCTGCATGTTCGGGTTAAGCCTCCTCTGTGGCTGAACCACAGGTTTAAACTCGTCTTCCATAAAGATTTTATGTGTCCAAAATGACGGGTTTATACCTTTGATATCCATAAGCTTCCAGGCGATGGCATGCTTATGAGATTTCAGAACAACCATCAGCTTCTCCTTCTCCTCCTTCTCCAAACTCGAAGAGATGATGACGGGAAGTTGAGACCCCTCCCCTAAAAACGCATACTCGAGGTGAGATGGTAAATCTTTTAGCTCTAAATATGGGGGGTTCTCAACAGATGGTTTTTTGATCGGAAACTCTCGCTCTTCAACCGCAAGGACATTAGAAAAGATTTGGGAACTCATGATCGGTTCGTGTCCTCCTGTCTCAGGTAACTGCTGCTCCGCCTTCTCCTGCAGCTCAAAATCAAATTCTGTCATCTCGAATGACTGATTCTCCACATCGATGATCTGGGTGTCGGACATGTCTCTCTGGCAGACCTTCGTAAGATAGTCGCCTACATGCATCATGAAAGTGTCGATGAAGTAGAGAGTGTCATCCTGCTGCTGAGTATGTCTCATGGATTTCTGCACGTCGAATGTGACCGTGTCATCATGAACTCGAAGAGTCAATTTGCCATCGGCAACATCGATGAGAGTGCGTGCGGTGGCTAAGAATGGACGACCGAGGATGAGTGGAACATTCAAGTCCTCATCCATATCGAGAATGACAAAGTCGACCGGAAAGATGAATTTGTCCACCTGCACCAACATGTTCTCCACAATGCCCCTTGGGAACTTCACAGATCGGTCTGCCAGCTGGATACTCATTCGGGGAAGCAGCTCTCCCCCGTTAAGTTTGGCAAACACTGAATAGGGCATGATGTTAATTCTTGCACCGAGGTCGGCCAAAGCATTGCTAACATGAAGATTACCAATCAAGCAAGGAATGGTGAAGCTGCCCAGATCTGTCATCTTCCTAGGAAGCTTGTTCTGTACGGCGACAGAACACTCCTCACTAAGAGTAACAGTAGAAAGCCCCTCAAGTTTCTTCTTATTTGTGAGAAAATCTTTAAGAAACTTGGCGTGTTTTGGCATGTTCGCGAAAGCTTCAATTAACGGAATGTTCACATGGAGCTTCTTAAGCATGTCGAGAAACATAGAGTACTGCTCCGAATAATTCTTCTTCACTAGACGACCGGGGTATGGCGGTTTTGGCTTATAGACGCGCATCGGTTCCTGCTCAACCTCATTCTCCTTCTCAACTGACGCACCGCCTGGCCATGAGGTACTTGCTGGGCCTCGCCTCTTGTTCACCATATCAGGCAGTGTCTCTAACTCCAGCTCCTCGTCAACTTCCTCCTCCTCTCTTGGTGTATCTCTAACAACCCCTCTCCACATCGGGTAGTCATTGCCTTGGCCTGAGCATTTTGAAATGGTTTAGAATAGGTGGGACCGGGATTAGGGACAGTGTTACTTGGAAGACTCCCCGAGGGTCTTTGATCAAACTTTGCGGACAACTCACTAAACTTGGCCTCAAGATTCTGAAATGCGACCTGTTGTCCCTTCATGAACGTCTCATGCTGCATAAGAGTGGATTTGGTGTTGGCATCATTTTGTAAGAGTTGATTTAACAATTGAGATTGGTTAGCCAACATCTCCTAGATCTTAGAAGTACTATTTGGTACAGGAGCAGGTTCGGGGGTGGGTTCTTGGAACAGATTCTGGCGTTGCTGATAACCGGAGTTACTTGCCCGCCAATTAGAGTTAGAATTATTGTTTCGCCACCTTGAATTGAAAGTACGGTTTTGATTAGCAAGAAAATCTACCTCCTCCTGAGAATCAACTGGACAATCGGCTGTCTCGTGATTTCCACGACATATCTGACACCTACGAGCTTGCAACCTAAGCTCTCTAACTTCCCTCTTCAGTGCCTCCACATCTGTCGACACACTCGTATTTTGATCAACATGATGCACTCCACGTGATGCTGAGATGGCTACGGCCTTCACAGCCGAGACGGATCTTCTACTCGGTGTATGCTGATCCCCTAATGCAATGCTCTCGAACATTTCTTCAGCCTCCTCTATGGTGAGTTTGTCGAGCATGTTTCCTCCGGCGGCGGTATTGAACCGCTGTTGGGTTTCGGGAGTAAGACTGTTATAGAATTTTTCAACCACAGCCCAATCGTTTAGGCCATGTTAAGGACAACGACTTATAAGAGTTTAAAAACGCTCCCAAGCGGAATAAAAGGACTCATCGGGGTCCATATGAAAAGAACGGATTTGCTCGCGTAGACGTCCGGCCTTTGATGGAGGAAAATACTTCCTAAGGAACTTGGATTGCAAGTCGGCCCATGTGGCGATTGAGGCATTCGGAAGAGAGTCAAACCATGTAGCAGCACGACCAGAAAGTGAGAATGCAAATAACTTAAGATGAATGACGTCGGACGAGATATTATTAATATGAAAAGTTTCGCAGATTAGCACGAATCGGGACAGGTGTCCCAGAGCATCTTCGTCATCCAAGCCATGGAACTGAGCAGAATTGGTGATAGAAATCATGACGTGAGAGGGGATTTGCCAGTTTTGGTTATTAGTCGCAGCAGGTCGGACAATTGCAGATCGGGCTCCCACGATGCCATCGTTGGCTCTAGCATGAACGGTTTGTCTCGGTGGTGCAACGGCGTCGGCCATATCTATTTTTTTGTATTTTTTTAAAGAAAGCTAACTAAAGGCACAAATAGCAAGTAAAGGCACATAAAACAACTAAAAAGCAAATAAACAAATAAACATATCAGATAATAAACTCGGTTTAAACAAAGAATTCACCAGTGTCCCCGGCAGCGGCGCCAAAAACTTGATATGTAAAACGGTCTATTAAAAACTTGACCTAACCTAGACACTCTAGTTTTAAATTTATAAATCTAGACTATCCTAATGCTAGACCACTAGACAGGCAAGTGTACCTATCGACTGTAGCAAAGCCTAACGAAGTCTGGATATCGAACCCACGAGACACTAGCGACACCTAAACTAGACTCTGACTAATAACTTAAATAAATTGATTTAATTAATTTTTGTGTTTTTTATTATTAAATATAAACTAAAATACTTACTCTAAAAATAACACGGACGAATTGGACAAGAACTCAAATATGGGGAACAACTACCTAGGCAAGGAATCCCACTAGTCAACTCGTAAACTTTCGAAATTGGATTTATGATTGGTACCGTATTCTAAAAATATGAAACTTAAGGAATAGCTAAAGTACGCTAGATCAGCTCCAGGTCTCACCAACAATACCTAAGAACCCTAAATATCATGTAAAGCTCAACGGTTAATGGTTCGGATCACCTCCCGGTCTCACCTCACCTAACTATGCTAAGGTACCCAAAGATTAAATCACCTCCCGGTCTCTCTAATCACAAAACACCCTAAGGCGTAAAGGGGTATTTTTATTGAATTCGGTTATAATTCGGATCTGTAAGAATCTAAAGGAATCTAGGGTAACTCACTCCCGTGCAATCACTACCCAAACCCGCAAAAGACCAAAACAGAAGACACTTAATTACCTCCCGGTCTCTCAAGTGACAGAATATAAGGTATCTCTAAACTCTCAATTATCGTTCCTATGGAATACGTTAACAATAAACCATAAACTAGTTACAAACACACAGTAAGCAAGCTAATATGCATCCATACATGAAAGAGATTCACAAAGACGCATATGAAACAATTAATTGATAATAAATAAATACCAAATACGCATATGTATCACAACCAAATAAAATAAAAAGTTTACCAAAACATGAACCAATCAATAACTAATCCAAAACCAAAAGTATAACGAATCTAAAAAATATTCATCCAAACCCAGGCAGTATAAAAATTTAGCCAATCATAATAATTTTCGACGAAACAAAGATATAATAATTATTGCAGTTCATCGAAAAAGAAATAAATATAGTTCAGTTACTAGCCTGCTTGCTTTCTTTTTTTCTTCTCTGCTCCAACCTCACAGCCAACAGGGGCGGCCTCCAAGACAGCCAAGGCTGTGAGCCTTCTGTTCCAACCTCCCTTTTAAACTTGCTGAAATCAAACAACCCCTAGTGGGTTCACCTCCGTAACCATAAAATTAATTTTTATGGCCCAAGTATTATTGCATAGGATAACTGAAGCCCACTTAGTTTTAATTTGTTTTCTCATCCGTTCCTTTGTTACTTATGTCTGCATGAAAATCAAATTATTAAGTGGCCTCATCATTTATTTATTATAATACAATAACCGAATACTTCAAATTAATTCATTTATGTATGTTTGTTTGCTTGTAGCTTCAAAAGATTGCAAATCCACAAATATGTATTTTAAACAAACATCATTCACATTTAAATTATTATTATCAATTTATTATTTTAAGCTCGTATTTACTTAGGACCTTTAAAATCCAATATAAGCCAAATAGAAATATGTTCAATAAAAACATGGCTCAAAAGTACTTAAAAGTGTAGAAAATATTTATTAATAATATGTATATTTGAGACTATATCAAACGTCAAAAGGTATGTTCTTTACATATAAAGGTTATGTTTTTATGAACGGTTTGCCCTAAAACTTAGCCGTAGAGTAGATCGGGTCTAGATGAACCATAAAGTTATAAACTTGATGTTTAAAATGGACTTAACGAACTCATGGATATATACGGTTCATAAAGAAAACCCTAGATCTAGCCTAAGAACGTTTTAAACCCATAAAGGTTCAAGCTCTATATATAAACGGGCTAGGTCTTGGCCGAAAATAGGAATGAGAAACGTTTATGGGTTGATACAATACCATAATGAGGGTATAAACGTTAAAACATGTAAGGGTAATGGGGATAAAAGACCAAACAGTAGCAGCTCATTCGCATACAATGCCTAAATTCGCATATAGTGGCTAAATTCGCATACAATGGCCAGATTCGCATACAATGGCCAGATTCGCATACAATGGCCAGATTCGCATTCAATGGCCCTACTCGCATACATACGTGTACTCGAATGCATTAGATGACTCGCATACAATGTATAAATTCGAATACAGTAAAATAATTCGCATACATTACATGTATTCGAATACATGGAATGCTTCGAATACAATGAGTATTTGAATACACTGTATTCGTATACAAAGTTGTATTCTAAACTGCCATTCAAATACAGAAAAGGAGAAAGATATATTTAGCAAGTGTTTAGTATTCGATTACAAAAGGAAAAAAAGAAAGGAACACATTGTATTCGAATACAAAGTATTTGAATACATTAGTGTTTGAGGGTAAAATTATATTCTATGTAAATTCTATTCTAATATAAGGCCATGCTTATGAATACAATACCTTATAAAGCCATTAGAATAGACCAGACTTAGCCATTTTGAGCTGAAATATGAATAATGTGATCAGGACAAGTGTTAATACATATAATAAATGTATTGTTAGCCGAGCTTAGTTAAATAAAGGAATAACCGTGAACGAAGAACGTAACAGGATCCATGTGAGTTTCAAGCTCCATTTCCTTGTTATGTTTTCGGGGTAGTATGCATACTCAATGTGAATGTTAATATACTTACCTTGAATGGTAAGTGTATGTCTTAATGATGAATGTGATAGTTATGAATGAATGCTTGATAGTACGTGAACGATCTTCGGATATTGCACGTATTGTTAAGGAAGGTATAGTGTAGTAAGTATGAAATGAGTAAGTGAAAGATAGTATGTATGAATATTGCATGTATGATATTATGAAAAGTATGTATGAATGTTATGATGATAATGATAATGACAAAGAAAGGTAATGTATGGTGGTATGGTACGAAAGGGAACCGAGCCCTAATAATACTTGAGGCAAGAGGGAACCGAACCCTAATAGTATTCGAGGCAAGAGGGAACCGAACCCTAATAATATTCGAGGCAAGAGGAAACCAGACCATAATAATACTCGAGGCAATTTGGCCCTAATATTACTTGAGGAAAGAGGGAACCGGACCCTAATAATACTCGAGGAAAGTAGGGCGTAATGCTCTTTAAAACGTAAGGTATGAAAATGAAATAAAGAAAGTATGTAGGTAAGTAAGTGTATAATGTACGAATGTATGAAAGTATAAAATTTGAACGAAAGCATGTAATTATGAATGTGTTGTATGTTATATGATTAACTAGTACTCACTCAGCGTAACTGACTTTTAGTATGCACTCAGATGAGTAGAATGAGGCAGCTAGCTTGAGCGAGGCACATGGCAGAAGAATAAGAGGCTGGCATATGAAGACTCACGATGTTTTATGTTCTTTGATGTTTAATTTGAAAGACAAAGTGTTTGTTTTAGACAAGTTATGAATGTTTAATGCAAGTTTTAATATTCCGTGAAAGTTTTAATTAACTATGATATTTAGAACTGTGTTTTTGAGTAAAATCCAACGTCCAAAATGAGGCACCGGTAATGGGGCCTTGCAGGGTATTCTAATCGAATGAGCGATTCTAATAGAATAGAATTCGATTTGATTAATTTTCCTTTCAATTCGATTACTTTTCCCATTCGATTCGATTACTTTGCCCATTCGATTCGATTACTTTTCCCAGACGATTCAATTACTTTGCCCACTCGCTTCGATTACTTTGTTCATTCGATTTGATTACTTTCATTTGAATCAGATTTTATTCCCATCATTTTCCATCCTTCTTTTGGACTCGTCTTGCCCGTCTTGCATAATAAATGAGCATTATACTTGTTTCTTTGCACTAACTTGGTTCAAACGTTAGCCTTTTGTCCCATTTCATTCCAAACATCTCATTTACGTTCAAGTTTACATTTTTATTTCATAATAAGGTCCGATTTACTATCCTACCAAGTTTCATGCAAAATCAACTTCGTTTACACGTCCTTTTCACGAACCAAACGCTACTCGTTTTACCCGAAACGAACCAACTAACCCGTTTACTATCAATTTCATTACTTTACCAATAATCATGGCTCGTTCTATCATCCTACCAATTTTCATGCAACTCTGTACATGAAAAGTAAACCTTTTGAATAAGAACGTACATTTGAGGTTTTTGTTTGAAATCACTCGAATAGACCAAAACCATATCAAACAAACTCAAATTGAGTGATTCAAGCGTCCACGGAACCGTCTCGCCCCAATCTACAAAACACTCATCTCTCCTTTGCCGGAAAACGCCGCTGCAGTCGCTGGAAAAGCTGAACAGTTGCCAGAAAATTTCATTTTTAGTTGTTACCATTTTGCTGATAAAAACCGGACTTCCCAACCTCTGATTGAAGATCTGTTCGGTGGAAATCTTCATTTATATGCCATGAACAATATGTTAAAACTTGATACCGATCCGACGGTTAGATCTTCGGGAATCGTCGTGTCTTCGTGGGTGGTTTTCTCAAAAACGAGAATTTGGTAATGGAGGAGTTTGGAGGCTAGGATGGGTATGAGTAAGATGGTTGCTACATTTATAGGAAGAGGGTAGAGGTTCATGTTTAACTTTTCATCTAATCACACTTATTCCCCTCCTACTTTAGATAATTACATTTATCTTTTATAATTTTATTTAACCTAATTTCTTTAAATACCGACGAAACTTGGGATGCTGCAAAATTTGTGGGCCTAAAGCTCTAGCTTTAGTTGGGTATACATACAGGCTGGTCCCGACAAGACTTATGGTAAAGTGTTATACGATCTAGCAGAACGTGACTAGGACAAAGAATATTATTCCTTTCGTGATCGAGGTTAGTTTAAATGCTTATTACTCTCGAAAATATATAGCTTTGTGAACATAATTCATATAAATACTTATTCTTAAGAATTTTATAATTTTGGTTCTTACAGCACGTGCAATATCTTTGATCTCTTCGAGCACACATATACATATTACCGAGATAAAAGATGTCTTTTTAGTAAGTTTAGTGTCACCGTGTTACAAGTTTAATTTTACTTAGGATTTTAACATTTTTAAATAACCAGTGTAGACATTCATTGTGGCAACTGGCAACAATATATTGGTCACTTACGGGCCAAAAGGAAATATCCAGGTATTTTATTTCAATCATATATTTGTGACGCGTGGTCTAACATGCAAATTGTTTAGCGAGTCAAAAGGGTTGGTTCGACCCGCAAAACATTGTCTATCGTTATCTTATAGTTTTAAAAGTAATAAACATTTTACATGTGATTGGTAAATATTATATAAACTAGGATGATCTTTAAAATAAACCAGTCATGATAATCTTGATGTTCATAATAATCTTGATATGATTTACAAAATCTAGGTTTGACTTTGTTTGGTCAAAACCACAAAGTGATTAGACACCAAAAAACAGAAAGTAGTCTACTACACCTCATAAAGTCTACGTGGGTGTAATGTTTTGGTTATGTTTTCATTTTGATCGCTAATGTAATGTAAGACAATGTTTGCTCAATGGTGCTTACTTCCAAGCTAAGAAGATATCAAATGTGGCTTTATAAAAGCTTGATTTGACGAGTGTGACAGAGAACTGCAGCTCTATGGTTGTTAATGGGATTTTTTTTGGATTGGAAATAGATATAATGTGTCCCTATAAGGAGATTGTATTATCATTGCAAATAAATGTATTTAGTTTATTTAGTGAAATAGATATAATGTGTCCCTATAAGGAGATTGTATTATCATTGCAAATAAATGTATTTAGTTTATTCAGTTAGAGTTTTACTTTGTCAAAAATTAAGTTTGTTTAGCATTAAGCAGTTCAAAGGGGTATAACAGTTGTTATACATAGTTATTCAAATACCCAACCAAACAACACTTACTGTTACAGAGTCTTTTAACCAGATATACACCTTAATAGTTCAGTATTTAATGGCTCAACAACTGTCAAAAAGCCCTAAGATGGAAATGCTCTTAGTACTTACTTTTAAGTCCATGAATTTTATTTTATTTTTTCATTTTTTTTAATTTAACTTGTTCCGAAGAAATGCCACACCTTCTTTTCAAACTAGAATTAAGACAACGTTATCTATATTATTATGATTTTTAGTAGTTAGTTCTAAAAGTGTATAGATTTATATATTTTATATTATTAAATCATTAAACCTGATTAAATCTCTTTACTTATAAAACGATACAAAAAAGGGTGGTTTTAAAAAAGAGATAATTCTCAAAATAGTCCAAAATAGGAGAGAGAAAAGACCAAATTAGTCCAAAAGTGAATTTAATTACCAAACTAGTCCAACCAAACTAATCGGGAACGTGAGATTGGGAATCGTGGCGTGAGTGTTGTTAATCACTCACAGATTGACACGTGTAAAGGTGACGTGAAAGTTACACCCAAATATGCCTGAGCCGATGGATTTCTAGTCAAAATCTTTTTCTCATAAATTATCTCCTCGACGCATTTCAGATGAATTTCGTCTCCTACGAGAAATTTCAAAAAAGTTGCAAAAAAAAACGATACTTTTCCAATGAATTTAGTCTTGTTAGATGATTTTAAAAAAGTTTAAAAAAACGATAATTTCCCAACGAATTTAATATCCTCAGATGATTTTTATAAAAGTTTTAAATATATGACAAGCGTTAAGAATGTGGTGGTGGATGATGGCGGTGGGTGGTGGTGGTGGTGGTGGTGGATGATGGCGGTGGGTGGTGGTGGTTGATGATGGCGGTGTGTAGTGGTGGTTGACGATGGCGGTAGTTGGTGGTAGTTGATGATGGCAGTGGGTGGTGGTGGTGGATGATGGCGGTGGGCGGTGGTGGTTGATGATGGCAGTGGGTGGTGGTGGATGATGGCGATGGGCGGTGGTGGTTGATGATGGCGGTGGGTGGTGGTGTTGAATGGTGGTGGTAGGTGGTGGATATGATTTTCAAAAAAGTTTTATAAAGAACTATTCTTTTTATGTAAAAAAGACAACTTTCATCTAAAAACCATCGAATTTAAATAATTTGTAACAAAATCCATCTTTTCTGGCAAATTTTATTTTTATGCAAAAAAAGATGAAATTCACCTTAAATGCGTCGGATGAGATGAATTTATGAGAAAAAGATTTTGGCTAGAAAACTATCAGCTCAGACAGATTTGGTTGTAACTTTCACGTCACCTTAACACGTTTCAATCTGTGACTGGTTAACAAAACTCACGTCACGATTCCCAATCTCATGTTCCTGATTAGTTTGGTTGGACTAGTTTGGTAATTAAAATCACTTTTAGACTAATTTGGTATTCTCTCTCTTATTTTGACTATTTTAAGAATTATCCTTTAAAAAAGTACAGAGATATAATCATGTTGGTTGAGATAAGGCGTTAGGGGACCTATATAATTTTGTACGCACCATGACACCCATAAATACCAAAAAAGTAGGAATAGATAAGATAATTGAGTTGGTTTTCGGCCGGCTGCCATGTGAACAGTAGGCTTTCAAACTACGCATTGTTAAATGCCATGGGACCTTTATATACCTACTAGTCTACCACTACCACTCCTCAAAACGACTTGTCTAGATTAAGCCATAAAAATGTATAAGGTATACAGAAAAAATCAAAGAAAAACCCTATGAAGGGTACTATGACATCATATTGCAAACAACATCGAGCGATGAAGGGCCATCGACAGGTGGATAGTGATTGATGGACATTATTGTTACTCATTAATAGTTTATGTTGATTTATTCCTTTGATTATACAAGTAAGGTAGACATCTCACATGGTTAAAAATGGATATTAGTTCATATTGAATTTTTATAAAAAGAAACCTGTATACTTTCTTTTATTAACTTCCATTTAAAAGTTTTGATGCTTAATGTTTCACTTCTCATTCAAAATTGGCTATTATGTGTTAATTTTGCAACACATGAACAAACTATTGAAGAAATGTAAATGCATACACCATACCCAAGTTGGATCGACCAGGGAGGGCTCGGCCTACGTCGAAAACACGGTCTTGATGAGGGCGTAAAATTCTTAAAAAGTTATAAATATGTTAATAATTTGTTTTAACAGACTTGCAAATAAGCTAATAATATGTTTTATTGGGTCATTTTGGTATGATTTTTTTTTTCAATAAGGCTATTTTTCTAGTACTTGTCTTGAGCATTCAAAATTTTAAAGACGATCCTGAATTAACACTTTTTGGGACCTGCATACATGTAAGCCTTGATCACCCGGGTTTGTCTAATGTTTAAAGTTAAACTATAAAATGGCTATAATATATCACAAATGATACTACATGGATATATAAGTTTGTTTTTTTAAGTTGGTGTCATAAATTCGAACTTTCCGTACAATTTAATGGCCGAATTGCAATATTGCATATTCTGATGGTTTTAAAAGGGCATTTACATATATCCCATCCTTAATTTCCCTTATTACATATTTCCCCAATGCTAAATATTCAATTACATATTTTCCCTCCCTAAATCATATATATTACATATCTTCTCATTTCACTAAAATTAATCAACTAAATGACCATTTTATCCTTAATAAACTAATTTACATATATCCCATGAATGATAACAATTACATATATCCTCAATTTAAACCCAACCCAATTTACATATATGTCCCAATGGCCTCACGACATCTATGCTACCTTTAAATCTTTACCTGCTCTTTGGCTCTTCCTAATGACATGAAACCAAATTATGTTAGTACAGGTCTTGTTTCATAAGTTATTTCTAAATAAGAAAATGTGAATCTAAAGCGGAGGTATACAACCTAACAAACAGGCCCTTAATTGAACGGCAAAGACGAAGAGACTTGAAACAAAAGATAAAGTATAGTGGTTGATTACATACCAAACTAACAAAGTGGCCCTAAATCGAATGGCAAAAGTGATGCTGTTTTGCCGGATGAATCGAACAACAAGGCGATGTTTTTCTCGTTTGGACGTCGGTGATGAATTGAACGGAGGTATCGAACGCGATGGGATGAATTGATCTGCAAAGGATTTGCTGATTTGGGGATTTGAGGCAGACAATTGGTTTTTTAGCATGTAAATATGAGAACTAGAAAAGGCTCATTGGGTAATTTGATATTAGAAGGGAAAATATGTAATTATAATTTAACCATTAGGGAAATATGTAATTGATGTCTTAGAAGGGGAATATATGTAAAAATCCATACTTTAAAGCTCAACATAAAATGTTACATCTTTTGTTGAGACTTGAGAGATACATCAAAGAGATTGATGTCCTCATATGTGCTTAAGTTAAGTCTCAACTTCAAACTGGTCTCAGGTTTCAGGTTTGTAACCTGACTCAATGGAGTTTTTCATAGTGATGTGTTTCTTTCTTGATGGTGGTTCTTGGGTGAATTAAGACGGTGTCTCAGGGTGAGTCACTCGAGTATTGAGATAGTTCCAAACATTTAAAAAAAAAGAATTCATCTTTTGTAAACTTGTTTATTATAGCAATTATCTTTTATAAACAATTAGTAGGGTTTTTATTTCATTAACTCTCATATAAAATAAAATAATCAAAGGTATATATTAATAAAAAACTATAAATAAGGAAAACATCACAAATATCTCTTTCTATATTTTACGATTTCATAGCTATTTATTAACTGAATACGGCTAATACACAAACAATTAATTTAGTAGAAACCACTCCAACAAATAGTATCAGAGCATCGGTTGTAAGTAAAACTATTGATTCATTGATCCTTGAGATAAATTGCTCTTTGTTTATGTAGTAAAATACATAATTGTTCAAACAAATTAAATTTTGAAAAAGAATGTTTATTTTATTAGTTTATATGAGTAGAGTATAAGATGTTCAAAAAAGAAAATTGATCTTAACTTTGAATGCAAATGGTGGGAGATTCACAACATAATCATTGAGTC